>NC_081355.1:159671372-159971372 GCF_030684315.1 Stegostoma tigrinum
GTGATAAACTGGGGCCAGTGTTATTCAGTAACCAGTGGGTTCCACAACCATCACTGGGTCAGGAAAACAGACGCCAAGGCTCATGTGCTGGGAACACGGGTTTGAATCCCACCACAGTAACGGGCTGGAATGTGAACTTACTTAATAAAATTAGGAATTTAAAGATAGAGTCCCTCATGTCATTAATTGCCACAAAATCAAGGAAAACTACCATCTGTACATGGTACATATGCCTGGAGACCCACAGCAATGGGCGAGTCAGATGTTCAGAGGCTGTTGCTATGTAGGATTAATGATGTAAGATGAAAAAGTGCCTACTAGCCAACTGGACTTCAAACAGGCACTACATACTTAACTGTCCTCTGAAAGGGCCTGAGCAAGGCCTCAGTGCCAATTAAAGATTGGCACACATCCCATTAAAGAATAAAGAGAAAAAATCCTATATTACTCAGTGACTGGGTTAGTGAACAGGAACAGGGTTAGTCAGTGACTGAGTTAATGAACAGGGAACAGGATTAGTCAGTGTTAAAACTGTTACCCTTGACACTCCCACGTACAGTTTCAATGCGAGGCTCTCTTCCACTGCATTGCATTTTCTGTTCCTTTTTGAAAGCAGATTTGGCACAGCCACGCACGCGGATGTCATCCACTATGATCGGCCGGTCCGGTATTACAAAGCCAAACTCTTTCATGTACCTGGTAACACAGGAGGCAGTGTCAGCACGCTGGACCAAAAAATCTTAAATTAGGCCTTTCAGCCCCAATCAACTGACCTATCCATTCAATGAGATCCACTTTCCCGCCTTCTACCCAAACCACATTGACTCAAACAAGACCCCTCAGAATCTTTTGTTTCAATAAGCTCGTGTGTCATTCTCCCAAATTCAAACTCATCAGATGACCCCAGGTCCAGCGGCTTTTAACAATCATGAGCCCCCCAACCCACTGACACTGAGCCCCCGTCCCAAATCCAATGGCAACCCCCCATACTCTGCTTGAGTCAGACCCTCATACTCACTCAATGTATGTCCCTGCTATCCTGAAGGTTTAGGCTTTAACACCTTAAAGGGTCACAGAAGGCACAGTAAGAGATAGGAGCAGCAGTGGGCAGCTTGCCCCTTAGTCTTTCACGGTTGGTCACAAACACTATTACAACCATAGCCTCCCAGGATCAAAACGTTAAAAGGGTTACAGTCTCTTAGGACCCCCTTGGGGTAGATTATAGGGCTATTAGGATGGAGAATGATACAGAACCCAATCCCAGGTAAAAGAAATGTCAAAGAGAGGGCTTGCTTATGTAATAGTCACACAGAGCATACTAACTGTGGGGCAATAGCAATCTGGCTGGCTGGATGGGGTTGGGTCACAGCCTGAGATGACTCATGACATAGTAGGCTTGCTACTTTTGAGCCCAATGTTCATCCCAGAACATTCCTGAAACACAAGAGAGGTGAGCACTGGCCTGGTGTGTCCTTGATCTGGAATGTCAGGGTGTGAATGGGGGAAATTGCAGAGACAGAAACATTCTAACACAGACCCTTTAGTCGAGCTATGTAGAAACGAGACTCAATAAATCCCAAACCCCATGATTACCAGCCCGTAGCTGGGTTTAGAAACACGACAGTTGTCAAATTTTCTAACCTGCTGGTGAAGGCAGTGTGGAAGTCTCCATGGCGACAGGAATCAGAGCCGGGGCGTGGAGGGTGTGATCTGCCAGAACACATGAGGGCACAGTCGGTACGGTCATATCGCAAGTGAAGGAAAGCCTCCGTGTGAATCTGACACCTGAAAAACCATAGCAGAAACACGCCAATCAATCAAACAAATGATCATTTCCCCAAATATTCCTGGAATAATGGAGTAACAGGCAGGACGGCAAAGCGAAGGGACCCCAGGGTGTTCAACCCGATTCACTGTTATCATACAACTGAAAGATCACGTCGGAAAACAGGCCCACAGTGTCAAGGGTCACAGGATTCCCTCCCGTACATTCGTGAACTGGTGGATTTTTACATCAATCAGCAAGTTCCATGGATCTGTAATTGACAGACTTTATGTTCTCAACTTTTATCTCTAATACTGCAGCACTCCCTCAGCACTGACCCTCCGACAGTGCCCGCTCCCTCTGCACTGACCCTCCAGCAGTGCCCGCTCCCTCTGCACTGACCCTCCGGCAATGCCCACTCCCTCAGCACTGACCCTCCGACAGTGCCCGCTCCCTCTGCACTGACCCTCCAGCAGTGCCCACTCCCTCAGCACTGACCCTCCGACAGTGCCCGCTCCCTCTGCACTGACCCTCCAGCAGTGCCCGCTCCCTCTGCACTGACCCTCCGGCAATGCCCACTCCCTCAGCACTGACCCTCCGACAGTGCCCGCTCCCTCTGCACTGACCCTCCAGCAGTGCCCACTCCCTCAGCACTGACCCTCCGACAGTGCGGCGCTCCCTCAGCACTGACCCTCCGACAGTGCAGCACTCCCTCAGCACTGACCCTCCGACAGTGCAGGGCTCCCTCAACCCTGACCCTCCGACAGTGCGGAGCTCCCTCAACCCTGACCCTCCGACAGTGCCCGCTCTCTCAGCACTGACCCTCCGACTGTGCCCGCTCTCTCAGCACTGACCCTCCGACAGTGCCCGCTCCCTCAACCCTGACCCTCTGACAGTGTCCAGTCCCTCAGCACTGACCCTCCGACAGTGCCCACTCCCTCAACTCTGAGCCTCCGACAGTGCCCACTCCCTCAGCACTGACCCTCCGACAGTGCAGTGCTCCCTCAGCACTGACCCTCCGACAGTGCCCACTCCCTCAGCACTGACCCTCCGATAGTGTCCAGTCCCTCAGCACTGACCCTTCGACAGTGCCCACTCCCTCAGCACTGGCCCTCCGACCGTGCCTGCTCCATCAGCACTGACCCTCCGACAGTGCGGTGCTCCCTCAGCACTGACCCTCTGACAGAGCCCGCTCCCTCAGCACTGACCCTCCGATCGTGTCCATTCGCTCAGCACTGACCCTCCAACAGTGCACACTCCCTCAGCACTGACCCTCCGACAGTGCCCACTCGCTCAGCACTGACCCTCCGACAGTGCAGCGGTCACTCAGCATTGACCCTCCGACAGTGTCCACTCCCTCAGTACTGACCCTCCGACTGTGCCCACTCCCTCGGCACTGACCCTCCCACAGCACCGCGCTCTGTCAGTACTGACCCTCCGACAGTGCGGCGTTCTCTCAGCACTGGCCCTCTGACATGCCCACTCCCTCAGCACTGACCCTCCGACAGTGCAGCGCTCCCTCAGCACTGACCCTCCGACCGTGCCTGCAGAATCAGCACTGACCCTCCGACAGTGCGGCGCTCCCTCAGCACTGACCCTCCGACCGTGCCCGCTCTCTCAACACTGACCCTCCCACAGTGCCCACTTCCCTCAGTACTGACCCTCCAACAGTGCCCACTCCCTCAGCACTGACCCTCTGACAGTGTCCACTCCCTCAGCACTGACTCTCCGACAGTGCCCACACCCTCAGCACTGACCCTCCGACAGTGTCCAGTCCCTCAGCACTGACCCTCCGACCGTGCCTGCTCCATCAGCACTGACCCTCCGACAGTGTGGCGCTCCCTCAGCACTGACCCTCCGACAGTGCCCGCTCCCTCAGCACTGACCCTCCGACCGTGCCCGCTCTCTCAACACTGACCCTCCCACAGTGCCCACTCCCTCAGTACTGACCCTCCAACAGTGCCCACTCCCTCAGCACTGACCCTCTGACAGTGTCCACTCCCTCAGCACTGACTCTCCGACAGTGCCCACACCCTCAGCACTGACCCTCCGACAGTGTCCAGTCCCTCAGCACTGAGCCTCCGACAGTGCCCACTCCTTCAGCACTGACCCTCCGACAGTGCAGCGTTTCCATAGCACTGACCCTTCGACAGTGCGGGGCTCCCTCAGCACTGACCCTCCGACAGTGTAGCGCTCCCTCAGCACTGACCCTCCGACAGTGCGGAGCTCCCTCAACCCTGACCCTCCGACAGTGCCCGCTCTCTCAGCACTGACCCTCCGACTGTGCCCGCTCTCTCAGCACTGACCCTCCGACAGTGCCCGCTCCCTCAACCCTGACCCTCTGACAGTGTCCAGTCCCTCAGCACTGACCCTCCGACAGTGCCCACTCCCTCAACTCTGAGCCTCCGACAGTGCCCACTCCCTCAGCACTGACCCTCCGACAGTGCAGCGCTCCCTCAGCACTGACCCTCCGACAGTGCCCACTCCCTCAGCACTGACCCTCCGATAGTGTCCAGTCCCTCAGCACTGACCCTTCGACAGTGCCCACTCCCTCAGCACTGGCCCTCCGACCGTGCCTGCTCCATCAGCGCTGACCCTCCGACAGTGCGGTGCTCCCTCAGCACTGACCCTCTGACAGAGCCCGCTCCCTCAGCACTGACCCTCCGATCGTGTCCATTCGCTCAGCACTGACCCTCCAACAGTGCACACTCCCTCAGCACTGACCCTCCGACAGTGCCCACTCGCTCAGCACTGACCCTCCGACAGTGCAGCGGTCACTCAGCATTGACCCTCCGACAGTGTCCACTCCCTCAGTACTGACCCTCCGACTGTGCCCACTCCCTCGGCACTGACCCTCCCACAGCACCGCGCTCTGTCAGTACTGACCCTCCGACAGTGCGGCGTTCTCTCAGCACTGGCCCTCTGACATGCCCACTCCCTCAGCACTGACCCTCCGACAGTGCAGCGCTCCCTCAGCACTGACCCTCCGACCGTGCCTGCAGAATCAGCACTGACCCTCCGACAGTGCGGCGCTCCCTCAGCACTGACCCTCCGACAGTGTCCGCTCCCTCAGCACTGACCCTCCGACCGTGCCCGCTCTCTCAACACTGACCCTCCCACAGTGCCCACTCCCTCAGTACTGACCCTCCAACAGTGCCCACTCCCTCAGCACTGACCCTCTGACAGTGTCCACTCCCTCAGCACTGACTCTCCGACAGTGCCCACACCCTCAGCACTGACCCTCCGACAGTGTCCAGTCCCTCAGCACTGACCCTCCGACCGTGCCTGCTCCATCAGCACTGACCCTCCGACAGTGCGGCGCTCCCTCAGCACTGACCCTCCGACAGTGCCCGCTCCCTCAGCACTGACCCTCCGACCGTGCCCGCTCTCTCAACACTGACCCTCCCACAGTGCCCACTCCCTCAGTACTGACCCTCCAACAGTGCCCACTCCCTCAGCACTGACCCTCTGACAGTGTCCACTCCCTCAGCACTGACTCTCCGACAGTGCCCACACCCTCAGCACTGACCCTCCGACAGTGTCCAGTCCCTCAGCACTGAGCCTCCGACAGTGCCCACTCCTTCAGCACTGACCCTCCGACAGTGCAGCGTTTCCATAGCACTGACCCTTCGACAGTGCGGGGCTCCCTCAGCACTGACCCTCCGACAGTGTAGCGCTCCCTCAGCACTGACCCTCCGACAGTGCGGCACTCCCTCAGCACTGACCCTCCGACAGTGCAGCGCTCCATCAACACTGACCCTCCGACAGTGCGGCGCTCCCTCAGCACTGACCCTCCGACAGTGCAGCACTCCCTGAGCACTAACCCTTCGATAGTGTGGTGCTCCCTCAGCACTGACCCTCCAACAGTGCCCTCTCCCTCAGCACTGACCCTCCCACAGCACCGCGTTCCGTCAGTACTGACCCTCCGACAGTGCGGCATTCTCTCAGCAATGGCCCTCTGACATGCCCGCTCCCTCAGCACTGACCCTCCGACAGTGCAGCGCTCCCTCAGCACTGACCCTCCGACAGTGCCAGCTCCATCAGCACTGACCCTTCGACAGTGCGGCGCTCCCTCAGCACTGACCCTCCGACAGTGCCAGCTCCCTCAGCACTGACCCTCCGACTGTGCCCGCTCTCTCAACACTGACCCTCCAACAGTGCCCACTCCCTCAGTACTGACCCTCCGACAGTGCCCACTCCCTCAGCACTGACCCTCCGACAGTGCGGCGCTCTCTCAGCACTGACCCTCCGACAGTGCCCACTCCCTCAGCACTGACCCTCCGACAGGGCCCACTCCTTCAGTACTGACCCTCTGACAGTGCCCACTCCCTCAGCACTGACCCTCCAACAGTGCCCACTCCCTCAGCACTGACCCTCCAACAGTGCCCACTCCCTCAGCACTGACCCTCTGACAGTGCCATGCCGCCTCAGGACTGATTTGTGCCACTCAAGTGACGGACAGTGACTAATTGTTCCGTCTTGCTAGTCATGGGCATTACCATCACTAAATTCCCCACAATCAACGTCCTGGGGTTGTCGCTCTTCAGGAATTGAACTGGGATCAGGGATAACAGGAACTGCAGATGCTAGAGAATCCAAGATAATAAAGTGTGAAGCTGGATGAACACAGCAGGCCCAGCAGCATCTCAGGAGCACAAAAGCTGACATTTCGGGCCTCGGCCCTTCATCAGAAAAGGGGGAGGGGGAGAGGGTTCTGGAATAAATAGTGAGAAAGGGGGAGGCGGACCGGAGATGGAGAGAAAAGAAGATAGGTGGAGAGGACAGCGATAGAGGATCTATGTACAAAAACAGAAGTTGCTGGAAAAGCTGAGCAGGTCTTGCAGCCGCTGACGAAGTTCTAAGGAAGAGTCACTGGATGTTCACTCTGATTTCCCCTTCATAGATCCTGCCAGACCAGCTCAGCTTTTCCGGCAACTTCTGTTTTTGTTTCCGAATTGCAGCATCCGCAGTTTTTAACCGAGAACCCATCATTGGTAACTGGTCAGGTGGACCTAGGTCTTTACCTGAGTTAGAAGTTCTTCTTTTCAGAGTCATTAAGGGTTTTAATTCACACACAGCTGGTGAGAGAGATCACCTTTTATTCATTTACAGGATGAGGGCATCTCTGGCTAGGCTAGTATTTATTGCCGATCAATAACTGAGTTGAGAGTCAACCACATTGCTGTGGGTTTGGGGTCACATATAGGCCAGACCAGGTAAAGATGGCAGTTTCCTTCCCGAGAGAGAGGGAGAGGAGAGAGAGAGAGAGAGAGAGAGAGAGAGAGAGAGAGACAGAGAGAGAGAGAGAGAGAGGCAGAGAGAGAGACAGAGAGAGAGAGCAAGAGAGACAGAGAGTGAGAGAGACAGAGAGAGAGAGCAAGAGAGACTGGCTTTACTTAGGTCTGTGACAAACAGCAACTTAAAAATCTAAAGGCTGTTGACAGTCAGAAATTTAACGATGAATAAAATGAAAAATATTTTCACAGAATAGCCATGTCTACCATCTCCTCGGAATCCACCTGACTCCTGATCACTTGAATGCAACAATGATAAAAGAAGCATGGATTTGAATTGATACAACACCCTTGGGATAATAAAAATTGAGCAAAGTAAATGTGACACTGAACCACACAAGGTGATATCTTAATTGGGGTTTCGATTTGGCTGGTGGAACTCACATACTCGATACGTACCTGCGAAATCCCTGAGCACAGAGTGTAGCCACACACTGTTCCTCCAGTATGTCTATCCTCTCATCCAGGAAGGAATATGAGGCTGCTTCATACACTGCACTGCAAGGTTCCTGGGCTTCATGTACCACGTCCGCCAATGCCATTCCATAGGCTGACAGGATACTGCTATACCTGAGACAGAGAGAGACAGACAGTGAGGCCAGAAAGAGAAAGAAATAGACAGAGACAAACACAGACAGATAGGCAAGACAGGGACAGACCAGGTGGAGACAGTACGAAAGAGACAACAATAGAGAGAAAGGGAGTGATCGAAAGACAGACTGAGTGGGTCAAGGAGTCTCAGTGATTGATGGAAAAAGACAGAGAGAGTGGGATAGAGGAACAAGAAAGCTGGAGAGAATTACAGCAAACACACAGAGAATCTGTTCAATGTAGCACTGATAAGTGAGGAGGAAAGTGACATCTCAGTAAACCTGCACCTACTTGTGGATGAAGACGGTTTTCATGCCCAAGGACCGGGCAATAGCACAGGCATGCTGGCCCCCAGCCCCTCCGAAGCATGCCAACACATGGCGCAAGGTATCGTGACCTTTGGCCTGTCATGGGGTGTGGAGGAAGCAAATGGTTTTACATCAGTGAATGTAACAAATTGATGAAATGGAGGAGGGTAGGCCCCTCCTGATGCCAGAACAATGATGGGCTCTACCTCAGAGGAGAATACACAGTCCTCACTCCATCCATCTCAGACCCTTCTGCCTACTTTTCCACTCCCGCGTCTTTAGCCTGCCCTCCCTGACTTCTCTTGCTCTCTATCTGTGGCCCCCTTCTCCTAGTTTTCTTTATCCTGTCTCCCTGTCTCCTTCCTTTAGTTTGCCCTCCCTGACTCCTCTGTACCCTGTTCTGTTTGATCTCCCCTGATGTCTCTCTCTCGACCCACTTACTCCACCAGCCCTATCCACCTTCCTTCTTTCCCCTGACATCTTCTCTGTACCCTCCCAGTCTTTACCGATCCCTCTGCCTCTGTATTTCTCCTTTCTGTCTGTGACTCCCTTCCTGATCTCCTGCCCCTCCTCTCCGACTCCTTTCCTCTCCTGGTTCCCTCTCTCTGACTCATCATCCCCTTTCTCTTTCTCTCCTTCTCTCTCTGTCCCCCCACCCCTCTGTCTATCCTCCACCTTGTCAACCTCTCTTTACCCCTACACACCCCTCTCTGGCTCCTTTCCCGCATCCTCCACTTCTCTTCCAAAACTTCCTGTCATCCCTACCAGCAAAGGCTGGGCAGTGAGTACCTCCAATAAGAGAGAATCTAACCCCCTTGATCTTCATTAATATTACACTGACATTCAACGGTGTTACCGTCACTGAATCCCCCACTATCAACATCTTCGAGTGGCTCAGAAACTGGACTCACCACATTAACACAGTGGCTACAACAGCAAATGAGAGGTTAGGAGTAACTGCGGTGAGTAACTCACCTCCTGACTCCCCATAGCCTGTTCCACCATCTACAAGGCACAAGGCAGGAGTGTGATGGGATACTCCCCACTTGCCTGGATGGGTGCAGCCCCAACAACACTCAAGAAGCTTGATACCATCCAGGACAAAGCAGCCGCTTGATTTGGCACCACATCCACAAACATCCCAGTCCCTGCACCACCGACACTCAGTCGCAGCAGTGTGTACTATCTACAAGATGCACTGCAGAAATTCACCAAAGATCCTCAGACAGCACCTTCCAAACCCATAACCAGTTCCATCTAGCAGGACAAGAGCAGCTGATACACAGGAACACCAGCCCCTGCAAGTTCCCCTCCGAGGTCCTCACCATCCTGATTTGGAAATATATCATCGTTCCTTCGTTGTCACTGAGTCAATATTCTAGAATTCCCTCCCTCAGGGCATTGTGGGTCACCCCACAGCAAGAGGCCTGCAGCGGTTCAAGAAGGCAGCTCCCCACCTTCTCGAGGGCAACGAGGGATGGGGCAATAAATTCTGGGCTCACATCCCACGAGTGAATGAATAAGACAGCCTTAGCAGCTTGTTATATGGGGCAGGACGAGCCTTGGTTTACTGTTAGGAGGGTTGTAGGACGAATTACCAGGGGCATGCAGTAGGGTGCAGGTCTCTGGCACAGAGTCTGTCCCTCTTGCACAGGAGGGAAGGGGGGATAGGAAGAGAGTGATAGTCATTGAGGACTCAATAGTTAGAGGAACTGATAGAAGGTTTGCCAGGAACAAAAGAGACTCACGGTTGGTGTGTTGCCTCCCAGGTGCCAGGGTCCGTGATATCTTGGATCGTGTCTTTGGGGTCCTGAAGGGAGAGGGTGACCAGCCCCAAGTCGTGGTCTACATAGGCACCAACGACATAGGTAGAAAGATGGATAGGGATGTCAGGCAGGATTTCAGGGAGCTAGGGTGGAAGCCGAGAGCTAGAATAAACAGAGTGGTCATCTCTGGTTTGTCACCCGTACCACGTGATAGCGAGGCAAAGAACAGGGAGAGATTTCAGCTGAACACGTGGCTGCAGGGATGGTGCAGGAGGGAGGGCTTCAGGTACATGGACAATTGGGGCTCATTCTGGGGAAGGTGGGACCTCTACAAACAGGACGGTCTCCACTTGAACCAGAGGGGCACGAATATCCTGGGTGGGAAATTTGCTAGTGCCATTCGAGTGGATTTAAACTAGCTCAGAAGGGGGATGGGAAACTGAGGTGTAGTCCTAGTACACAGGAGGATGAGCGTAGGGAGGACATGGTCAGGACCTCACTGTCACAGGAGTGTTCTGGCTGACAGCAAGCTGAGTTGAAGTGTGTCTACTTCAATGCCAGGAGCGTCCGGAATAAGGTGGGTGAACTTGCAGCATGGGTTAGTACCTGGGACTTCGATGTTGTGGCCATTTCGGAGACATGGATAGAGCAGGGACAGGAATAGATGTTGCAGGTTCCGGGATTTAGATGTTTCAGTGAGAACAGGTAAGGTGGTAAAAGAGGGGGAGGTGTGGCTTTGTTAGTCAAGGACAGTATAACGGTGGCTGAAAGAACTTTTGATGAGGACTCGTCTACTGAGGTGTTATGGGCTGAGGTCAGAAACAGGAGAGGAGAGGTCACTGCTGGGAGTTTTTTATAGGCCTCCACAAAGTTCCAAGGATGTGGAGGAGAGGATTGGCAAAACGATTCTGGGCAGGATTGAAAAGAACAAGGTGGTCATTATGGGAGACTTTAACTTCTCCAACATTGACTGGAAATGCTATAACTCTAGTACGTCGGATCAGTTTTTGTCCAACGTGTGCAGGAGGGTTTCCTGACACAGTATGCCGAAGGGCCGACAAGAGGGGAGGCCACACTGGATCTGGTACTTGGTAATGAACCAGGCCAGGTGTTTGATTTAGTGGTAGGTGAGCACTTTGGAGAGAGTGACCATAATTCGGTTATGTTTAGTTTAGCGATGGAAAGGGACAGGAACATGTCAGAGGGCAAGAGTTATAGATGGGGGAAGGGCAATCATAATGCAATTAGGCAAGGCTTAGGTGGCATAGAATGGGTTAGCAAAATGCAGGGGCTGGGGACAATCGAAATGTGGAGCTGGTTTAAGGAACAGATATTGCGTGTCCTTGATAGGCATGTCCCTGTCAGGCAGGGAGGAAGTGATAAGGTAAGGGAACCGTGGTTTACTAAAGAAATTGTATCTCTTGTTAAGCGGAAGAGGGAGGCTTATGTGACAACGAGACGAGATGGTTCAGATGAGGCGATGGAGAGTTACAGATTAGCTAGGAAGGATTTAAAGAGAGAGTTAAGAAGAGTAAGGAGGGGACATGAGCAGTCATTAGCAGGTAGAATAAAGGAGAACCCTAAAGCTTTCTATAGGTATGTGAGGAATAGGAGGATGACTAGGGTAGGAATAGGGCCAGTCAAAGACAGAAGTGGGAAGTTGTGTGTGGACCCTGTGGAGATTGGAGAGGTGCTAAACTAATATTTCCCATCTGTTTTCACTCAGGAAAAAGAGAATATTGTAGAGGAGACAACTGAGTTACGGGCTAGGATTAAGGTTAGTAAGGAGGAGGTGTTATCAATTCTAGAAGGCGTGAAGGTAGATAAATCCCCTGGGCCATATGGGATTTTTCCGAGGATTGTCTGGGAAGCTAGGGAGGAGGTAGCGGAGCCTTTGGCCTTGATCTTTGAGTCCTCATTGTCTACAGGTTTAGTACCAGAGGACTGGAGGATTGCAAATGTTGTGCCCGTGTTCAAGAAGGGCAGTAGGGATGACCCAAGTAATTACAGACCAGTGAGCCTTACGTCTGTTGTAGGAAACGTTCTGGAGAGGATTATAAGAGATAGGATTTATAATCATCTAGTAAGCAACAATTTGATTGGAGATAGTTGACATGGATTTGTCAAGGGCAGGTCATGTCTCACAAACCTCACTGAGTTTTTTGAGAAGGTGACCAAGCATGTGGATGAGGGAAGGGCAGTTGACGTGGTGTACATGGACTTCAGTAAAGCCTTTGATCAGGTTCCACATGGTAGGCTATTGGGGAAAATGCGGAGGCATGGGATTGAGGGAGATTTAGCAGTTTGGATTAGAAACTGGCTTTCTGTAAGAAAGTAATGAGTGGTGGTTGATGGAAAATACTCAGCCTGGAGTCAGGTCACTAATGGTGTGCCTCAAGGATCTGTTTTGGGACCACTGCTGTTTGTCATTTTTATAAATGACTTGGACGTAGGCATTTGTGGATGGGTTAGTAAGTTTGCAGATGACACTAAAGTCGGTCGAGTGGTGGACAGTGTGGAAGAATGTTGCAGGTTGCAGGGAAACTTGGATAAACTGCAGAATTGTGTCAAAAGGTGGAAAATGGAGTTTAATACGGATAAATGTGAGGTGATTCACTTTGGGAAGAATAATAGGAAGGTAGAATACTGGGTCAATGGAAAGATTTTTGGTGGTGTGGATGTGCAGCGGGATCTTGGTGTCCATGTACATAGATCCCGGAAAGTTGCCACCCAGGTTGATAGTGCTGTTAAGAAGGCTTACGGTGTGTTAGGTTTTACTGGTAGAGGGATCGAGTTCCGGAGCCATGATGTCATGCCGCAACTGTACAAAATGCTAGTGCAGCCTCATTTGGAATATTGCATGCAGTTCTGGTCGCCCCATTACAGGAAGGATATGGAAGCATTGGAAAAGGTGCAGAGAAGATTTACCAGGATGTTGCCTGGTCTGGAGCGCAGGCCCTATGAAGAAAGGCTGAGGGACTTGGGTCTGTTCTCATTGGAGAGAAGGAGGCTAAGAGGGGATTTAATAGAGACATACAAGATGATCAGAGGATTAGATAGGGTGGACAGTGAGAGTCTTTTTCCTAGGATGATGACTTCAACTTGTACGAGGGGCATAGCTGCAAATTGAGGGGTGATAGATTTAAGACAGATGTCAGAGGCAGGTTTTTTACTCAGAGAGTGGTAAGGGCGTGGAACACCCTGCCTGCCAATGTAGTTAACTCAGCCACATCAGTGGCGTTTAAACAGTCCTTAGATAAGCATATGGATGATGATGGGATAGTGTAGGGGGATGGGCTTAGATTAGTTCACAGGTCGGCGCAACATCGAGGGCCGAAGGGCCTGTTCTGTGCTGTATTGTTCTACGTTCTATGTTGTCTATCTACCTTAGATAACAGGAGCCTGGAAGAACACAGCAAGCCAAGCAGCATCTGAAGGAGAGGAGAAGTCAATGTTTTGGGTATTACCCTTCTTCAGGGCTGAACGTGGTGGTAGGGGAAGCTGCACATAAATGCGGGGGGGGGGGGTCAAGCACAGAGGTGGAGCGGACGTGATATGGGGACACTGGTGGTAGATATGAGCTGGTTGGTCGAAGGGAACCTGGTTGGTGGCTGGAAGGGTGGGTGAGAAGGTGGTCAGAAAGTGGAATGGAAGGGAGGAGGTGGGGGCTGGAAGGGGAGCCAGGGAAGTGTGAAAAGGTTATTTGAAATTGGAGAATTCAATGTTGAGTCCTCCGGGCTGTGGGGTGCCCAGGTGGGAGATAAAGTGCTTTCTTTAAATTTGCGTTCTGAATCGCTGCGACACTGGAGGGGGCTGAGGACAGATGTGTCAGAGGGGGAGTGGGGGCAGGAAGTTGAAATGACTGTAATGGGCCAGGTGGAGATGTTTGGCGAAACGGTTACCTAGTCTACATTTAGTTTCACTGATGTACAGAAGCCCACATCGGGAGCACCAGATGCAGTAGACCAAGTTTGAGGAGATGCAGGTGTATGTCTCACCTGGAAGGGCTGTTCAGGGTCCTGGATGGAGGTGAGGGGGGCAGTGTGTAGGTGGTGTTATATCTTTTACAGTTACAGGGGAAGTTACCGGGCAGGTTGGAGTGGTTGGTGGGGAATGTGCGTGAACTAAGGAGTGGCGAAGGGAATGGTCCGTGCGGAAGACAGAGAGGGATGGGGAGTAGAAGATGTTCCCGTCTATCTACCTAACTGGTTGGGATGGTGGAACAGGAGGGTTGGTAAGGGGGAATTCTGCACCATACCCTATCTCTAGGGGAGAGACCTGTACCTGTAACCCCGTTCCTCCATTCTTTTTGAAAGGATAAGGATACAGCATGTACCTCCAACTGCCTTTATGAAGGCAGGAATAAGTCACTTTCTTGAAACTCAGCAGTCCCTCTGATGGAGAGTTCCAGGTCCAGTAACTGGGCCTTTACCTGACTTGGAGCTGGTAATAGCAACAGATCACAAGTTTGTATCTGGCACGTGAAGCTGTTCAATTGAGATAAACGGGCCCGGATTCTGAGAGGTGTAGAGACCGTATCTTTTTCAACTTCTCCACCTTTCAGGGCTGAGATCAGAGATGTGAAAGAAATGTTTTGCAACCTGTAGCTGTGTGTTTTGAAAGTGAGGAATTTGATGAACCCAGTTTGCATAACTGTACATTGCAGTTTTACAAGTGAAACTGTTTGGTATGGATTCAAGTCCAGTGACTTTATTGGACTGAAACATTAATTATTTTTCTCTCTCCACAGATGCTGCCAGACCTGCTGAATTTCTCTAACAATTTCTGTTTTTGTTTCAATGACAAAGGTCCTCTTCCCGCCAACAAGCATGTGATTGGTTATCAGGTAACCAATCGGAATAAGACAGAGCGAGGAGCTAGAGCAGGTTTACTGCAAAAGCTCTCTCTCTCTCTTTCTCTCACATATGGTTCTCTGCAGTCAGCCACTTCAAACTTGAAGAAAACGAGCTTATTTTTCCCTCAGAAGAAGCTGCAAGCTGTGACATTTAATTGGGTAGGCCAGAGGCCTTTTTGTAAGCGAACCAGGCACAATGTGCCTCTTACAAACCAATGGAGGCATTCAGAGAAAGCAAGGTCAAAGAGAAACCTGCAGATAAGCCTAAACCAACACCACAGATCTTGAGAACAAAGACTATATGGTTGTTTATCCCATCGCTTTCTCCCTGGCCACGCACTTTTCTTTATTCCAGTTTGTGTTTATGTGTGAGGGGAGGGCTGTGTTTATAAAGGGATTAAAGTTTTGATTTATAGAGTTCACGAAATTCAGTTTAGTTATTTACCACTTGCTAGAATCTAAGGAGCTGTAATAAATAACCTTATCATCGGACCATAAGACGTGGTCAGAAATCGGCTATTCGGTCCATTGAGTCTGTTCTCTCTTAAATGTGCAACCCCTTTTCTGAGACTACGTCCCTCTGGTCTTAAATTCTGCCAGATGCGGAAACAACTTCTCCACATCTACCCTGTCAAGAGTCCCAAAAATTTGTACGGTTCAATAAGATCACCTTGCATTCTTTTGTATTCCATTGAAAACTGACTCAATCTACTCAAACCACTCCTCATTTCTTCAAGAAAAACTAAATTTGCTGTTCTATAGAAGGGTCACAGCACCAGAAACATTAACTCTGTTTTTCTCTCTGCCAGATGCTGCCAGACCTGCTGTGTTTCTCCAGCATTCTCTGTTTTTGTTTCAGATTTGAGCATCCATCGTTCTTTATTTTTCATTTAACGTCTCCTCATTTCTTGTTAAGTGCAGAAACCCGTCCCATGCTTTCAATCAAGAAGTTTTCTCGTGCTGAGGAAGGTGATGTGCCTGTCGTACCTGGTTTGCTTCAGGGCATGGTCGAGCAGTTTAGTTGCAGTGGGAGAGAGATCCCTTGAGGTTTGTCCGGAGCGGGGAGGGTAACTTCTTCAGGTTAGGCATCCCTGGACCTGTCTACAGAACCCAATCATCCCCAATGGACTACAGTCCACATTCAAGCCTTCCCAATTTGGCCCCAACCGTGACCATATCTCCTACCTACTAACCTCATCCCACCTCCTTGACCTGTCCATCCTCCCCAGACTGACCTATCTCCTCCCTACCTCCCCACCTATACTCACCTCTACTGGCTCCACCCCTGCCTCTTTAACTTGTCTGTCTCCTCTCCACCTATCTTCTCCTCTATCCATCTTCAATCCGCCTCCCCCTCTCTCCCTATTTATTTCAGAACCCTCTCCCCCCCACCTTTTCTGATGAAAGGTCTAGGCCCGAAGCCTCAGCTTTTGTGCTCCTGAGATGCTGCTTGGCCTGCTGTGTTCATCCAGCCTCACATTTTATTATCTCAGATGCTCCAGCATCTGCAGTTCCCATTATCTCTGACCCCATCTGCCTGCACATGGTTCACATCCCTCTATTTTCTGCCTCTTCACGGGTCTGTCTAAATGCCTCTTAAATGTCATTATTCTACCTGATTCTATCAACCCCCGGCAGTGTGTCCAGGGCACCTACCACGCTCTGTGTAAAATTACTTTCCTCGCATATCTTCTTTAAAGTTCCCCTTTCTCATTTTAAAACTATGTCCCCTAATATTTGAGAGATAGTAGGAACTGTGGATGCTGGAGAATCTGAAATAACAAGGTGTAGAGCTGGATGAACACACCAGGTCAGACAGCATCAGAAGAGCAGGAAAGCTAACATTTCAGGCCTAGACCCTTCTTCAAAAGGGTCTTTCTGAAGGAGGGTCTAGGTCCGAAACGTCAGCTTTCTTGCTTCTCTGATGCTGCCTGACCTGCTGTGTTCATCCAGCTCTACACCTTGTTATCCCCTAATATTTGATATTTCCACTCTGGTAAAAAATGATTTGACTATCAACCCTACTCATGCCTCTCATTGTTTTACCATACTTTATTCAGGTCACCCCTCAGCCAAATTTGTACACTGTCTCCTTATTGGCTAACACACTCCAATTCAGGCAACTTCCACAACTTCACCAATTTTTGTGTCAACTACAAAACCTACTAATCAGGCCACCCATATATTCATCCAAAACATTTGTACTCATTATGAAGAACAGAGGTCCCAGCACTGATCCTAGTGGGACACCACTGGTCACAACCATACAGTCAGAAAGTTACCCCTCCACAACTACCCTCTGTCTGCTGTGACCAAGCCAATTTTGTAACTAATTTACCAACTCACTGTGGATCCCACGTGATTCAATCTTCTGGATCAACCGACCCTGAGGGACCTTGTCAAATACTTTAGTAAAGTCCATGTAGACAACATCCACTACCGTACACTAATCAATCACATTCATCATTTCGTCAAACTCAATGAAATTTGGTAGTCAAGACCTCCCCCACATAACACCATGCTGACTGTCCTTAAGAAGTCCATTCTTTTCCAAATGTGGGTAACTCCTGTCCTTAAGAATCTTTTCCAATAATTTCCCTACCACTGATGTAAGGCACATCAGCATATAGTTACCTGGATTATTTCTGTTGCCCTTCTTAAACAAAGGAACAACATTGAGTATTCTCCAATCTTCTGGGACCACACCAGTGGCGAAACAGGATACAAAGATCCCTGTCAAGGCCGTAGCAATCTCCATCCTTGTGTCCTTCAGTATCCTGGGTTAGATCCCATCGGGACCTGGGAACATAGGTACCTTAGATAACACAGTGAGGAGCTGGAGGAACACACCAGGCCAGGCAGCATCAGAGGAGCAGGAAAGCTGACTTTTCAGGTCAGTACCCTTCTTCGGAAATCTTAGCTACCTGATTGTTTTTCGAAACACCCAACATTTCCTCCTCCTTAATATCAATATGGCCCAGAATATTTCTGCAGCCCTCCCTAATCTTGCCTCCATCCATGTCCTTCTCCTGGATGAATACCAATGTGAGGCACTCATTAAGGACCCTACCCACTTCCTCTGGCTCCACATAAATTCCCTCCTCTGTCCTGGAGTGGACCTTCCCAATCCCCAGTTACCCTCTTGCTCCTAATATACCTCTAAAATGCCTTGGGATTCTCCTTAATCCAACTCGCCAAGGGGCATCAATCCCCCTTTTAGACCTTTTAATTACTTGTTTGAGTTCTTTCTTGATCTTCTGATTTCAGTTTCCTAAGATTATAATTGCTTTTTTTTTCCCTTTGTGACTAAACTTTCAATATCTCTTATCATCCAGGGCTCCTGAATCTTGCCATTCTCATCTTTCATCCTGATACGAGCACACTGTGAACCTGCCTTTGAAAGGCTCCCACATGTCAGATGTGGATTTACCCTCAAACAGCTGACTCCAATCTAATTTCTCCAGTTCCCACCGAATACTGTTGTAATTAGCCTTCACCCAATTTAGCACTTTCATTCAAGGTCCAGCCTTGTCCTTATCCATAACTATCTTAAAACTTAAGGATTTATAGAGACATAGATCTGCACAGAATAGAAACAGACCCCTCAGTCCAACTTGTCTGCACCAACCTGATATCCTAAACTGATCTGGTACCATTTGCCAGCATTTGGCCCATATCCCTCTAAACCCTTCCTATTCATAGCCATTCAGATGCCTTTTAAATGCTGTAACTGTACCAGCCTCCACCACTTCCTCCGGCAGCTCATTCCATACACACACCACACTCTGTGTGAAAAAGTTGCCCCTCAGGTCCCTTTTATGTCTTTCCCCTCTCATCTTAAACCCATGTCGATTAGTTTTGGACTCCCCTATTCTGAAAAAAGACCTTGGCTACTCACCCTATTCATGCCCCGCATGATTTTATATTGATTTGATCTGGTTTGATTTATTGTAGTCACACGTGCACAAGTACAGTGAAAAGCTTTGTTCTGTAAGCAGAACAGGCCAATCACAGAGAGCTTAGACACAATGAGGCATACAAGGTTACACTGCACAGAAGCAAGATCACCATTTGAGGTTAGACAGTCCATTCAGCAGTCTAATAATGCCAGGGAAGAAACTGTTCTTGAACATCTATAAGGTCACCTTTCAGCCTTCTGACACTCCAAGGAAAATAGCCCCAGCCTCTCCCTATAACTCAAACCCTATAACCCTGGCAACATTCTTGTAAATCTCTTCTGAACCCTTTCAAGTCTAATAACATCTTTATTATCGAAGGGAGACAATTATGATCACTGTTCCCAAATTGCTCCCACACGGTAACTTTCATCTCCCAGCCAGGTTCATTCACCAATACAAGGTCTAGTATGGCTTTTCCCATGTGGGACTGTCGATATAAAAACCAAAACAACTGCACATATTGATACTCAGGAACAAAAACAGAAGTTGCTTGGAAAGCTCAGCAAGACTGGCAGCATCTGCGAAGAAAAGAATCAGATGGTTCTAAGGGTCACTGGACTTGAAACACAGATGCTGCCAGACCTGCTGAGCTCCTCCAGCACTTTGTTTTTGTTGTTGGACTGTCCACGTATTGTTTCCAGAAACACTCTCTGATGCACCTAACAAATTCTGCCCCACCCAAGCCCCTGGCACCAAGGGAATACCAGCCACGGTTGGGGCAGTTAAACCGCCAACCCAGCGCAACAACCCTGTTATTTTTACATCTTTCCATGATATGTTTATGT
Source organism: Stegostoma tigrinum (assembly GCF_030684315.1). Lineage (NCBI taxonomy): Eukaryota > Metazoa > Chordata > Chondrichthyes > Orectolobiformes > Stegostomatidae > Stegostoma > Stegostoma tigrinum. The sequence continues at coordinate 159,690,696 of NC_081355.1, forward strand.
AACTGTTCTTCTGTATCCCACTGGCTATTGGGAGGCCTACAGTATAACTCCAACATTCTGATCGCACGTTTCTTATTCCCGAGTCCTACCCATACAGCCTTGCTGGATAACCCTCCAGGATGTCCTCTCTTAGTACAGCTGTGGCATTCTCCTTAATCAGTAATGCAACTCTCCCACCCCTTCTTTTCATCCTTCTCTATTGGGCCTGAAGCATCTAAATCCTGGAACATTTAACGACTAGTCCTGTCCTTCCCTTAACTACGTTTCTGTGATGGCTGTAACATCATAATTCCAAGTACCAAGCCCTAAACTCATTTTGAGACATACAAAGTGTAGAGCTGGATGAACACAGCAGGCCAAGCAGCATCAGCGGAGCAGGAAAGCTGACATTTTGGGCCTAAACCTTTCTTAAGTAATCTTCATTCCTGAAGTAGGGTCTTGGCCCGAAACAGCCTTCCTGCTCCTCTGATGCTGCTTGGCCTGCTGTGTTCATCCAGCTCTACACCTTGTTATCTCAGATTCTCCAGCAGTTCCTACTATCTCTAAACTCATTTTACTTGTTACACACCTTGCACTAAAATAAATACATTTCAGACTGTCAGTCCCACTGTGTTCATTAATCTGCTCCTGCCTGTTCTTCCTGTTACACTTAATCTCTACCTTCTCCTCAATTACTCCACATGCTGACCTACTGCCACACTAGGTTAACACTTGGGTGGCACCAGAAAACCTCCCTGCAGGGATATTGGTGCTCCTCCAGTACACGTTTAAACAGACAGTGGGGATGGATGTGAGATTGCTCGCTGAGCTGGAAGGTTAGTTTTCAGACGTTTCATCACCATTCTAGGTAACATCATCAGGGAGCCTCCGACGAAGCGCTGGTGTTATGTCCCGCTTTCTATTTATCTGGTTAGGTTTCCTAGAATCTCAACCTGAGCTACAAATCTTCTCAAAACTCGCTAGAGAGTGGGGATCATTGGCAGAGAGAGATCAGGAGGGACCAGGTTGAACGAGGACTAGAGATCTTTGGCAGATAAACAGCAACATCAGAGAGCAGCAGGTCAGTATTTTTGACTTCCTGGGGGTAATTATTAAAATATTAAGCGGTTATAAAAAGAAACTAGTGATTGGCTGTTGGTAAAGTGTGTAAATGAAAGATCTGTATTTTGTAAAATGTAACAATTCACAACATTTAAATATCTGATTACTTAAGTAGGATTTTGTACAAAGTGATACAGATCAATTCAAAGTATAGTATATAACAGGAACTGGTGGTTAGGTTAATCAAATGAAAATAAATGACTGAACAAAATAATTAAAAGCAGTTAATTAAAACAGACATGACATTTGTTGCGAAATGAAATGAAATGTGGGTGTGAAATGAAATGTGGGGACTCCTGGATGCCAATGAGATTCAGGATAAACATGCCTGCAATACGTGCTGATAGCTCGAGCAGCTTTGGCTCTGTGTTTATAAGCTAGGCACTAGAGGCCAAGCTGCAGACCTGGCGCCAGGTTAGGGTGGGACTGTAACTAATCTGTACGGATTTACAGTCAGCCCTATCTACTCTCATTGCGTACCTGTTCTCGTTTCACCACCATCCGAATAAGCCATGATGTACCTGAGTTAGAGCTCTGATTGGTCGACACATTGACTCATTGGCCACGCGGACGAATCCCAGAGCAACTTCTTCCAGGGTCATCTGTGTTTGTCTACATGCTTTCTCCTCATCACCTTGGTCACAGAGGAAGGCATTGACATGTTCCGTAACTTTCCGCAACTCATTCAGAGCCCCTTCCTTCCACAACGGCTGGTCCTCTGAGGGACCGAAGATTTTGGGAAAATAATCTGGCAGCAGTCGCCCGAGGCAAAGGTTGGCATCGGTGATGGTAAGTGGGCCTCCTGAGAAATCAATAAGACCAGAAGGGCCAGATTAAACGGTATAATGCATCAAAGCAGGATATTCAAAAACAAAACTAAAGGGGGGGGAAATTTGCTAAGGCTATTCGGGTGGGTTTAAACTAATTCAGCAGGGGCATAGGCACCAAAATTGTAGTTCGACTATAGAAAAGGTTGAGAGTAGGGTGGTCCGAAATAAAGTTTCAGGGAAGCAAGATGTCACCGGCAAGCAAGTCGTTGGTTTGAAGTGTGTCTACTTCAATGCCAGGAGCGTCCGGAATAAGGTGGGTGAACTTGCAGTATGGGTTAGTACCTGGGACTTCGATGTTGTGGCCATTTCGGAGACATGGATAGAGCAGGGATAGGAATGGTTGTTGCAGGTTCCGGGATTTAGATGTTTCAGTAAGAACAGAGAAGATGGTAAAAGGGGCGGGAGGTGTGGCATTGTTGGTCAAGGACAGTATTACAGTTGCAGAAAGGATGTTTGGGGACTCGTCAACTGAGGTAGTATGGGCTGAGGTTAGAAACAGGAAAAGAGAGGTCACCCTGTTGGGAGTTTTCTATAGGCCTCCGAATAGTCCCAGATATGTAGAGGAAAGGTTAGCAAAGATGTTTCTCGATAGGAGTGAGACACACAGGGTAGTTGTCATGGGGGACTTCAACTTTCCAAATATTGACTGGGAACACTATAGTTCGAGTACTATAGATGGGTCAGTTTTTGTCCAGTGTGTGCGGGAGGGCTACCTGACACAGTATGTAGATAGGCCAACAAGGGGCAAAGCCACATTAGATTTGGTACTGGGTAATGAGCCTGGCCAGGTGTTAGATTTGGAAGTAGGTGAGCACTTTGGTGATAGCGATCACAATTCTGTTATGTTTACTTTAGTGATGGAAAGGGATAGGTGTATACCACTGGGCAAGAGTTATAGCTGGGGGAAAGGCAATTACGATGAGATTAGGCAAGATTTAGGGAGCATAGGATGGGGAAGGAAACTGCAGGGGATGGGCACATTAGAAATGTGGAGCTTATTCAAGGAAAAGCTCCCGTGTGTCCTAGATAAGTATGTGCCTGTCAGGCAGGGAGGAAGCTGTAGAGCGCGGGAGCCGTGGTTTACGAAGGAGGTGGAATCTCTGGTCAAGAGGAAGAAGGCGGCTTATGTTAGGATGAGATGTGAAGGCTCAGTTAGGGCACTTGAGGGCTACAAGGTAGCCAGGAAAGACCTAAAGAGAGAGCTCAGAAGAGCCAGGAGGAGACATAAGAAGTTGTTGGCAGATAGGATCAGGGTAAACCCTAAGGCTTTCTAAAGGTATTTAAGGAATAAAAGACTGACGGAAGTAAGATTAGGCCCAATCAAGGATAGTAGTGGGAAGTTGTGTGTGGAGTCACATGAGATAGGGGAAGCGCTAAATGAATATTTTTCAACAGTATTCACTCTAGAAAATGACAATGTTGTCAAGGTGAATACTGAGATACAGGCTACTAGACTATATGGGATTGAGGTTCACAAGGAAGAGGTATTAGAAATCCTACAGAGGGTGAAGATAGATAAGTCCCCTGGGCCGGATGGGATTTATCCTCGGAACCTCTGGGAAGCCGGGGAGGAGATTGCCAAGCCTTTGGATTTGATCTTTAACTCGTCATTGTCTACAGGAATAGTGCCAGATGATTGGAGGATAGCAAATGTGGTTCCCCTGTTCAAGAAGGGGAGACAACCCTGGTAATTATAGAGCAGTGAGCCTTACCTCAGTTGTTGGTAAAGTGTTGGAAAAGGTTATAAGGCATAGGATTTACAATCATCTAGAAAAGAATAAATTGATTAGGGATAGTCAGCACGGTTTTGTGAAGGGAAGGTCGCGCCTCACAAACCTTATTGAGTTCTTTGAGAAGGTGACCAAACAGGTAGATGAGAGTAAACTGGTTGATGTGGTGTACATGGATTTCAGCAAGGCATTCGATAAGGTTCCCCACAGTAGGCTATTGTACAAAATGTGCAGGAATGGAATTGTGGGAGATATAGCAGTTTGGATCAGAAATTGGCTTGCTGAAAGAAGACAGAGGGTGGTAGTTGATGGGAAATGTTCATCCTGGAGACCAGTTACTAGTGGTGTACCGCAAGGGTCGGTGTTGGGTCCACTGCTGTTTGTCATTTTTATAAATGACCTGGATGAGGGCGTAGAAGGATGGGTTAGTAAATTTGCAGGCAACACTAAGGTCAGTGGAGTTGTGTATAGTGACGAAGGATGCTGTAGGTTGCAGAGAGACATAGATAAGCTGCAGAGCTGGGCTGAGAGGTGGCAAATGGAGTTTAATGCAGACAAGTGTGAGGTGATGCACTTTGGTAGGAGTAACAAGAAGGCAAAGTACAGGGCTAATGGTAAGATTCTTAGTAGTGTAGATGAGCAGAGAGATCTCGGTGTCCATGTACACAGATCCTTGAAAGTTGCCACCCAGGTTGACAGGGCTGTTAAGAAGGCATACAATGTTTTAGCTTTTATTAATAGAGGGATCGAGTTCCGGAACCAAGAGGTTATGCTGCAGCTGTACAAAACTCTGGTGCGGCCGCACTAGGAGTATTGCATACAGTTCTGGTCACTGCATTATAAGAAGGATGTGGAAGCTTTGGAAAGGGTGCAGAGGAGATTTACTAGGATGTTGCTTGGTATGGAGGGAAGGTCTTACGAGGAAAGGCTGAGGGACTTGATGCTGTTTTCATTAGAGAGAAGAAGGTTGAGAGGTGACTTAATTGAAACATTTAAAATAATCAGAGGGTTAGATAGGGTGGATACGGAGAGCCTTTTTCCTAGGATGGTGACGGCGAGCACGAGGGGGCATAGCTTTAAATTGAGGGGTGAAAGATATAGGACAGATGTCAGAGGTAGTTTCTTTACTCAGAGAGTAGTAAGGGAATGGAACGCTTTGCCTGCAACGGTAGTAGATTCGCCAACTTTAGGTACATTTAAGTCACCATTGGACAAGCATATGGACGTACATGGAATAGTGTTGGTTAGATGGGCTTGAGATCGGTATGACAGGTCGGCACAACATCGAGGGCCAAAGGGCCTGTACTGTGCTGTAATGTTCTGTGTTCTATGTTCTCTGCAAGTTCAATCAGAAACAGAAGCAGAAATTGCTGGGTAAATTCTGCTTGCTCTCCACAGGTACTGCCAGACCTGCAGAGATTTCCCTGCAATTTCTGTTTTTATTACAGTAGAATATTCATGCCGTGTTCAGCAGATTGGGCTGAAAGCAGAAGGCATCCTACTCAATCCTCTCCAGGCTCTCCCTTTTCCTATTTACAAGCATATGAATTAGCACTAAGTACTCAAAGGAATAAAATTAGCCACGGCTCCTCTAGACATTCAATAAGATCATAACGGATCAGATTCCTCCACATTGGTGAGACTGTAGCTAGAGTGCTCTCCACAGTACTGGTCACTGCATTTATAGACGTTAATGTGTTGGAAGCAGTTCAGAGAAGGTTTATTAAAACTAATCCTTGGAATGAATGGATTGCCCTTATGAGCAAAGGCAAGACAGGCTGAGCCAATATTTTCTGGAGTTTAGAAGAGTAAGAGGTGATTTAATTGAACCATCTGATAACCTGTGGGGTTTTAAAGGGATAAATAGAGATGCTTCTTATGGGAGAACCTACTGTAAGGGCTCACCGTTTCAAAATGGTCCATTTAAGACAAGTGATGGGGAAAACTTTTATTTCTTTCAGAAGGTTGAGTGTCCTTGGAATTCCCTTCCTCATTTGCAGTGGATGCAATGTTTTTAAGACAAAGGTAACATATAAATGTAGAAAATGGGTGCAGGAGTAGGCCTTTCGGCCCTTCGAGCCTGCAGCATCATTCAATATGACCATGGCTGATCACGCAATCTCAGTATCCCATTCTCGCTTTCTCTCCGCACCCTTTAATCCCTTTCACTGCAAGGGTCATGTCCAGCTCCCTCTTGAATCTATCTAATGAACTGGCCTCAACAGCTGCCTGTGGAAGAGAATTCCACAGGTTCACAATTCTCCGTGTGAAGAAATTCTTCCTCATCCCAATCCTGAATAGTTTACCCCTTATTCTTTGACTGTGATCCCTAGTTCTGTTTTTCCCCAATGTCAGGAACATTCTTCCCGTACCTCGCCTGTCCAGTCCCATTAGGATTTTATATGTTTCTATGAAATTCCCCCTTATTTTTCTAAATACCAGTGAAAACAAGCCCAGTCAATCAAGTAATTCCCCATTTGTCAGTCCTGCCATCCCGGGAATCAGTCTGGTGAACCTCCGCTAGATTTCCTCAATAGCAAGAATGTCCTTCCTCAAACTAGGGGACCAAAACTGCACACAATACTCAAGGTGTGGTCTCACCAAGACCCTGTATATATGCAGCAAGACATCCTTTCTCAGATTCTCAAATCCTCTCACTATGAAGGCCAGCGTGCCATTAGCTTTCCTTACCGCCTGCTGCACCTGCATGCCAGCCTTCAGCGACTGTTCCACCATGACACTCAGTGAACCTCAGTGCTAACACCAGCTCTTCCATGGTCCCCTCCTCGGTCACAGTGACTCAGACAACTCCTCTCAGAATCCTTCCCAGCAGCCCCCTCTGGTAGATAGATTCTTGACGACCAAGGGGGTAAAGGATTATCGGGAGAATGCAGGAAGGGTCGAGGCCCGAAACGTCAGCTTTTATGCTCCTGAGATGCTGCTTGGCCTGCTGTGTTCATCCAGCTTCACGCTTTGTCATTTTGCAGGAAAGCACAGCTGAGATTAAAATCAAATCAGCCACGATCTCATTGAATGGAGGAGCAGGCTGAAAGGGCCGAGTGGCCTGTTCTTTGATTGTATGCTCAATACACTCTATTAACTTGGCTAACTACCTGCTGTATTTGCATAGTAATATTCTTATTCTTACACCTCAAAGCTCTGCTGCATCTCTCTGAGCACTTTATCCAAGTAATTTACATAAACCGTAAAACATTGAGATGCCCAGCACTGATCACTGTGGCATGCCATGGGTTACATCTTGTCAATTGGAAAGTGACCCATTTACACTGACTGTAATACTTGTTCACTAGTCAGTGTTCTATCCCTGCCCATATGTTAGTCCACACAGCTTCAGCTGTCACTTTCAGCAATAACCTTCGACATAACGCTTTATCAATGCTTTCTAGAAATCTAACTACAGCACATCCAGTTGTTCCTCTTTATGCATAGCTTGTGTTACTCCTCCAAACAACTCCAATAACTTCATGCTGCAACTGTACAAAACGCTAGTGCGGCCTCATTTGGATAATTGCGTGCAGTTCTAGTCGCCCCATTACAGCAAGGATGTGGAAGCATTGGAAAAGGTGCAGAGGAGATTTACCAGGATGTTGCCTGGTCTGGAGCGCAGGCCCTATGAAGAAAGGCTGAGGGACTTGGGTTTGCTCTCATTGGAGAAAAGGAGGCTAAGAGGGGATTTAATAGAGACATACAAGATGATCAGAGGATTAGATAGGGTGGACAGTGAGAGTCTTTTTCCGAGGATGATGACTTCAGCTTGTACAAGGGGGCATAGCTACAAATTGAGGGGTGATAGATTTAAGACAGATGTCAGAGGCAGGTTCTTTATTCAGAGAGTGGTAAGGGCGTGGAACAGCCTGCCTGCCAATGTAGTTGACTCAGCCACATCAGGGGCGTTTAAACAGTCCTTAGATAAGCATATGGATGATGATGGGATCATGTAGGGGGAGGGGTTTAGATTAGTTTACAGGTCGGCGCAATATCGAGGGCCGAAGGGCCTGTTCTGTGCTGTATTGTTCTACGTTCTATGTTCTATGTTGTCTATCTACCTTAGATAATAGGAGCCTGGAAGAACACAGCAAGCCAAGCAGCATCTGAAGGAGAGGAGAAGTCAATGTTTCGGGTATTACCCTTCTTCAGGGCTGAATGTGGTGGTAGGGGAAGCTGCAGATAAATGGGGGGGGGGGGGGGCGGTCAAGCACAGAGGTGGAATGGTGGTGATAAGGGAACACTGGTGGTAGGTACAAGCTGGTTGGCATTTAAACAGTCCTTGGATAAGCATGCGGATAATGATGGGATAGTATAGGGGAGGGGCTTAGATTGGTTCACAGGTCGGTGCAACATCGAGGGCCGAAGGGCCTGTTCTGTGCTGTGTTGTTCTATGTTCTAATAAATTGAGTAAATATGACTTTCCTTTCACGAAACCATGTTGACTCAGCCTGATTACTTTGAACTTTTCCTACCATAATATCCAAAATTTTCCCGATGACAGACGTTAAGCTAGCCAGCTGGTAGTTTCCTACTGGCCAACTGGAGTGGCTCCAGAGGAGGTTCATGAGAATGATCCCAGGAATGAAAGGCTTAATGTGAACGTTTGAAGGTTCTGGATCTATGCTGGATGGAGTTTAGAGGGATTGGGGGCATCTAATTGAAACTTACAGAATACTGAACAGCTTGGACAGTGTGGACTTTGGGAAGATGTTTTCACTGGTAAGAGAGTCTAGGACCCAAGGGCACAGCTTTGGAATAAAGGAAAGACCCTTTAGAACGGAGATAAGGATAAACTCCTTCAGCCAGAGAGTGGTGAATCCATGGAGTTCACTGCCACAGAAGGCTGTGGAGGCCAGGTCATTGAGTACATTTAAGACTGAGATAGATAGGTTCTTGATTGTAAAGAGAATCAAGGATTACAGGGAGAAAATGGAGAATGCGGTTGAAAAACTTAACAGATTGAACAGCAGAGCAGACTTGATTGGCCGAATGGCCTAATTTCTGCTCCTATGTCTGGCAGAATCTGTAGGGAGAAAGCAGAGTTAACATTTAAAACCTTGGTTAGGCCGCATTTGGAATACTGTGTCCAATTCCGGTCGCCACACTACCAGAAAGATGTGGTAGCTTTGGAGAGGGTACAGAAAAGATTTACCAAGGTGTTGCCTGGTATGGAGGGCATTACCTATGTGGAGATGTTGGAAAAACTTGGATTGTTCTCACTGGAAAGACAGAGGTTGAGGGGTCACCCGAGAGAGGTCTACAAGATTATGAAGGGCATGGATAGAGTGGACAGTCAGAAGCTTCTTCCCAAAGTGGAACAGTCAGTTGCCGGGGCCGTAGGTTTAAGGTGCCAGGGGCAAGGTTTAAAGGTGGTGAATGAGGCAAGTTTTTATTACAGAGGCTGGTGGATACCTGGAACTCGCTGCCGGGGTGGGGGGGGGGGGTAGTGGAAGTAGATACTACAGCGACTTTTAAAGGGTGTCTTGACAAATACAGGAATAGGATGGAACTAGAGGGATGCGGTCCCCAGAATGTTAGCAGGGTTTAGTTGTGATGGGCAGCATGTCGGTGAGGGCTTGGAGGGCCGAAGGGCCTGTTTCTCTGTTGTAATTTTCTTTGTTCTTTGTACCAGCAACTATCACTTCCTCTGGCAGTTCACTGCACACAGGAGCCATCCTCTGTGTGAAAATTTTGCCCCTCAGGTCCCTTTTAAGTCTTTCTCCATTCATCTTAAAAATATGCTGTACAGTTTTGAATACTCCGACCCCAGGGAAAAGACCTGTGCTATTCATCTTATCTATGTCCCTCATGATTTTATAAAGCTCTGTAAGGTCAGCCCTCAACCTCCTATGCGCCAGTGAGAAAGGTCCCAGCTGATCAAAGCCTCCATCATCCTAGGGACATAGAGAAGTGGCTAGTAAGATAGTTGATGTGTAGAAATGTCCAGATTCATAGAAGGTTCCATTAGTTTGGAAACTAGTGAGTGTAGCATCTTTATTCAAGCAGGGAGGTGCAGAAAACAACATTATAGTTCTGAAGATGAATCACCAGACTTGAAATAACAAAGAACAAAGAAAATTACAGCTCAGGAACAGGCCGATCCAGATCCTCTATCTAAACCTGTCGCCTATTTTCCAAGGATCTGTATCCTTCTGCTCCCTGCCCATTCATGTATCTGTCTAGATACATCTTAAATGAGGCTATCGTGCCCACCTCTACCACCTCCACTGGCAATGCGTTCCAGGCAATGACCACCCTCTGTGTAAAGAGCTTTCCACGCATATCTCCCTTAAACTTTCCTCCTCTCACCTTGAAATCGTGACCCCTAGTAATTGAGTCCCCCACTCTGGGAAAAAGTAGGCAGTTACAACATTTAAAAGACATTTGGACAGGCACAGAAATAGGAAATGTTTGGAGGGATATGGGCCAAAGGAAGGCAAATGGGACTAGTTGAGTTTGGGACCATGGTTGGCTAGTGGACCAAACAGTCTGTTTCCATGCTGTATGACCCTATGTCCATCAGGACCCAGGCACTTTATTTTTCCATTATTAATTCCCCACACTCACTCATTAAGTTTGACACTACCTTTAACTTTCATGGTTTACCACAAATTGGAAGTTCAGCCCTTGGATTCATTTCTCACTTTTTGGAATGTGCATATTCCATGTATTCAGCACGGTTTTGTGAAGGGAAGGTCGTGGCTCACAAACCTTATTGAGTTCTTTGAGAAGGTGACCAAACAGGTAGATGAGAGTAAACCGGTTGATGTGGTGTATATGGATTTCAGCAAGGCATTCGATAAGGTTCCCCACAGTAGGCTATTGTACAAAATGTGCAGGAATGGAATTGTGGGAGATATAGCAGTTTGGATCGGAAATTGGCTTGCTGAAGAAGACAGACGGTGGTGGTTGATGGGAAATGTTCATCCTGGAGACCAGTTACTAGTGGTGTACCGCAAGGGTCGGTGTTGGGTCCACTGCTGTTTGTCATTTTTATAAATGACCTGGATGAGGGCGTAGAAGGATGGGTTAGTAAATTTGCAGACGACACTAAGGTCGGTGGAGTTGTGGATAGTGACGAAGGATGCTGTAGGTTGCAGAGAGACATAGATAAGCTGCAGAGCTGGGCTGAGAGGTGGCAAATGGAGTTTAATGCAGACAAGTGTGAGGTGATGCACTTTGGTAGGAGTAACCGGAATGCAAAGTACAGGGCTAATGGTAAGATTCTTAGTAGTGTAGATGAGCAGAGAGATCTCGGTGTCCATGTACACAGATCCTTGAAAGTTGCCACCCAGGTTGACAGGGCTGTTAAGAAGGCATACAGTGTTTTAGCTTTTATTAATAGAGGGATCGAGTTCCGGAACCAAGAGGTTATAGTGAAGCTGTACAAAACTCTGGTGCGGCTGCACTTGGAGTATTGTGTACAGTTCTGGTCAGCGCATTATAAGAAGGATGTGGAAGCTTTGGAAAGGGTGCAGAGGAGATTTATTAGGAGGTTGCCTGGAATGGAGGGAAGGTCTTACGAGGGACTTGATGCTGTTTTCATTAGAGAGAAGAAGGTTGAGAGGTGACTTAATTGCAACATATAAAATAATCAGAGGGTTAGATAGGGTGGATAGGGAGAGCCTTTTTCCGAGGATGGTGACAGCAAGCACAAGGGGGCATAGCTTTAAATTGAGGAGTGAAAGATATAGGACAGATGTCAGAGGTAGTTTCTTTAGGATGTGAGTTTGCTCGCTGAGCTAGAAGGTTCATTTTCAGACGTTTCGTCACCATTGATTTGGAGCCAATCACCATCGACAAACACATTGATTTGGAGCCAATCTACCATCCCTGGAGATAAAGAACAGGAATGACGTCACCAACCCAAGGAAACCTAACCAGATAAATAGAAAGCGGGACATAACACCAGCGTTTCGTCGGAAGCTCGCTGAGATGTTACCTAGAATGGTGACGAAATGTCTGAAAACGAACCTTCCAGCTCAGCGAGCAAACTCACATCCAGAACCTCAACCTGAGCTACAAATCTTCTCAAAACTCGCTAGTAGTTTCTTTACTCAGAGAGTAGTAAGGGAATGGAACGCTTTACCTGCAACGGTAGTAGATTCGCCAACTTTAGGTACATTTAAGGCGTCATTGGATAAACATATGGACGTACATGGAATAATGTAGGTTAGATGGGCTTGAGATCGGTATGACAGGTCGGCTCAACATCGAGGGCCGAAGGGCCTGTACTGTGATGTAATGTTCTGTGTATTCTGAAATATCCTCTTAAAAATCTACCACTACATCTCTAACAACCTATTTCTTAACCTTATTTGCCAGATAACTTCATTTAGCTCTGCCTTCAGTTAAAATAAATCATTCAGGCATTTGGCTGCATCTGAATTATTGCCATCCCTGATTGCCCAGAGGGTGGTTAAGAATCAAGTACTTTGCTGTGAGTTTGGAGTCACACGTTGACCGGACCAGGCAAGGATGACAGATTTCCTTCCCTGAAGGACAATAATGAACAACAGACGATGTTTTTGGGACAACTGACTGTGGTTCCACGGTCGCCATTAGATTAGCATTTTATTTCAATTCAAATTTAATCATCTCCATTGTAGGATTCAATCAGTGTCCCAAACCTTCAGTCTAGGATTCCGGATTCCTAGTTCACCACCTCCCTCCTCATAACTGTCTTTGTTTTAAGTTTAAAATACTAGCCTTATCTCTAGTCTTGCATTCCTTAAAGCTAGTGTAAATCATACGCCGAACACAGCTATGAAGGGCACCTTCACTATGTGTTTATTAATTAATCAATCCTTATTCCTCTCAGGTCTGGTATACCCTGCTCTCTGGTTGGCTACAGAATATGTTGCTCTAAGAAACAAGCCCGAAAACATTCTGTGAACTCCTCATCTGGGCTAACTTTGTTCGGAGATAGTAAGAACGGCAGACGCTGGAGCCAGAAATGACACTGTATGGGGCTGGAGGAACAAACCAGGTCAGGCAGTATCACAGGAACAGGAAGGCTGACGTTTCGGGTCAGGACCCTACTTCAGAAATGGGGGAGGGGGAAGGGAGCTCTTAAATAAATAGAGAGAGGAAGGGTGGGCCTGGGGAAGGTAGGTGGGATGGTTATAGATGAGTGCAGGTAGGCAGTGGTGGGGACTGGTCAGTGAGGTGGGGGCGCAGATGGAACATAGAACATAGAACAATACAGCGCAGAACAGGCCCTTCGGCTCTCGATGTTGTGCGGACATGTGAACTAATCTAAGCCCCTTCCCCTACACTAGCGGGGAGAGAAGATGGACAGGTTGTGTCAGGTCAAGGAGGTGGGAATGAGAGGGAGAGTTGGTCATGGGATGAAGGCGGGGGTGGGGGGATTTTGAAACTGGTAAAGTCCACATTGAGACCACTGGGTTGTAGGCTCCTGGGGCGGAAGATAAGATTCTGCTCCTCCAGTTTTCGGGTGGCGTCATTGTGACACTGGAGGACGCCCAGGATGGACATGTCACCCAGGGAGTGGGAGGGGCAGTGGAAATGGTTTGCAACTGGAAGGTGTTGTCACTTGTCACAAACAGAGTGCAGCTTTTGCTCATCTGCCTTTTCCAGTGATGGAAGGGCTTACAGGATAAGTGCTACAACATACAGGTTGATCCCAGCATTCAAAGTGAGCGTGTGAATACCTCCACGATGACGGGTACAGTTGCGAGATTTTGATCTCACCCTGCTACTGACCTTTTCGATAACAGCTGGGGCCCGGATGAGCTCCGGCTGATTCCGGACCAACGACAAACAGTCCAGACCTGGAACAGAATAATGTGTCAGAAAAGCAGCAAGTTAAAATCTGACGGTGACTCCCGTTCTTGGGGCTACAAGTCACTGGTGTGTCTCACTCCCTTAATTAACTGACACAATGAAACACATTAGTAGGAACACACACAGTTTTATAACATTCCCTGTGCTTGCACTCCAATATGGACCACTTTCTTGTAAATGGCATGTTTAAAAATACCCTCCATATCCTCACCCCTCTCTATCTCTGAAATCTCCTCCAAATGCCCAATTGTTAAGAGCTATCTGCACTCCTCTCTCTTTGCTTCTCATTCATCCTCAGGTTTAGCCATTCCATGCATTTACTAAAGTGAGTGCTTTTCCCAAGCTGCTGGCCCAGAAGAGGCCCACAATACTTAGGGACCAAGATGTAGCCCAGGGTCCCAACAATCTACGCAGTGTTACAAAGCAGGGCTTGATTCCCCCCCACCGCCACCCAACCAAGAACTAAAACTAATACAAGTAGAGAGGAGCGCCTCGCCCTACAATCTGTAAAAGGGATGTGAAAAGTAGTGTAACCTGCCTTTCAGCAACTTCTAGCGGTTAAATAAAATAAATCCCCAACACTCACTTTACAATCAACAATTTATTTATCTAACTGTAACAGAAAACAAATTAACTAAACTACTGACAAACCAAATACACCCTTCTAACTAGTAACCATTCCCGAACAAAGCAAGATTCTAATGCTATGCTGTTCCAATAAATATAAGTCACCCTTATAAAGAATAAAATTAAAGTATAGACAGGTGACATGTCTTCCAAAATGTTCTGTGCCTTCTCCATCGATTCTTCCATCAGGAATATTAACTAGTTGTGCTGAGAGTACCTTTGTAATTTAGATGGTGCTTTCTCTAAGTCATAAAGGAGTCTGTGACAGCCAGTGATTCTCTCTTGAAAGCTGAGGGCCGTTGGCTCTGGCGGATGGCAGTTATCTCTGGGACTTTGTCTAACTGCCCCCTTCTATTATACCCTTGATGACGTATCAATAATTCTTACAGTAGGATTGGTCCTATGTTGTAAAAACCATCCAGATTTAAATTTAATTGATTTTTGGTATCTAGTATCTGGTCCAAATTGATTGGCTAAATACAAAAGCTTATTGTCTTGGTAAAATCTGCTGGTTGGCCTGCTAACTGCATGGCCTCACAATATAAATATTTCAATTTGGGCGAACTCTGTACACTTGCAAACATTTAAGATGCTGCTCACAGTCATTCATTTTAAATCTCCAAGCACAGTAAAAGCATATCATCTTTTAAAGGGACCATGCGATGCTTTCCCCTACCGGCATTCTACAAACACCAAATTCTAACATCCTGTCTTCCAATCCAGAAGTACTCTATCCAACTTTGCAACACTACTCTCTGCGAATTCTCTTCTTGACATCTCATAACCCTCCAGTTTCAAACTTTCAACTGTCAGTCCTACATTCCTCCATCTAACTTGTTAGGTCAGGAATGATAGACTGAATAGACAGACCAGATCCTTAAAACATCACTTGCCATACCCCCAGTCAGGGAATATTCCCAATGTCCTCATTGCCCAAATAATTACCTTCTTTTCCCCAATAAACTCCACTATAATTGTTAACCTGAAGCACCTCTCATCCAATAGCTGGGGCTTCTTAAGAAGTTATTTAATGGAATATGGCAAGGCCAATTTTATGTTCACTCCTACCTGCCCCTGAACTGAGTGTCTTGCTAAGGTTATTTCAGAGGAGTCAAGATCCAACCACATTGCTGTGGGCCTGGAGTCACATGTAGGCCAGACTAGGTAAGGACGGCAGATTTCCTTCCCTGAAGAACATTAATAAACGTGATTGGGTTTTTACAACTATTGAAGCGTATTTCATGGTCACCATCACTGGGGCTGTCTCCTCATTCCACATTTATTCACATTAATTAGATTCCTCTAGCTGCCATTGGGACATTTACCATTACACCATAAATTGTCCCAATCAGACACCATAAAAAACAGAGCTGGCCCATGGGAGCAGGTGTGAACCCAGGGTCAGCTGCTGCAGAGCTTAAGGTTAACACTGAAGCCCGGCTCACCTGAAGGAAAGGATGGAGCCCCCACCGGCTGCCACAGTGTTGATGTCGAGCTGAGGCGCCTGGATGGTAATTCCTGCAGTTGTAGCCTCGAACACGTGCTCGTACTCCCCTGCATAGCGGCTCACATCTGTCGACGTGCCTGGAATCAGACAGGGTGCAGTGTTGGTGACTGGAAGTCGACTGGGTCAAGTGGAGGTGAAGGAAAGCAAACACCCCCAGGCCCCACATCCCCCCACCCCCACCCAGTTGAGGATGACTTGCAGCACTCCTCTCCCACTCTGTCGGGGGAAGGGGTTTAAGGGTACACCAGATAATCCGACAATGGGGCCGGGGGATAATGTTCCACTAAATGGTGCAAGCAAATGCACAGTTTGTGTGTGTTGGGGGAGGCGTTTGGACAAATATCAGATCAGGATCAGAGGGGGTGCAGTTTTGGAGGTTTGAGTCACAGTAAATGTCAAACAAAATCTGAGGTTATGGGGAGGTAGACAGTGGAATTTATCTCAAGGGGGTGGTGTAGTATGTCTCTTTTGGAATTGGGGGGAGGAAACGGTTTATTTTCCCTTGGGGGGGGTTTGGGGGACATTTGTTGGAATCAACAGGTGGGATAGAATGTTTTTGGGCAGATGTCACTCAGGGGAAGGCGAATATGATACTATGGTCATGGGGGGGGCTGCGTGTGGAGGGGAGGAGGGAGAATCACCAGCAAGAGGGTCTGACAATGGTATGTGTGTGCATCTGTGTGCGTGCGCACATGTTGGGAAGGGTGGTGCATTTTCCCTGGATGGCACGTCACCGTCATCTGGAATGGGGAACAGGGGCAGTGTGATCCCAAAGGGAGAAGGTACTGCTGCTCCTCAGCTGGAGATTGAAGGGTAGAGAGGTGGTCACTCACCGCCCATGTCGAAGCCAATGACTGGTCTTGCACAGCCTGTGCGTGTGGTGAGTGCGTAGCCGACCACACCTCCTGCTGGACCTGAGAGGATAGCCCTAGACCCACTGAACCGCTCCATCGGCGTTAGCCCACCGTCAGACTGCATGAACAACACCCGGACATCCTACAGTGAAACAGCATCGGCGTTGAGAGGGCCAAAGGAATCTACACTTTGTCCTAAATGAATATAGAGTGCTTTCCCACATTATCCATATGGATGTTGCTGAGCAGGAACACAGGTTACCCCACCAGCAACGGTCAGTCACTGGGAGACATCCCAGATTACTAACTCCTCCTTGGGTTCTTCACTCTCCCTTGTGAGAATGGGAACCCTCTCTGTAGCAGATCACAGTTGTAGCTCAGTAACGCCAACCTTCCTGCACATTCCTGCAGTCACTCACACAACCCTATTGTTAAGGACAGTGCTGAGTTTATATTTTGTGTGTTAAGAAACAGCAGGCATAGTTTAGTTTCATTTTTGAGCGTTCTTGTGGTTTGGTAATGAGAGATCTCGAGATCTGTTTTGGTTGCATGAATTTTAATGAGGTCTCAAACCTTTGGGGTGAGCAGTTCATGGTAGTATAGAAGGTGGAGGAAAAGCACAGTCCTGTGGCTCACTCACAGGCATTCAATGTCAAAGGTCAAGCAACCCAGAGAGAGTGAAGGTCTGTTGGCCACTAGGTTTTGGGAGCTCACAGTTAGTCTGAAAATAATGCAATAGTTTATTTTAGTTCAGAGATAATGGGAACTGCAGATGCTGGAGAATCCAAGATAACAAAGTGTGTAGCTGGTTGAACACAGCAGGCCAAGCAGCATCTCAGGAGCACAAAAGCTGACGTTTCGGGTCTAGACCCTTCATCAGATGAAGGGTCTAGGCCCGAAACGTCAGCTTTTGCGCTCTTGAGATGCTGCTTGGCCTGTTGTGTTCATCCAGCTTCACACTTTGTTATCTTAGTTTATTTTAGTTGACAGTTTGTTTAAGGTGTCTTGAAGAGAAATATCAGACAGAGGGATAAAACATCAAGGGACTGCACAGAAATTCACCAAAAGGAAACTGGTTGCAGCTGTACTGTCCAGAGTCTAAGCCAAAAGCCTCAGTGTAGAGAGAGTGGTAAGTCATCACTTAGGTTTGAGTGTTTATAAGGATATCGCTGGGATAGAAGGAATAGTGTGAATTTGAATCCATTCCTGATAGCTGCACCAAACTTTTTCCAACGTTTTTTGTTTTGGGGTGGCACGGTGGCTCAGTGGTTAGCACTGCAGCCTCACAGCGCCAGGGACCACCCGTGGGCGACTGTCTGTGCTGAGTTTGCACATTCTCCCTGTGTCTGCGTGGGTTTCCTCCGGGTGCTCCGGTTTCCTCCCACAGTCCAAAGATGTGCAGGCTAGGTGGGTCGGCCATGCTAAATTGTCCAGAGTGTTCAGGGGTGTGTGGGTTATAGGGGGATGGGTCTGGGTGGGATGCTCCAAGGGGCAGTGTGGACTTGTTGGGCCGAAGGGCCTGTTTCCAAACTGTAGGGAATCTAATGTTAATCTTTATGTGTTAAAGGTACAGTGACAGCCTCTTGTGAAAGTGTTCAGCAACTGACTTCCACTGTTAAAAAGAACAAAGTTAGGATCAATAGATAATGGGAACTGCAGATGCTGGAGATTCCAAGATAATAAAATGTGAGGCTGGATGAACACAGCAGGCCAAGCAGCATCTCAGGAGCACAAAAGCTGACGTTTCGGGCCTAGACCCTTCATCAGAGAGGGGGATGGGGGGAGGGAACTGGAATAAATAGGGAGAGAGGGGGAGGCGGACCGAAGATGGAGAGTAAAGAAGATAGGTGGAGAAGGTGTGGGTGGGGAGGTAGGGAGGGGATAGGTCAGTCCAGGGAAGACGGACAGGTCAAGGAGGTGGGATGAGGTTAGTAGGTAGCTGGGGGTGCGGCTTGGGGTGGGAGGAAGGGATGGGTGAGAGGAAGAACCGGTTAGGGAGGCAGAGACAGGTTGGACTGGTTTTGGGATGCAGTGGGTGGGGGGGAAGAGCTGGGCTGGTTGTGTGGTGCAGTGGGGGGAGGGGATGAACTGGGCTGGTTTAGGGATGCAGTGGGGGAAGGGGAGCCTCCAGGACTTCCAATTCCCTGGCCCCCAACACCTCATATTCACCATGGACGTCCAGTCCCTGTACACCTGCATTCCGCATGGAGATGGCCTCAAGGCCCTCCGCTTCTTCCTGTCCCGCAGGCCCGACCAGGCCCCCTCCACCGACACTCTCATCCGCCTAGCGGAACTCGTCCTCACACTCAACAACTTCTCTTTTGACTCCTCCCACTTCCTACAGACTAAGGGGGTGGCCATGGGCACCCGCATGGGCCCCAGCTATGCCTGCCTCTTTGTAGGTTACGTGGAACAGTCCATCTTCCGCACCTACACAGGCCCCAAACCCCACCTCTTCCTCCGGTACATTGATGACTGTATCGGCGCCGCCTCTTGCTCCCCAGAGGAGCTCGAACAGTTCATCCACTTCACCAACACCTTCCACCCCAACCTTCAGTTCACCTGGGCCATCTCCAGCACATCCCTCACCTTCCTGGACCTCTCAGTCTCCATCTCAGGCTACCAGCTTGTAACTGATGTCCATTTCAAGCCCACCGACTCCCACAGCTACCTAGAATACACCTCCTCCCACCCACCCTCCTGCAAAAATTCCATCCCCTATTCCCAATTCCTCCGCCTCCGCCGCATCTGCTCCCACGATAAGACATTCCACTCCCGCACATCCCAGATGTCCAAGTTCTTTAAGGACCGCAACTTCCCCCCCACGGTGATTGAGAACGCCCTTGACCGCGTCTCCCGCATTTCCCGCGACACATCCCTCACACCCCGCCCCCGCCACAACCGCCCCAAGAGGATCCCCCTCGTTCTCACACACCACCCTACCAACCTCCGGATACAACGCATTATCCTCCGACACTTCCGCCATTTACAATCCGACCCCACCACCCAAGACATTTTTCCATCCCCACCCCTGTCTGCTTTCCGGAGAGACCACTCTCTCCGTGACTCCCTTGTTCGCTCCACACTGCCCTCCAACCCCACCACACCTGGCACCTTCCCCTGCAACCGCAGGGAATGCTACACTTGTCCCCACACCTCCTCCCTCACCCCCATCCCAGGCCCCAAGATGACATTCCACATTAAGCAGAGGTTCACCTGCACATCTGCCAATTTGGTATACTGCATCCACTGTACCCGGTGCGGCTTTCTCTACATTGGGGAAACCAAGCGGAGGCTTGGGGACCGCTTTGCAGAACACCTCCGCTCAGTTCGCAACAAACAACTGCACCTCCCAGTCGCAAACCATTTCCACTCCCCCTCCCATTCTCTTGATGACATGTCCATCATGGGCCTCCTGCACTGCCACAATGATGCCACCCGAAGGTTGCAGGAACAGCAACTCATATTCCGCCTGGGAACCCTGCAGCCATATGGTATCAATGTGGACTTCACCAGTTTCAAAATCTCCCCTTCCCCCACTGCATCCCTAAACCAGCCCAGTTCATCCCCTCCCCCCACTGCACCACACAACCAGCCCAGCTCTTCCCCCCCACCCACTGCATCCCAAAACCAGTCCAACCTGTCTCTGCCTCCCTAACCGGTTCTTCCTCTCACCCATCCCTTCCTCCCACCCCAAGCCGCACCCCTAGCTACCTACTAACCTCATCCCACCTCCTTGACCTGTCCGTCTTCCCTGGACTGACCTATCCCCTCCCTACCTCCCCACCTATACTGTCTCCACCTATCTTCTTTTCTCTCCATCTTCGGTCCGCCTCCCCCTCTCTCCCTATTTATTCCAGTTCCCTCCCCCCATCTCCCTCTCTGATGAAGGGTCTAGGCCCGAAACGTCAGCTTCTGTGCTCCTGAGATGCTGCTTGGCCTGCTGTGTTCATCCAGCCTCACATTTTATTATCTTAAAGTTAGGATCAATGATGCCAGGTTACATGGTGAGGTTCAGCCTATCCAGGAGTAACATCAAAGAACATGAGTTTCCTGATTGGGGCTGTTAATTTGGTCCAATCAGGGAGCCCTGGCTGACAGATAAAAAGGGAATGTCAGAAATGCTGACAGCTGACACTGAAGAGTCTGCAGGGTCAAGGGCTGTCATGTGTAAATAATGGCTAACGTGGTGACGAGATTCCAGCCTCTATGGAGTGATTTCATTCAGCTCAGGTCACAACACCACAAATGTGTGTGCATTTCTGTACAGACTCACACACCCTCACACTTATAGACTTTCATAACCACCCAAATATTGTCACTACTATCTGGACATTCCCACACACTCCCACCACGTACATGTGTATGGTTTTTATTCATTCACAGGTTTGGAGAATTCCTGGTCAGCTCAGTTGTCATTACCCTCTAGAAATTGGTAATGGGCCATCTTTAGGAATACAACTGAATGACTTGCTGGGCCATTTCAGATGGCATCATGAATGAGATGGCAGATTTCCCTCCCTAAAAGGCCCTTGTGAACCAGACTTTATTATTACAATATAAAAACCAAAGCAAAAACAGAAGTTGCTGGCAAAGCTCAGCAGGTCTGGCAGCATCTGTAAAGAAAAAAGTTAGAGTTAATGTTTCAGGTCCAGCGACTCTTCCTCAGAACAATCTGGTAGTTTCATGATCACTATTACTGAGGCTAACTTTATATTCCAGGTTATTTCTAATTGATCAGATTTAAATTTCCAAACTGCCAAAGTGGAATTAAATCTTATTTCTCAGGAATATTGGCCTGAGCCCTTGAATCAATGTTAATTCAGTCACATGAACACAAAGTCACTGTGTTTTATGCACGTACAGATGCTCACTCACACGCACACACACATGTAAAACCACATTCATGCACACACATGGTCAATACTGGGGGGTCACGAGAAGTTTTAACAGATTTTCTGTAAACTGATATCTAGAAAATAACGTCTTTTTTTGTAATATAACCCTCTTACTTTGAGACTGTCCTGGAATCCTGCCCTGAAGCCATTGACATATTTCTTAATGCACGGTGTCAGATAGGCATCAGCACAGGCTGTGTAACCACGGGGGACAACACGGATCATGGGCATCACCTCCGAGGACAGCGAGATGTGTTTGAACCCGAGCCGCTTAGCCATATCCCCAATTTGTTTCTCGTGATTAGGCCACCTAGAGAGTGTGAGGCAGAGAACAGAGAGAGAATAAGGATCATCAGCTACATGGAAGATCCAAAACTGAACACTCAAATCATAACTTGCTGCAGCAGGTCCTTTACATTTAGTCATTCATAGGAATGAGGGCATCGCTGACCAGGCAGCATTTATCGCAGAGAGTGGTAGGTGCGTGGAATGCACTGCCAACAGTGGTAGTAAAGTCAGACACAGTTTTTTATTCATCCACAGGTTGAGGGCGAAATCGACCAGGCAGCATTTATTGCCCAGAGGGCAGTTCAGAGTCAACCACAATGCTGTGGGCCTGGAGTCACATGTAGGCCAGATCAGGTAAGGATGGCAGTTTCTTTCCCTAAATTAGTGAATAGGTTTTTCCCCCAACAATCAACAATGGACTCATGGTCATCGTTAATTCCAGATATTTATTGAATTCAAATTCCACCATCTGCCATGGTGGGATTTGAACCCAGGTCCCCAGAGCGTTATCCAGGTCACTGGATTAACAGTCCAGTGAGAACATCACTAGGCCATCACTTACTCCTGAGTGAGATGAATGCTCCAGAAATGTTAGCTCTAGAAAAGGCAGCCTGGGGAGGAATATTCAAGAAGCAGCAGCTGGTGGGAGGGGCGCATGTTCTAGAACTGTCATCTTGGTGAGAAATGATCCAGAGTTGTCTGGGCTCAGACAGGTTCTAAAGTCAGGGGTAATAAAAAACTGGCCACTGGAGACAACCTAAGTAAGCAATTTAGGGAACTATATAGATAGTAGGAACTGCAGATGCTGGAGAATCTGAGATAACAAGGTGTAGAGCTGGATGAACACAGCAGGCCAAGCAGCATCAGAGGAGCAGGAAAGCTTGACGTTTCGGGCCTAGACCCTGAAGGAGGGTCTAGGCCTGAAACGTCAGCTTTCCTGCTCCTCTGATGCTGCTTGGCCTGCTGTGTTCATCCAGCTCCACACCTTGTTATAGGAGAACTTCTTTGTTTTTCTTGAAATAGTTGTAACAATGGAAGGGGAGTGGCCAGTTCTCACAGACCAGCGTTCCTAGCTTTTTTTGTCTGTAGCAGTTAGAGGCTGTTTGGGTCCCAGAAGAGTTGGAGGTTCAGCAAAATGATTCCCTATGCTACTTTCTATGTAAGAACCTGTAGAACCGCTGTTCTTTTGGTTCTTTTCTAAGATCCGGTGTCCGAATTTACCTTTTTGGCAAGGGATGTGTTTATGGGATCTTACTATATTTGAACAATTAATTAGTAATGGGTACTGTATCTATTATTCCGATAAGTTTTCCAACAGTTAAGTTGTCCTAGATTCTTCTTCCTTTGGTTTGTATTTTAACTAAATTGTGCTTTCCTTAACATTGAGTAATTTGGCCAGTTGCATCGCATTTGGAACATGGCATTTCACATCTACCTTTAAAATAAGTTAGGGTTGAGACTACCTTCTTAAAATATTTTGAAGGGGTCTGGTCTGGTCCATGACACAAGGGAATATTCCAGAAGTATCATCACAAGGGATGTTAAAGGAGAGGATATTGACTTTTCAGGCACTACTCTTCAGGGCAGCAGAATCTGGAAACAAAAGATGAAGTTCTTCTGGCTTCACCCAATCATTATCAATTCCACATGCTCAAGATCCTGGGTGCTGGCATCCATCTCGGATTCCCAGACTCCTGCCTCCGAGTGACAGCTGGTAACACAGCCGAGTTGGACTACACCTTGCGAGTTACTGTGAGGATTAGAGTCAGCGCTCTGTTTACAATCAATGGTTCAGAGGT
This sequence comes from Stegostoma tigrinum, assembly GCF_030684315.1. Taxonomy (NCBI): domain Eukaryota; kingdom Metazoa; phylum Chordata; class Chondrichthyes; order Orectolobiformes; family Stegostomatidae; genus Stegostoma; species Stegostoma tigrinum. The sequence goes on from NC_081355.1 coordinate 159,714,146, forward strand.
TTGGCTTCAGGTGCCAACAAATGGAATTCAATCCAGAGAAGTGTGAGATAGAATGTCTGAGAAAGGTAAACATGGCAAAGGAGTGCACAGTAACTGAAAAGTGCAGAGGAACAGAGTGACCGTGGATTGCTTGTCCAAGGTTTCTGAAGGTCAGTAGACAAGGTGGGTAAGAAAGTATGCAGGAGACTCTCATAAAATTTGAGACCTCATAGAATATGGGATCCCTGATTGGGGCTGCTAATCTGGTCCAAATAGGGAGCCCTGGCTGAGAGACAAATAAACAGGAATCTCAGAGACACTGGCACTCTGAGGGCTGACTCTGAAGAGTCTGTGCCAGAGTCAAGGACACTTTGTGGGTAAATAAAAGGTAACTTGGTGATAGGATACCGGGCCTCTGTGGAATTATTTCGCTCTCCTCCAACCCTACAACAGTGACTACACAGTGCAATGAGCTATATGATTAAGTAGTCAATAAACTCTATCCACTAGGAAAAGGAGTCTTAAGTTCTATTTCGCCAATAAGCTGAGATCTGAATTGACATGAAACATTTTGGGACATCAGGTTGATGTGAAAGGTGCTGTAGAAATGCAATTGTTTTTCTTCTTTACTTGGTGAAGCCTTGAGTACAAGAGAAAGGGGGATTATGCTAAAGTGTGCAAAACATGAATTAGACCAGAGCTAAAGTACCGTGTACAAGGCTGGTCACCACATTGCTTGAATAATGTGATCACATTTGGGACAGAGAATATACACAAGAACATGGCCAGGAATGGAGAATTTTACTGATAGGGAAACGTTGAAGAGGCTAGGAATCAAAGCAGGCTGATGGAGACTTGATTATAGGGTGGATGAGATTGAAAGGTTCGAATTGCTTGCTTAGCAAAGTTTATTTCCATCAGTATAGAAGTCAATAAAGGCAGAAGTCACCACAGTCTTACCAGACCATAGTGCTGCTCTCTCAGTAGAGAGAGAGAGATCTGGTGATGATTTAAGCTGAGGGTCACCATGCCGCAGGTGAGGCGAGAGGTTGAGAAGGACAGTCCTTCACGGTAACCACAGCCAGTGTGGGAATTAAACTCGCACTGTTGGTGTCACTCTGCATCGCAAACCAGCCGTTCAGCCAACTGAGCTAACTGGGTCCTAGGCAGCTCAGTAACCAGGGCGTGGTGCAGTTGAAGCAGTTGGCAGAGGAGAGTTGAAAGTACTTTCTCACCTACATACTGCTGAGTGTCTGGAATCCACTGCCTGAACAGAAGGTGGAGATAGAAATGATCACAACATTGAGCTGATATATGTGAGATGCTGTAATGCACTGGACTGCACATGAAGAGCTGGAGGGTGAGATCAGGTTAGTTGGATGTTTTGCAGCCAGCTAAATGGCTGAATAACCTCATCTGTCCCACAGACTTTTACGCTGAGATCAGGGGTTTGATTTTCATTCTTGCACAGGATGTGGGCATCGCTGGCTCAGGCAACGTTGGTTGCAGATCACTACCTGCCCTGCTCAGCCATTTCCGAGGGCAGTTAACAGTCGGTCACATTGCCGTGGGTCTAAGGGCATCAGTGAAACAAATGGGTTTTTATGACAATTCATATTGGTGCCAAGGCCATCGTTACTGAGATGCACCTTAGTCTAATATTCCAGACCTCCCGAATTTCAATTCCATGTTTCCACGGGATGAGCCTCAGCTTGTGGATCACTGGTCTACTTCGATTCTATATTGCATCGGCAGCACGGTGGCTCAGCGGTTAGCACTTCTGCCTCACAGTGCCAGGGACCCGGGTTCGATTCCACCCTCGGGTGACTGTCTGTGTGGAGTTTGCACATTCTTCCCGGGTGCTTCGGTTTCCTCCCACTGTCCAAAGATGTGCAGACTAGGTGGATTGGCTGTGCTAAGTTACCTATAGTGTCCAGGGGTGTGCAGGTTCGCTGTGAGAAATGCAGGCTTAGAGGGATTGGTGGGTCTGGATGGGATGCACTTTGGAGGGTTGGGGTGGACATGATGGGCTGAATGGTAGTGATGCAATGAGCCTATTACGCTGTTATCTCCTCACACACACTCTTGTATGATAAGGATAGGGAATTAATTCAGGATTAGTCATGGGGGAGAGGTTTGACAGCTAACAGAGAATGTTCTAGAACAAGAAGTGTGTCCATGAGTGGCAGTGAGAAGGGTGACAGTTGTTAATGTCTTACGTGTAGGAATGTAGCAGGACAACTGCCAGGCTCTGGATGCCCTTCGAAAGGACGTCCATCAGCTGCCCTTCCAGCTGTGTCATGTTCACTGGTCTCCAAACCTCTACATGCTCCCCTGTGGATCCTGCAATAACACAAAGAAGCATCAAGTAATCTTTCAAGATGTCTGCCTTACAAACTCACTGCCAAAGGAATAAAGGCTTGGATTTATAAAACAGTGTCTTTAACGCAATGCAATGTCGCAAAGTGCTCCCTCCACAAGAGGTATTACCACGCAGAACAACAACAAAGTCGCTGGAAAATCTCAGTAGGTCTGGCAGCATCTGTGAAGGAGAAAACAGAGTTAACGTTTCGGGTCCAGTGACCCTTCCTCAGAACTGTTTTCTCCTTCAGAGATGCTGCCAGACCTGCTGAGCTTTTCCAGCAACTTTGTTTTTGTTCCTGATTCACAGCATCTGCAGTTCTTTTGGTTTTTATTACCAGGTGGAATTTTTTAAAGTTTTCTTTATTCATTCACGGGATGAGGGCGTCACTGGCTAGGCAGCCTTTATTGCCCGTCCCTAATTGCCCAGGGGGCAGTTAAAAGTCAACCACATCACTGTGGTTCTGGAGTCACATGTAGGCCAGACCAGCTATGGATGGCAGTTTCCTTCCCTAAAGGACATTGGTGAACCAGATGGGATTTTCCGACAATCGACAATGAATTCACAGTCACCACTAGATTCTTAATTCTAGGCATTTCATTGAATTCAAATTCCACCATCTGTTGAGGCGGGATTCAAACCTGGGTCCCCAGAACATTAGCTGGGTCCCTGGATTAACTGTCCAATGATAATACCACTAGGCCATCACATCCCCCCCACCAATTTGACATGGAGTCATAAAGATATACAGCACAGAAACAGATCCTTCAGCCCAACTCGTCTGTACCAACCAGGAATCCTAAATTAATCTAGTCCCATTTGCCAGCATTTGGCCCATATCCCTCTAACCCTTCCTATTCATGTACCCATCCAGATGCCTTTTAAATGTTGTAATTATACCAGTCTCCATCACCTTTTCTGGGGAATTTGTTCCGTAAACACATCATACTCTGCATGAAAAAGTTGTCCCTTTTAAATCTTTCTCATCTTAAATCGATGCCCTCCAGCTTTGGACCCCCCAAACCCGGGAAAAAAACCTTGGCTATTCACCCTATCCATGCCCCTGAGATTTTATAAATCTCTATAAGGTTACCCCTCAGCTTCTGATGAAAAGCCCCAGTCTATTCTGCCTCTCCTTACAGCGCCAACCCTCAAACGCAGCCCCAGTCTATTCTGCCTCTCTTTACAGCGCAAACCCTCAAACGCAGCCCCAGTCTATTCTGCCTCTCTTTACAGCGCAAACCCTCAAACGCAGCCCCAGTCTATTCTGCCTCTCTTTACAGCGCAAACCCTCAAACGCAGCCCCAGTCTATTCTGCCTCTCCTTACAGCGCCAACCCTCAAACACAGTCCCAGACTATTCTGCCTCTCCTTACAGCGCCAACCCTCAAACACAGCCCCAGTCTATTCTGCCTCTCCTTACAGCGCAAACCCTCAAATGCTGGAAACATCCTTGCAAATCTTTTCCAAACCCTTCCAAGTTTCGTGACATCCTTCCGATAGCAGGGAGACCACAATTGCACACTGTATTCCAGAAGTGGCCTAACCAATGCCCTGTACAGCCCCAACATAACTTCCCAACCCCTACACTCAATGCACTGCCCAATAAAGGCAAGTGTATCAAACACCACCTTCACTATCCTGTCCACCTGTGACTCCGCTTTCAAGGAACTAAAAACCTGCACTCCAAGGTCTCTTTGTTCAGCAACACTCCCCAGGACCATACCATTAAGTGTATAAGTCCTGCCCTGATTTGCCTTTCCAAAATACAGCACCTCACATTTATCCAAATTAAACTCCATCTGCCAATCCTCAGCCCATATATCACATAAGGAAATGCAAAGACCTGAGTGACTGAGGAAGGTCTTAAGGATCAACACAAACGAAGGGGAGCTGGACAGGTGGAGAAGTTTAAAGATGGAATTCCAGAGCTGTGCAGTGGACAACGTGGAAGGTGTGGTTAGAATCAGTGATGCGGAAGAGTAGTGCATGGACCCTGGGGTTGGAGAAGGCTACAGAGACAAGGGGAGTGCAGGGCATCCAAATGTCTTTAAAGGAAGGAAGCGACTTTTAAAATCACTGGTAGCCAGTAAGAACAGAGCTGACAAGTGAACAGGACATGGTCAGATTTAGGACAAGGGCAATACATTTTACAATGACCAGGTTCCAGGGGGTGGAATTTGGGAGGCCAGTTAGGGGTGGATTAGAAAAGTCGGACCGAGGTGTAACAACATTTTGGATGAAGATTTCAGCAGCTGAAGAACTGAGGGAGTGCCGGAGATGACTGGCATTGTGAAGATGGAAAGAGACAGTCTCAGTGACGGAGTGAGTACAGGGTTTGAAAGCTCATTTCAGGGAGACGAAACAAAGTGTCAGGGAGGGATGGAGAGCGAGAGACAACAAACCCTGCAGATTGAGATGCTGAAACATGGTTCTTGGTGATCCTCCTGTTTTATTGACCGATTGTGGAATCAGGATTCCCTGTAAGCTATCATCTTCTCAGGTGGAAGTAAAAGAACCTCCTGGCAATTTTTTAAAGACCAAAGTTGACAATGGAGATATCATTTGCTGAGTGAAGCGAAGACATGTTAAATTCTATGATTTAGTCTCGATAAGCAGAGACATGGGCTCCACCTACCCACAGCTGCCTCCAGGCCAGCCTGTTTAGGCAGCTGGCAGCCACTCTGCTGTAGAACCACTCGTTCATCAACTTCGATTACCTCTTCGTACAATACCTCCGGCATCACAATCTCCTACAGGAGGTAGACAGAAGCAGAATAATGAGAGAGCATTCAGAGAAAGGGGGGTAACATGGAGAGAAAGAAAGCATCACACAGAGAGCAAGAAACCATGCAGCTGGAGGGGAGAGAATGTAACAGACTGTAGAAGGGGAAAGAGAGAACATGAGGGGCAGTGTGATGGGAGGGGTAGGACAGAGAGGGAGGGGCACCAGAGGGAGCTGGACGTGACCCTTGTGGCTAAAGGGATCAAGGGGTATAGACAGAAAGCGGGAGTCGGATACTGAGATTGCATGGTCAGCCATGATCGTACTGAATGGTGGTGCAGTCTCGAAGGGCCGAACGGCCTGCTCCTATGTTTCGTCCCAGAAGCTCCCGCACTAACTGTCCCTTAGGGGACTCTAGTGGCAGTGGGGTGGGAAAACAGTCTACAGCTGGCCAGGATACTGCTTCAGGATACTGTCCTGAAAACATACTCTCAAAACTTTTGAGAATGAGCTCCTTTGCACCTGCTGGTCTGGCTGAAAATTAAATTCCATTACAGACACAAAGTCCCAGGACAAACCCAAGAACCCAACACCCGTTAACCCCACATCCAGCCAACCATAGGATCCTATTTTCCTTGACGTTTTTGAATTCCAGCTCTCCCTCCACTGCCGGAATTATGAATAAAACAAAAACTGCTGGAGAAACGCAGCAGGTCTGCAGCATCAGTAGAGACAGAAAAAACAGAGTTAGTTTTGAGCCTGACGTAACTCTTCATTGGAGCTGAAGGGGGCTGGGAAAAATGTGGATTTTCTGTTACTGAAAAAGAACCAGTGGAACAGCTAGGAAAGGTGCCCCAGAGTGAAAGGCAAAGGGAATATTAATAGTTGGAGAGAACAGACAGAATGAGAGAGAGAGAGAAAGAGAGAGAGAGAGAGAGAGACACAGACAGACAGAGAGAGAGAGAGACACAGAAAGACAGAGAGAGAGAGAGACACAGACAGACAGAGAGAGAGAGACAGACAGACAGAGAGAGAGAGACAGACAGACAGAGAGAGAGAGAGAGAGAGAGAGTGAGACACAGACAGACAGAGAGAGAGAGAGAGAGACACAGACAGACAGAGAGAGAGAGAGACACAGAAAGACAGAGAGAGAGAGAGACACAGAAAGACAGAGAGAGACAGGCAGACAGAGAGAGAGAGAGAGAGAGAGAGAGAGAGTGAGACACAGACAGACAGAGAGAGAGAGAGAGAGAGAGAGAGAGACAGACAGAGAGAGATGACAAGTAGTTATTCATCGCAGGAAATGGGCCAACTCAACTGAAAACAAACTCACGCAAATAAGACACTGGAGATAGGTTGCGTGAGGAATTATCCAAACGGAGAATTCACGCTCTCAAGTTGCTGAACTCAGCATTGAATCCTGAAAAGTGGAAAGCACTAAAGCAGAAAGTAAGGTGCTGTTCCCCCAGCTGCCACAACAAGTTCCTTTATCAATAATGTTACCGCCTTTCACCAGCACCTTTCCTTCAGCCCTCGGCATTTCTAAAGACTCAAAATGTTGAAACATTGAGCTCCCCATCCTGCTCAGCTTCAAGACAGCTTTCTTCAACTGCGTCAGATCATTCGAACTGAATCGACGTTTCTAAATCTCCCATTTAATTCCTTAAAATACATGTTACTTCAGAGAATTCGGATTTGGTTAACGGCTTCTAAAATAAAACCCCAAAATGTCCCAATTTCATGCACCTCTAACAAATCACCTGTATTTATTCTGTGGAGAACAAACCCAGCTTCTTCAGCCCCTCTTCTATTCACTAAAATCCCCCAACCCTGATTTTATGGCAGTAAATCTCTACTGCTCCCTTTCCAGAAGTTACGACAATGGAAAGTGTAGTATGCAGAGATAGACATAAAACTCCAGATGCGGCTAAAACAGTGATTTGTGAAGGTTTACAAGGTCAAATATCTTCGGCCGGGACTGGTTGCCAATATGTAGCAAGTCCTTGAACCCTTTGGTTATCACCAGTGCAATTCGCTCCCCCTTTCGCTCTAGCAGGGCATTTGTGGCGACGGTTGTTCCCATTCGGATCCAGTCGATGTTGGAGGTGTCGATTGGACGATCCCGAGGAAGCTGCATCCCTGTCTCCTGTCAGAGGCACACACAAAAAACTGAATCAGCGAGGGAGTCTCGCCAGGAGAGGACAGTGTTAGAGCATTCAAAATCCCTTCGTCCAGAAAATCAGTGAGAGCAATGCCACCGTCCACTCCTCAGCAACTTACGGCGCACAACGCCAAGAATCTACACCAACTAAATGGGTGTAATTCTGTCAGGAATGATACAAGCGTCACTCTCTCTCTCTGTGAGTACTGTGCACAATGCCATGCTGTTTACCCTTCTCTGATGATCTATTGAGAATCAGTCCATGAGTTCTCCTTTTCCAAACAACACCGTTTCAAAGGATAAAACTGGAGCCCATCTTCACACACCATTATTAGCTTTAATTTTATGTGATACAAACATTCACCTCCAGACCTAATGACACTATTTTCAGTCTGTTCCGATGTACATAAGCACAAACAAATCCCCTGTTAATTTCCAACTCCTCCATTCAATCACACACAACTGATATATAATCAATAAAGGTGTCCCCATTCCTATACAGCGCACAGTGATTTACCTCCTGTAGTATTCTCCTGATGCCCTCAGTGGGAGCATCTTGGTAATTGGCTGGGTCCTCAGAGAGGAGCTTCATGACGCGAACTTTGTCCCCTGGACACCTGGCAAAGATATCGGTGAAAGTCCCACCACGATCAATAGCAAACTGAAACCTCTCCGGCTGCACCATGGCTCAGAACTGCAATTCCGGGTGTGACTGTCAGAGAGAAACAGAAGAGCATGTTGGCATGGAAACTTCCTTTATCTGTCTCCTTCACCCCAGCTCATTGCCATTTACTGTGCATTGCTCAGGCGCTGATTGCCATCAGGCTGAGAGATCTCACAGGGCAGCAATGTGGTTTCCTCTTCACTGCAAACTTCGAAAATCAGACTGTGTCAGCGCTGGGTCAGTGGGAACACCCCGCCCTCTAAGTCAGAGCTCTGTGCTTCAAGTCAATGTCCAGAGGCACAAGCACAAATTCCAGGGTGACAATCCCAAGGCAGTGGTGATGGAGTGCTGCATTTTTGGAGGGTCAGTGCTCAGGGAGCACTGCACTGTCGGAGGGTCAGTGCTGAAGGAACGCCGCACTGTCGGAGGGTCAGTGCTGAGGGAGCGCCGGCTGTCGGAGGGTCAGTGCTGAGGGAGTGCCGCACTGTTGGAGGGTCAGTACTGAGGGAGTGGGCACTGTTGGAGGGTCAGTGCTGAGGAAGTGTCTCACTGTCGGAGGGTCAGTACTGAGGAAGTGTCTCACTGTCGGAGGGTCAGTACTGTGGAAGTGTCTCACTGTCGGAGGGTCAGTACTGAGGGAGCGTCTCACTGTCGGAGGGTCAGAACTGTGGAAGTGTCTCACTGTCGGAGGGTCAGTACTGAGGAAGTGCCTCACTGTTGGAGGGTCAGTACTGAGGAAGTGTCTCACTGTCGGAGGGTCAGTACTGAGGAAGTGTCTCACTGTCGGAGGGTCAGTACTGTGGAAGTGTCTCACTGTCAGAGGGTCAGTACTGAGGGAGTGCCTCACTGTTGGAGGGTCAGTTCTGAGGGTGTGTCTCACTGTTGGAGGGTTGGTGCTGAGGGAGTGGGCACTGTCGGAGGGTCAGTGCTGAGGGAGCACCGCACTAGCAGAGAGTCAGCGCTGAGGGAGCGCACAGTTTTGGAGGCTCAGTGCTAAGGGAGTGTCGCATTGTCATAGGGTCAGTGCTGAGGGATCGCCTCACTGACGGAGTGTCAGTACTGAGTGACCGCCGCACTGTCGGAGGGTCAGTGCTGAGGGAGCACCACACTGTCGGAGTGTCAGTGCTGAGGGAGCACCGCACTGTCGGAGGGTCAGTGCTGAGGAAGCGTTGCACTGTTGGAGGGTCAGTGCTGAGGGAGCGCCGCACTGTCGGAGGGTCAGTGCTGAGGGAGTGCTGCACTGTCGGAGGGTCAGTGCTGAGAGAGTGCTGCATTGTCGGAGGGTCAGTACTGAAAGAGTGCCTCACTGCTGGAGGGTCACAGGTGGCCATAAAAGATCATGGCACTTTTGAAACAAGGGCAGAGGCAGCCCCCACAGGCTCTGGTGCCAATGTTTGTCCCTTATCACAGATCCAATGTCAATTTGCTCACTCTTACGCTATTGTCTGTGCATGTTTGCTGTGCGCAAATCAATTGCCTTATATCCTACATTCCAACCTTGACTAGACTTCAAAAGTTCTTTAGTAAAATGCTTTAGGATATTGAGAGGAAGTTAACAACAGTGTCTAACTGCAGTTATCATTTTGATTAATTGTAAATGATAAGTCTGCTACAAAAAATGCAACCGAGTTATTCTGGCTAATTTTAAACTTGCAGACCCTCTCGACCACACGGTCTTTGTTAATGTGTAACAAAGCTTTGCAAACTAACGTGTGTTTATGAATCTTTGTTAATCTGTGATCCTCGTTCTGTCGCTCAGCACCAAAGCTTACCACACTGTGTAATTTGAAAGGAGCAGGAATTTGTTCAGTGAGATGACGTAAACTGGAAGACTACTTCTGTTGAACATGGATTGATACAGACTCACCTGCGGCACAGGCAGTAAAAATGAATAAATCAACATCAACCCTCCCGATGTTGCTCCTGATCATTCAGTGCCAGCTAGCTGTGCTGGCAAGTTTTACAAATTGCTTCAAAGTTCAGATATCTTAAAAGCAAAGAAAGGAAAACCACCAGTTAGAATTATTTTAAACACCAAGTGCATGGTTTCCACAAAAGGCTAGAATTACGGAGCAGTGGGGAGAAGAGGATGCTGGTGAGTATCTAACCACCCTCCCCAGTCACATCAACTCAGTATGCTTCCCATCAGCCAAGCTGCAAATCCCTGCCTGGCTAATCCTGCCAGTCTGACCCCAGTCCCTTCAGTCTGATGTCCTGAACCCCTGTCAGTCTAACCCCAGTCCCATCAGTCTGATGTCCTGAACCCCTGTCAGTCTGACCCCAGTCCCATCAGTCTGATGTCCTGAACCCCTGTCAGTCTAACCCCAGTCCCTTCAGTCTGATGTCCTGAACCCCTGTCAGTCTGACCCCAGTCCCATCAGTCTGATGTCCTGAACCCCTGTCAGTCTAACCCCAGTCCCTTCAGTCTGATGTCCTGAACCCCTGTCAGTCTGACCCCAGTCCCATCAGTCTGATGTCCTGAACCCCTGTCAGTCTAACCCCAGTCCCATCAGTCTGATGTCCTGAACCCCTGTCAGTCTAACCCCAGTCCCATCAGTCTGATGTCCTGAACCCCTGTCAGTCTAACCCCAGTCCCTTCAGTCTGATGTCCTGAACCCCTGTCAGTCTGACCCCAGTCCCATCAGTCTGATGTCCTGAACCCCTGGCAGTCTAACCCCAGTCCCTTCAGTCTGATGTCCTGAAACCCTGTCAGTCTGACCGCAGTCCCATCAGTCTGATGTCCTGAACCGCTGTCAGTCTGACTCCAGTCCCTTCAGTCTGATGTCCTGAACCCCTGTCAGTCTGACTCTAGTCCCTTCAGTCTGATGTCCTGAAACCCTGTCAGACTGACCCCAGTCCCATCAGTCTGATGTCCTGAACCCCCGTCAGTCTGACCCCAGGCCCATCAGTCTGATGTCCTGAACCCCTGTCAGTCTAACCCCAGTCCCATCAGTCTGATGTCCTGAACCCCTGTCATTCTGACTCCAGTCCCATCAGTCTGATGTCCTGAAACCCTGTCAGTCTAACCCCAGTCCCATCAGTCTGATGTCCTGAACCCCTGTCAGTCTGACCCCAGTCCCTTCAGTCTGATGTCCTGAACCCCCGTCAGTCTGACCTCAGTCCCATCAGTCTGATGTCCTGAACCCCTGTCAGTCTGACCCCAGTCCCTTCAGTCTGATGTCCTGAACCCCCGTCAGTCTGACCTCAGTCCCATCAGTCTGATGTCCTGAACCCCTGTCAGTCTGACCCCAGTCCCTTCAGTCTGATGTCCTGAACCCCCGTCAGTCTGACCTCAGTCCCATCAGTCTGATGTCCTGAACCCCTGTCAGTCTGACCCCAGTCCCATCAGTCTGATGTCCTGAACCCCTGTCAGTCTGACCCCAGTCCCTTCAGTCTGATGTCCTGAACCCCCGTCAGTCTGACCCCAGTCCCATCAGTCTGATGTCCTGAACCCCTGTCAGTCTGACCCCAGTCCCTTCAGTCTGATGTCCTGAACCCCTGTCAGTCTGACCCCAGTCCCATCAGTCTGATGTCCTGAACCCGTCAGTCTGACCCCAGTCCCATCAGTCTGATGTCCTGAACCCCTGTCAGTCTGACCCCAGTCCCTTCAGTCTGATGTCCTGAACCCCCGTCAGTCTGACCCCAGTCCCATCAGTCTGATGTCCTGAACCCCTGTCAGTCTGACCCCAGTCCCTTCAGTCTGATGTCCTGAACCCCTGTCAGTCTGACCCCAGTCCCATCAGTCTGATGTCCTGAACCCCTGTCAGTCTGACCCCAGTCCCATCAGTCTGATGTCCTGAACCCTGTCAGTCTGACTCCAGTCCCATCAGTCTGATGTCCTGATCCCTGTCAGTCTGACCCCAGTCCATCTGAACCAGTGTAACTCCCACAAACCGCTAGTTTAATCCCCCCGTCACCCCGAATCCTGGTCAGTCTGGTTGCCCCCTAACCCTGACCTCGGTGTCGGTCTAACACCACGAAGCCCTGACAGACTGATCGCCCCGAGCCTCCGGTCAAACTCACTCGGACACCTCTGCCTCTGTGACCGAGGCGTTGACCCGTCCACCGGCGAAGCCACGCCCAAACCCAGCCCCCTCCAATCACGAATAGGGGGGCGGGTCCGCACTGTCCAATCCTCAACGTCGACACTCCAATGGCCAATCGGGGAGAGAGCAAGGCAGCGTACCAACCAATCACAAAACAACAGCGCATGCATTGGTGCTGGGGGATCCACTCAGCAGAAAGGAACGCCGCAGCCGATGGAGCCCCACTTTGATTGGCGGAGCCCCCACCAATGCGCTCACAGTGCCAACAGATCAGATATTCTACATTTGGATTGGTCCTCACACTGGCCAATGCACTTTCGAAAGCTCTAGGAATTGCTTGGCAACCTTAGATGATAAGTCAATATTAAGTGGAACTGAGACGTTAGCGGCATTTTCTAAGGGAACTAGGGATTGAACTCAATTCGGAGGCACAGATTTAGAAGCAAACGTAAAGTCTTGTGCTGATCCTCTCAATACAGCATGATCTATTCTCTATTATACTGTCATCTGAAGGCTGCTGTCAATATCGAACTACAATTCCCAAGATGCAATCACTGAGCGGCTCAAAGGCTTTGGTTCCGGAGGACGCTGGGAGTTGTAGTCCGGGGGACGCCCCGCGGCCGCACGGGGGTTTCTGGGAGCTGCAGTCCATTTCCGGTACGAGACGGCCGACAAGATGGCGGGGATGGAGCTGCTCTCTGATCAGGGATACCGCGTGGACGGTCGGAAACCCACCGAGCTTCGGAAGATTCAGGCCCGAATGGGGGTGTTCGCTCAAGCCGATGGCTCAGCTTATATCGAGCAGGGGAATACCAAGGCGCTGGCAGTTGTTTACGGTCCGCATGAGGCAAGTACCCAGTGCGCATGTGTTTTGCTGGCGCGCATGTGCAGGCATGGCACGGGGTTAGATACAGAGTAAAGCTCACTCTACACTGTCCCCCATCAAACACTCCCAGGGACAGGGACAGCACGGTGTTAGATACAGAGTAAAGCTTCCTCTACACTATTCCCCATCAAACACTCTCAGGGACAGGGACAGCACAGGGTTAGATACAGAGTAAAGCTCCCTCTACACTGTCCCCATCAAACATTCTCAGGGACAGGGACAGGGACAGCACCGTGTTAGATACAGAGTAAAGCTTCCTCTACACTGTCCCCCATCAAACATTCTCAGGGACAGGGACAGCACGGTGTTAGATACAGAGTACAGCTACCTCTACACTGTCCCCCATCAAACATTCTCAGGGACAGGGACAGCACGGTGATAGATACAGAGTAAAGCTTCTTCTACACTGTCCCCCATCAAACATTCTCAGGACAGGGACTGCACAGGGTTAGATACAGAGTAAAGCTTCCTCTACACTGTCCCCCATCAAACATTCTCAGGACAGGGACTGCACAGGGTTAGATACAGAGTAAAGCTCTCTCTACACTGTCCCCATCAAACATGCCCAGGGACAGCACGGGGTTAGCTGTAGTGTAAAGCTCTCTCTACAATGTTCCTTTTGTTGCTGCCTGTGTCTGTGTTGTAGGTGATAGTGATCACAGTACCCTGTGTTTCAGGTTCGTGGTGCTCGCAGTAAAGCCCTACATGACAAAGCAATGGTGAACTGCCAGTACAGCATGGCGACCTTCAGCACAGGCGAGCGTAAGCGGAGACCCCATGGAGACCGCAAGTCATCAGAGATGACCCTGCACCTGAAACAGACATTCGAAGCTGCCATTTTGACACAGCTTTACCCGCGATCCCAAATTGATATTTACGTGCAGGTATTGTGTTCTGAGCCTTACCCTGGCCTCTAGATCTGATCTTCACTCGCTTGCTTGGCCCTTCTACCTGAGTCAGGTCCTGAACCTGAGTCCCCTCTCCCATCCCAGTTACCCTTTACTTAGTGCAGCTTCTTTTGTTAGGTGCTCTGCCTCACCCCACATGAACAGAAGTTCTTTCCTCTCATAGGAATTTCTGGAACACTGGGACTGAGCACTAGAAATTTCGGAAGGTCATTAAAAGTGATGTCAGGAAGTCCTTCCTCACATTAATGAGAGTGGAAATCTGGAACTGTCTCACTGAAAGATGGGAATGCAGTGGGTAAATTTGAATTTTGAAAGTATGGTAGAGAAACATGAGATGTCGGAGTTGAAGCTGTTGGAGCCTTCTCTGCCATTCACTGAGATCACTGGCTGATCTGATCCTCAACTCCACTCTCCTGCCTTTTCCCCTCAACAGCCTCCTGTGGCAAAGGATTCCACAGATCCACTCCTGTAGGAGGAGAAATTCCTCTTCATCTGTCTTCAATAGGTAATTCTGTGTTCTGAAATAATGTCCTCTGGTCATAGACTTTCACATAAGTGGGGAATGTTCGCACCTCCCAGTAATGAACCATTTCAAATCCTCCTCCCATTCCTCAGACGACATGTCCATCCTGCAGTTCCACAACGATTCTACCTGAAGGTTGCAGGAACAGCATCTCATATTCCGCTTGGGAGCCCTGCAACCCAATGGTATCAATGTGGACTTCACAAGCTTCAAAATCTCCCCTCCACCTGCCGCATCCCAAAACCAGACTAGCTCGTCGCCACCTCGCTAACCTGTCCTTCCTCTCACCTTTCCCCACCTCCCACCTCAAGCCCTACCCCCGTTTCCTACCGACTAACCTCATCCCGCCCCCTTGACCTGTTAGTCCTCCCTGGACTGACATATCCCCTCCCTATCTCTCCACCTACACTCACCCTTACTGGCTACATCCCCACCTCTTTGACCTGTCTGTCTCCTCTCCACATATCTTCTCCTCTATCCATCTTCTATCTGCCTCCCGTCTCTCCATATTTATTTCTGAAACCCCTTTCCCCTCCCCCATTTCTGAAGAAGGGTCTAGGCCCGAAATGTCAGCTTTCCTGCTCCTCTGATGCTGCTCAGCCTGCTGTGTTCATCCAGCCCTACACCTTGTTATCTCTAATATCCTTGCATCTACCCAGTCAAGCACCCTAAGAATCTTGCATTTCAATAAGGTCACCTCTCATTCTTTTATATTCTAATAAGTACAGATGCAATAAACTCAACTTCTTGATTAGACAGTCCCGATATGCCTGGTATCAGCCAAATGAACCTTCTCTGGACTGCCTGCAATGCCAGTTATTCTGTCCTTTGATAAAAGGGCCCAGAACTGTTCACAATATTCCAGCTGTAGTCTGACTAGTGCCTTGTACAGTTTCAGTAAAACCTCTCTACTTTTATATTCCACTCTGTTTGAAATAAGAACCTGCCCCTCTCAAAGCCATGCTGACTCCCTTTAATCATGCTATGCTTTTCCAGAGAGTCATAAATCCTATCCCTCAGAATTCTTTCCAAAACCTTGCTGACCACAGACGTAAGACTGACTGGTCTGTAATTTCCAGGGATTTCCCTATTCCCTCTCTTGAAAAGAGGAACAACATTTGCCTCCCTCCAATCTTCCGGTACGACTCCCACGGAGAGTGAGGAAGCAAAGATCTTCGCCAGCGTCTTAGCAACCTCCTTTCTCGCTTCCTGGAGCAACCTAGAATAAATGTTTTTGGAAATATGGACTTAATGAACTCTTCTGCACTGTGATTCTAAGAATCTGATAAGCAGTCTTCACTGTCACCTTTAGCTTTACTGAGTTCAAAGTGAGAGGAGGAAAGTTTAAGGGAGATATGCGTGGCAAGTTCTTTATGCAAAGGGTGGTGGGTGGCTGGAACGTGTTGCCAGTGGAGGTGGTCGACACAGACACGTTAGCATCTTTTAAGATTACCTTGACAGGTACATGGATGGGCAGGGAGCAATATGATGGTATCTGACCTCTGGAGTTGCTAGATAAGCACCCTCTAATTGCCAACTGTGAAAATTTGAGATCTGTGTTCACTTTCTGCTTTGTTCTCCCCTCCACAGATCCTACAGGCAGACGGTGGCAACTATTGCGCCTGTGTTAATGCGGCGACACTGGCTGTGATCGACGCAGGAATCCCCATGCGGGACTACGTGTGTGCCTGCTCCACAGGCTTTATCGAGGACACCCCTTTAGTAGACCTCAGCTACATCGAAGAGTCAGCTGGGGGTCCCCAGGTGGCCCTGGCCCTGCTCCCCAAGTCGCAGCAGATTGCTTTGCTGGAAATGAACTCGCGGCTGCATGAAGACCACCTGGAGAAAGTGGTGGACGCAGCAGCAAAAGCATGCGGTGACGTGTATGCTGTGTTGGACCGTGTGGTCAGGGATCATGTGCAAGAAGTGACCACGCTGGTGGGGGAGTGAGCCTTGTGGAGAGACGGACTGTTCTTGTGTACAACGCGTGCACTGTTTCCCCTCAATAAAAACGTTCTTTCCTTTGTTTGTTCCAAAGGACTCTGGCCAAACACTGGAGGTTCATTATTGTGCCTCCCCTATCACTGTTATCTGTGAAGAGTGGGAATAACACTCCAATACATACAGGCTCAACCTACTGAACTCCTCCTCTTAAGAGAGTCCACCCATACCCAGGATCAGCCAAGTGAATCTTCTTTGAATGCCTCCAATGCCAGTATACCATCCCTTAGATAAGGGGTCCGAAACTGTTCACAGTACGATAGTTGCGTTCTTGTGTGACCTCCCTATACAAAATTGATTTATAGGGAAATAGCTATAGAAAGGACAGCAGAAAGTTTGCATTGTCCGAGCAGCATCTGCTACTCTTCAACTAAGAGGTAGCGAGAATTGCAGATGCTGCAGTCATTGTCAATACAGTGTGGAGCTAGAGGAAAGCAACTGGCCAGCAAAGTTGACATTTTGGGTTCGGACCCTTCATCAGGACTCTCCTGCTTCTTTGCTGCCTGACCTGCTGTGTTCCTCCAGCTCCACACTGTATAGACGTCATTATTTGTCAATCGCATTACAGGCAATTTGCATTAACAAGACACACATTATAGCAGAGCTACCTGTATCCAGCTGTGGTTTGACCATTGCCCTGCATTGTTTTAGCACGGTCTCCCCATTTTTATACTCCATTCCTTTTGAAACAAAGGCCATTTTCCCACCCCATTACCTGCTAAACTTGGATGCTACATTTGTGTGATTAATGCAGTTCACTTACGTGACGTCACAAATCACTTTTTTGTAATGAAATCAGTGTAGTGAATCACTGTAATTTCCAGTAGTATCATTTTGTGTGTGTGTTATTTTCTCTCTCTCTGCCTGCCTGCTGGTCTTAGTTTCTGTGTTTATCTTTCTCCTGGAGAGTTTTATTCTGCTTAGAGTCCATTTCTGAACATGGCACAAAGGAGCAGGGGATCTTCCCACTGTCTATCCCCTCACAGCCTTCCCCCCTCCAACCCCAGCTGAGTGCTGTGATCAGGTTTTCCCTTATTTGCCCCTGTCCGCCAAGGCACAATGAAGATTTTTAAATTTTTTTTAACCTGACTGCAGGTAATATTCTAACCTTTTGGCACTTGGAATAGTGTAGGTTAGATGGGCTTGAGATCGGTATGACAGGTTGACACAACATCGAGGGCCGAAGGGCCTGTACTGTGCTGTAATGTTCTATGTTCTTCCCCTTCAATGCAGAGGAAACGGTCGCTTTTCTGTGATATCTCAGTTCTTTGTTCAGAACTAACGTGAAAAGCAGCAATGAGCATGGATTGTAATTATTTAGAGCTTGTCGCTACAATCACAAAGAAGAAGTGGGGTTGGTGCAGAGCAGGAGCGGTCTAAGAAATCGACAAAAATGACAAATGCAGTGATGAACATAACTCTGAACTGATCGATGCAGGGAGACAGTAAGGGGTTCAGCTGAGAAGTAATGAGTCTGCCTGAAAGTCATGAAAACTGCTGGTGCCGGAGTTCAGACCAACAGACCGACTGCTATTGTGGTCACCTCCAGCATGAATCTAGATCCGAGCAGATGAAAACCAGTGTTGCTGGGGCTTCGTTCTGGTCCATGTGTTATTCCCTATTGAGGAGTACAGAAGCGTGATGTGTGTAAGTCTATGATATTGTCACAGTATAAATGTGTTGCAGTCTTGTAACTAAACTTCAAGGCAGGGATTGATCAAGTGTTTCCCAGGACGTTTTAGAAAGCTGGAAGAAATTGCAGGGTCCCCAGCTGGAATATTTGCATCATCACCAGCCACAGGTGAGGTGCCAGAAGACTAAGATAATGAAATGTGAGGCTGGATGAACACAGCAGGCCAAGCAGCATCTCAGGAGCACAAAAGCTGACGTTTCGGGCCTAGACCCTTCATCAGAGAGGGGGATGGGGGGAGGGAACCGGAATAAATAGGGAGAGAGGGGGAGGCGGACCGAAGATGGAGAGTAAAGAAGATAGGTGGAGAGGGTGTAGGTGGGGAGGTAGGGAGGGGATAGGTCAGTCCAGGGAAGACGGACAGGTCAAGGAGGTGGGATGAGGTTAGTAGGTAGCTGGGGGTGCGGCTTGGGGTGGGAGGAAGGGATGGGTGAGAGGAAGAACCGGTTAGGGAGGCAGAGACAGGTTGGACTGGTTTTGGGATGCAGTGGGTGGGGGGGAAGAGCTGGGCTGGTTGTGTGGTGCAGTGGGGGGAGGGGATGAACTGGGCTGGTTTAGGGATGCAGTGGGGGAAGGGGAGATTTTGAAACTGGTGAAGTCCACATTGATACCATATGGCTGCAGGGTTCCCAGGCGGAATATGAGTTGCTGTTCCTGCAACCTTCGGGTGGCATCATTGTGGCAGTGCAGGAGGCCCATGATGGACATGTCATCAAGAGAATGGGAGGGGGAGTGGAAATGGTTTGCGACTGGGAGGTGCAGTTGTTTGTTGCGAACTGAGCGGAGGTGTTCTGCAAAGCGGTCTCCAGGCCTCCGCTTGGTTTCCCCAATGTAGAGAAAGCCGCACCGGGTACAGTGGATGCAGTATACCACATTGGCAGATGTGCAGGTGAACCTCTGCTTAATGTGGAATGTCATCTTGGGGCCTGGGATGGGGGTGAGGGAGGAGGTGTGGGGACAAGTGTAGCATTTCCTGCGGTTGCAGGGGAAGGTGCCGGGTGTGGTGGGGTTGGAGGGCAGTGTGGAGCGAACAAGGGAGTCACGGAGAGAGTGGTCTCTCCGGAAAGCAGACAGGGGTGGGGATGGAAAAATGTCTTGGGTGGTGGGGTCGGATTGTAAATGGCGGAAGTGTCGGAGGATAATGCGTTGTATCCGGAGGTTGGTAGGGTGGTGTGTGAGAACGAGGGGGATCCTCTTGGGGCGGTTGTGGCGGGGGCGGGGTGTGAGGGATGTGTCGCGGGAAATGCGGGAGACGCGGTCAAGGGCGTTCTCAATCACCGTGGGGGGGAAGTTGCGGTCCTTAAAGAACTTGGACATCTGGGATGTGCGGGAGTGGAATGTCTTATCGTGGGAGCAGATGCGGCGGAGGCGGAGGAATTGGGAATAGGGGATGGAATTTTTAGGAGGGTGGGTGGGTGGCCGAAGACTAGCGGGTAGCTTTTGTTTTTCTGTTTTCAGTTATGGGATGTGAACGTCGCTGGCCAGGCAGCATTTATTGCCCATCCCCAAATGCCCAGAGGGCAGTTAAGAGTTAACCACATTGCTGTGGGTCTGGAGTCACATGTAGGCCAGACCAAGTAATGATGGCATTTTCCTTCCCTAAAATGAACCAGATAGGTTTTTCTGACAATTGACTATGGATTCCCGATCATGATTAGAGCTTTTAATTTTAGATATTTACTGAAATCAAATTCCCACCATCTGCCATGGAGGGATTTGAACCCCAGGTCCCCATTACAATAGTTAGGTCCCTAGGATTAACAGTCCAGTGATAATTCCACTAGGCCATTGCCTCCTCAATGTGTAATTATTTGAGAAAGGACAGAAGGAAAAGCCAGGGAACTTCAGGCCGGTGAGCCTGATGTCAGTGCTGGGTAAGTCATTAGAGTGGTTCTGAGGGACACGATTTCCATGCATTTGGAAACCCAAGGACGGATTGGGGATAGTCCACATGGCTTTGTGCATGGGAAATTGTGTCTCACAAACTTGATTGAGGTTTTTTTGAAGAGGTGATCAAGAAGATAGATGAAGGCAAAGTGGTACACATCTATGTGGATTTTAGCAAGGTCTACGACAGGATTCTGCATGGTAGGCTGTTTAGTAAGGTTAGATCACATGGGGTTTAGGGAGAGCAATACAAATTGGTTTGCCAGTAGGAGACAGGGTGGTGGTCGAGGGTTGTTATTCAGGCTGGAGGCCTGTGACCACCAGTCTGCAATAGGATTGGTGCTGGATCTGCTTGGTCATCATTTATATGAATTATTTCGATGAGAATACAGGTGGCATGGTTAGTAAGTTTGTAGTTGACACCAAAGTAGGTGGTGTAGTGGACAGTGAAAGATGATTTTGATTAGTTGGGTCAGTGGGCCAAGGCATGGCAGATGGAGTTGAATTTACATAAATAGGAGATGTTGCATTTTGGTGAGACAAACCAGGACAGGACTTGTACAGTTAACGGTAGGGCCTGGGGAGTGTTGTGAACCAGAGAAACCTATGGGTGCAGGTATATCGTTCTTTGAAAGTGGCGGCACAGGGTAGACAGGGTGGTGAAGAAGATGCTTGGCATGTTTGCCTTCGTCAGTCAGTGCATTCAATATCGGAATTCGGACGTCATGTTACAGCTGTACAAAACATTGGTGAGGCTATATTTGGAAATCTACGGACAATTCTGGTCACTGCTCTTGGAAACATTATTAAACTGGAAAGGGTGCAAGGTAGATTTACTTCACTGTTACTGATACTGGAGGGTTTGAGTTATAAGGAGGGGCTGGATAGGCTGGGACCTCTTATTTCCCTGGAGTACAGGAGAATGACGCGTGACCTAATAGAGATTTATAAAATCCTGAGTGGCATAGATAAGGTGATTGGCCAAGATGTTTTCCCCAGTTTGGGGGTGATGTCCAAAACTAGAAGATACAGATTTTAAGGTAAGAGGGAAAAGATTTAAAGGGATCTGAGGGGTAACTTTTTCACACAGACGGTGGTGTGGGTATGGAATGAGCTGCCAGGGGGAGTTGTGGACAATTAAAAGGCGTTTGGACAAGTACATACATGGGTTTAGAGGGATATGGGCCAAATGCAGGAAAGTGGGACGCATTCAGTTTAGGAAACCTGGTTAACATGGACGAGTTGGGCCAAAGGGTCTGTTTTTATGCCATATGACAACTATCTCAACAAGAACCTCATTCTCTGTGTTGTTATACAGAATAGAAAGTAGTGCAGGAGTAGACCATTCGGCCCTTCAAGCCTGCATCAACATTCAATACGATCGTGGCTGATCACACAATCTCAGTATCCCATTCTCGCTTTCTCTCTGTACCCCTTAATCCCTTTCACTGCAAGGGTCATGTCCAGCTCCCTCTTGAATATATCTAATGAACTGGCCCCAACAGCTTCCTGTGGGAGAGAATTCCACAGGTTCACAATTCTCCGTGTGAAGAAATTCTTCCTCATCTCAGTCCTGAATGACTAACCCCTTATTCTAAGACTGTGACCCCCAGTTCTGGACTTCCCTAACATTCGGAACATGCTTCCTGCATGTAGCCTGTTTCATCCAATCAAGATTTTATATGTCTTGAGGAGACCTTCCCTCCATTGTCCTAAATTCCAGCAAATACAAGCCCAGGTGATCCAGTCTTTCTTTATATGTCAATTCTGCCATCTGGGAATCAGTCTAGTGAAGCTTTGCACAATAAGCAAAACCACAAACTGTGTTGGCCATTAACTTATTGAATGGTAGAGAAGGCTCAAAGGGTTGGCAACCCTATTTCTTAAGTCCTTACCTGTGTGTGTGTGTGTGTGTGTGTGTGAACTGAGGGACAGTCATTGACAGGTGGTTAAGAGGATTTGCAATGTTGCTATAACCATATAATCCCAATGTTGCTGAAAAACTCGCATTCTAAGAGTGGTAACATCACCATAATCCTACCGGAATATTTGGAACTAGATTTGTCCGAGAGGTGACCATCATGTTTGTCATTCTGTTGCTCTGAAATCTTACACCAGCTGTTTTCATATCCAGGTAGGTCACCAGCCCACAGATAACCTCAGCCGATACATTAATTGAAGCCAGCTATTAGAGTCATAGAGATCTCTCTATGGTGGCACAGTGGTTAGCACTGCTGCCTCATAGAGGATTTGATTCCACTCTTAGACGACTGAGTGGAGTTTGCATGTTCTCCCTGTGTCTGCGTGGGTTTTCTCCGGGTGCTCTGTCCAAAGATGTGCAGGCTAGGTGGATTGGCCATGCCAAATTGCCTGTAGTGTTCAGGGATGTGTAGATGGTGGGGGAGTGGTTTATGGGGGAATGGGTCTGGGTGGGATCCTCTGAGGGTCATTGTGGACTTGTTGTGCTGAAGGGCTTGTTTCCACGCTGTAGGGATTCTATGAATTACAGTACAGGCCAATGTATCCATGCTAGTCAAAAACTGACACCTACTGTAATGCTAATTCCAGAGCTAGGATGCCTTGGTATTGCAAGTTTATCTGTTTATTAGCGTCAGATATTGAGTCACAGTGAAAAGTATTGTTTTGCATGGTAATCAGTCAAATCATACCTTACATAAATACATCAGGTAAATGGAACAGAATGCAGAATGTTGTCTTACAGTTCCAGAAAGGTGCAGAGAATCTAAATACTTCCATATAATTCTTAAATGTTAGATAAGATTAGTTTTTGATTTATTGTGACATGTACATTTAAAAATGCAGTGAATAGAAGATAGAACATTACAGCACAGTACAGGCCCTTCGGCCCTCAATGTTGTGCCGACCTGTCATACCGATCTCAAGCCCATCTAGCCTACACTATTCCACGTACATCCATGTAGTGTTTCTTTTGTGTGTTATACACAAAAGTTGCCATCTTCTGTCGCCATCGTGAAACACTAAATATAAAATTTTACCGCGATGGCATTCATCTTCCACTTTCCTCGATCTTCCTCCTCCAGTCACAGTGTGAAATCGGCCGGAGTCTCTTAAACAGTCTCTGGTCTATCTGTAATGGGGTCTGGGGTATTGGTTATGGGCATCTGCCACTGCCACTCTGTGAACTAGAGCCGCGGGCCTGAAGACTCACTGGTTCTGTACTTCCTGTGTGTGAGTGCTGGCGGGAAGGGGAGGTAGTTTTTTGCTCCAGTATAAAAACTGACCTCGTACAGCGGGGCCCTCATGTTTTCAGCAGGGGGTGTGTGGAGAGAACGTGAGCCAGGAAGGAACTGATATATTTGGGCATTGGCTAAACCCGAAACACTGCACGTGTGGTGTCTCCCACCCGTCCTCCTCCTCGAACCAGAAAAAAAATCTGTGGAGGGTCGCTAAAGTAGGGCTTTTTTAAATTCTTCTGGCAATCTCGAGTACAGGGAATGGAAGCGAGGGCAGTTGCACGCTCTGCCTGTAGGACGTGGGACGTGAGGGTCACTGCTGGTGTCCCCTCTGACTTCACCTGCGAGAAGTGCAGCCAACTCCAGCTCCTCGCAGACCGTGCTAGGGAACTGGAGCTGGAGCTGGATGAACTCCGGATCATTCGGGAGGCTGAGGGGGGTGATAGGGAGGAGTTATTGGGACGTGGTCACCCCCACGTTACAGGATAAAGATAGCTGAGTGACCGTCAGGAATGGGAAAGGGAACAGGCAGGCAGTGCAGTGATCCCCTGTGGCTGTCCCCCTCAATAATAAGTATACCACTTTGGACACTGGACAACAAAATGTGAGGCTGGACGAACACAGCAGGCCAAGCAGCATCTCAGGAGCACAAAAGCTGACGTTTTGGGCCTAGACCCTTCATCAGAGAGGGGGATGGGGTGAGGGTTCTGGAATAAATAGGGAGAGAGGGGGAGGCGGACCGAAGATGGAGAGAAAAGAAGATAGGTGGAGAGAGTATAGGTGGGGAGGTAGGGAGGGGATAGGTCAGTCCAGGGGAGATGGACAGGTCAAGGAGGTGGGATGAGGTTAGTAGGTAGATGGGGGTGCGGCTTGGGGTGGGAGGAAGGGATGGGTGAGAAGAAGAACTGGTTAGGGAGGCGGAGACAGGTTGGACTGGTTTTGGGATGCAGTGGGTGGAGAGGAAGAGCTGGGCTGGTTGTGTGGTGCAGTGGGGGGAGGGGACGAACTGGGCTGGTTTAGGGATGCAGTAGGGGAAGGGGAGATTTTGAAACTGGTGAAGTCCACATTGATACCATTAGGCTGCAGGGTTCCCAGGCGGAATATGAGTTGCTGTTCCTGCAACCTTCGGGTGGCATCATTGTGGCACTGCAGGAGGCCCATGATGGACATGTCATCTAAAAAATGGGAGGGGGAGTGGAAATGGTTTGCGACTGGGAGGTGCAGTTGTTTGTTGCAAACTGAGCGGAGGTGTTCTGCAAAGCGGTCTCCAAGCCTCCGCTTGGTTTCCCCAATGTAGAGGAAGCCACACCGGGTACAGTGGATGCAGTATACCACATTGGCAGATGTGCAGGTGAACCTCTGCTTAATGTGGAATGTCATCTTGGGGCCTGGGATGGGGGTGAGGGAGGAGGTGTGGGGGCAAGTGTAGCATTTCCTGCGGTTGCAGGGGAAGGTGCCAGGTGTGGTGGGGTTGGAGGGCAGTGTGGAGCGAACAAGGGAGTCACGGAGAGAGTGGTCTCTCTTTGGACACTGTTGGCGGGGGGGGGGGTCCTACCAGGGGAAGGCCATAGCGGGCAGGTCTCTGGCCCTGTGGCACAGAAGGGAAGAGGGCGCGGAATAGGAGAAAACCCACGCAGACACGGAGAACATGCAAACTCCACTCAGTCGTCCAAGAGTGGAATCAAATCCTCTATGAGGCAGCAGTGCTAACCACTGTGCCACCATAGAGAGATCTCTATGACTCTAATAGCTGGCTTCAATTAATGTATTGGCTGAGGTTATCTGTGGGCTGGTGACCTACCTGGATATGAGGCACAAACAGGCGGTTCTGTGGATGCGAACGAGATGAGCGGATGGTATGTTGCCTCTCGGGTACCAGGGTCCGTGATGTCTCGGATTGTTTCTTCGAGATCCTTCAGGAGGGAGGGTGAGCCACCAGCAGGAATGCTACACATCGGTACCAATGACAGAGGGAGAAAAAGGACAGAGAATGTGAAAAGTGAATACAGGGAGTTAGGTTGGAAGCTGAAGACCAGGACAAACAGGGTAATTATCTCTGGATTGCTACCAGTGCCACGTGATAACAAGGTAAGAAATAGGGAGAGCGTGCAGCTAAACACGTGGCTACAGGGTGGGTGTAGGAGGGAGGGCTCCCATTATGTGGATAATTGGAGCACATTCTGGGGAAGGTGGGACTTGTACAGTAAGGACGGGTTGCACCTGAACCGGAAGGGCACAAATATCCTGGGAGGGAGATTTGCTCGAGCTGTACGGGATGATTTAAACTCGATTGGCAGGGGGTGGGGAACCGGATCTGTAATTCAGAGAATGAGGTATTCAGTCTGCCAGCAGACACAATTAGGGAGTGAGGTTGTTTATAAAGAAATGCAGCCAATGGAGTGTAATCGTGGACACTGAGCTGGTTTGAGGTGTGTAGACCTCAATGCTAGACGTATCAGAAATAAGGCGAATGAACTTAGAGCATGGGTCGGTACTTGGAACTATGATATTGTGGCCATTACAGAAACTTGGGTAACTCGGAGCGAGGGATGGTTGTTGGAAGTTCCGGGATTTAGATGCTTTCTAAGAAATAGGGAGGGGGGTAAAAGAGGCGGGGGAGTGGCACTGAGTCAGTGCGAGTATAGCAGCTACTGAAAGGCAGTTTGAGAATGATATGTCTACAGAGTCAGTTTGGGTTGAGGTCAGGAACAAGAAAGGAGCAGTCACTTTGTTGGGGGTATTTTACAGACCCCCTAATAGTTGCAGAGAAGTGGAGGAGCGGATTGGGAGGTGGATACTGGAAAGGTGCAGAAGTCACAGGGTTGTAGACATGGGTATCCTCAACATTCCAAATATGGATTGGAAACATTTTAGTTGTAATAGTTTGATGGAGCAGATTTTGTCCGGCATGTTCAGGAAGGATTCCTGGCACAGTGTGTGGTTAGACCAACACGAGGGGAGGTTACATTGGATTTGGTGCTTGGCAATGAACCGGGCCAAGTGTTAGACCTGTTGGTAGGAGAGCATTTTGGCAGTAGCGATCATAACTCAGTTACTTTTGCAATAGTCATGGAAAAGGATAGTACATACAGCAGGGTAAGGGTTATTAATTTAGGGAAGGGTAATTACAGTTCTGTTTGGCAAGAACTAGGTAACATAAAATGGGAACAGAGGCTGTCAGGGAAGAGCTTTATTGAAATGTGGAGATTGTTTAAGGAATGCATACTGTGTGTGCTGGATATGTTTGTCCCTAGCAGGCAGGGAAGATGCGGTCAAGTGAGGGAGCCTTGGTTCTCAAGAGAGGTCAAACGACTGGTTAAGAGGAAGAAGGAGGTTTATATAAGGTTTAGGAAACAAGGAACGGAGAAGGCTGTAGAGGAATACAGGTTATCCAGGAAGGAACTGCACAGCGGGCTTAGGAGAGCTCTAAGGGAACATGAGAAAATCTTGGCAGATAGGATCAAGGAAAACTCCAAGGCTTTATACACGTTCTTGAGGAATAAGAGAATGACCAGAGAAAGGTTAGGGCCAGTCAAGGATTGTTAAGGGAATTTGTTTACGGAGGCTAAAGAGATAGGGGAGATCCTTAATGAATATTTTTCTTCAGTATTCACAACTGAGAGGGACCTAGTTGTGGCTAGAGGAGGTCGATGTTAGTAAGGAAGATGTACAAGGAATTCTGAGGAAGTTGAAGATAGATACGTCCCCTGGGCCTGATGGGATTTATCCAAGGATTCTATGGGAAGTGAGGGAAGAGATCGCAGGTGATGATTTTTTTTGTCCTCACTGCCCACGGTATAGTGCTAAAAGATTGGAAAGTGGCAAACGCCATTTCCTTGTTCAGAAAAGAGAACAGGGATAACCCCGGAAATTACAGGCCAGTTAGTATTACGTCAGTGGTGGGCAAATAATAGGAAAGGACTCTGAGAGACAGGATTTATGATCACTTGGATAGGCACAGTTTGATTAGTGATAGTCAGCATGGATTTGTGAGGGGTAGATCATGCCTCACAAACCTTATTGAACTCTTTGAAGCGGTGACCAAACACATGGATGAAGGTAGAGCAGTGGATGTGGTATACATGGATTTAAGTAAGGTGTTTGATAAGGTTCCCCATGGTAGGCTCATGCAGAAGGTAAGGAGGCATGGGACAGGGGGAAATGTGGCAGATTGGATTCAGAATTGGCTGACCCTGAGAAGACAAAGTAGTGGCAGGGGATGGAAAATATTCAACATGGTGATGAGTTGAGGAAGCATTGGAAAAGGTGCAGAGGAGATTTACCGGAATGTGTCCTGGAATGGAGCGAAGGTCTTACGAGGAAAGGTTGAGAGAGCTAGGGCTTTTCTCTTTAGAACGACGAAGGATGAGAGGTGACTTGATAGAGGTGTACAAAATGATCAGAGGTACAGATAGAGTGGGCAGCCAGAGACTTTTTCCTAGGGTGGAGGTGGCTATTATAAGGGGGCATCGTTTTAAAGTGAGTGGAGGTAGATATCAGGGAGGTGTCAGAGGCAGGTTCTTTACTCAGAGAGTGGTCGGGACGAGGAATACATTGCCAGAGAGGGTAGTGGAGTCGGCCTCATTAGGGGCATTTAAGCGGCTATTAGATAGGCTTATGGCTGATAGTATAATGTAGGGGTGGAGGTTAGATAGACCTTAGGTTTAGGGTAAAAGTTTGGCGCAACATTGTGGGCCGAAGGGCCTGTACTGTACTATTTTCTGTGTTCTCCATCCGACACTCCTTCAGACACTGCTGCTGGTCATTGGTTGTCAGAGTCCTCTGCTGTCCCTTTTGCTGATACTTCTGCTCCTGCAGATGCCCAGGCCTAGCTGTGGACCTGGAGCCTTGGCTTAGCCTGTGAGTCTGAGCTCGGGCAGTCAGCCTGGGACCTGCTTCTCAGTCGCCATGAGACCCCAGGCTGGGGTGGAGCAATGTCTGGCTCGTCCTGGCATTCCTGCCACCGTCGGCTTCCTTTTTCACCGGCCATTCTCCAGGCTTGAAGAAAGGAAGGAAAACAGTAAAAGCAAAAGGAAGAGAAAAGAAGAAAGCAGACATTGAAGAGTGATAGTAGGAACTGCAGATGCTGGAGAATCTGTGATAACAAAGTGTGAAGCTGGACGAACACAGCAGGCCAGGCAGCATCAGAGGAGCAGGAAAGCTGATGTTTCGGGCCTAGACACTTCTGCAGAAGGGTCTCTCCCTCAGAAACGTCAGCCTTCCTGCTCCTCTGATGCTGCTTGGCCTGCTGTGTTCGTCCAGCTTCACACTTTGTTATCTCAGACATTGAAGAGAGATGGTTATCATTGCAATATGTCTCCTTTCTGTATTCTGACTCTTTGGTGTTGGATATCCTTCTTACTACAGTGATGTTGTCAGCAAACTTATGGATGGCATTTGTTCAGAATTTGGCAACAGTTATAGATGTGCAGCAAGTACAGTAGGGGATGAAGAGTGCATTCCTGGGGGGGGCTCCAGAATTGAGTGTTATTGTGGAGGAGGTGCAGTTACCTGAAAGCTGCAGATCTAGGTCTCAGTGTTGATCTGTAATGTAAGGGTTATAAATGTTATCAGGGATTTTGCCTCGACCACACTAACAGGCAGTGTCCATCATTCAACAATTACCAGCCTGCCATTCATCCAACTCAACT
The DNA here is from genome assembly GCF_030684315.1 of Stegostoma tigrinum. NCBI lineage: Eukaryota > Metazoa > Chordata > Chondrichthyes > Orectolobiformes > Stegostomatidae > Stegostoma > Stegostoma tigrinum. The sequence goes on from NC_081355.1 coordinate 159,742,843, forward strand.
AACCAACTCTTAGCCCAATCCAACCTTCCAATTGAGAAATACATTTGTAACTGCAGTGGCACTCTGCCGGCCAGAGCTGGCGCTGCTGACAAACATTTGATTTGAACTTTCTGCTCAGACGGAACCTCTTGCCACATCTACGTCTTGTTGTTATGGAGGCCGGAAAATGTGTGCGCCGCTGTACACTGTCCGGGTGGTGCCGTTTCCGGTCTGCGGCAAGGGGTAGCGCTTTGAGGGCCAGGAGCAGACGCAGTGGTAGTGTCCGCGGCTCGGGGTGAGCGAGGGCCGGGGCGTTAGAACACAAACGCACCCCGCGCCAGGCACAGATCGGCGGAGCGGATGGGGGCGCTGATGTCATGGAAACCGCGTCTGGCTGTGTCCCCACCAAACCATTCCCTCCACCGCCTTCAACTGTTCGGCCTCTCCCCCCCCCCACTCCCTCTCCCCATTCCCCGCCCGGACTCCCCCCCAAACTCTCCCCCCTCCCCCTCCACTACCCTCCCTCCTCCCCCAGACAACCTCCGGGCATTGTCCGATACCCCCACTGCCACACGCCCGCCCTCCCTCCCCCCCAACTCTCCCCCCTCCCCCCCCAACTCTTCCCCCCTCCCCCCCCAACTCTTCCCCCTCCCCCCCAACTCTTCCCCCCTCCCCCCCAACTCTCCCCCCTCCCCCCCAACTCTCCCCCCCTCCCCCCCCACCTCTCCCCCCCTCCCCCCCCAACTCTCCCCCCTCCCCCCCCAACTCTCCCCCCCTCCCCCCCAACTCTCCCCCCCTCCCCCCCCAACTCTCCCCCCTCCCCCCCAACTCTCCCCCCTCCCCCCCCAACTCTCCCCCCTCCCCCCAACTCTCCCCCTCCCCCCCAACTCTTCCCCCCTCCCCCCCAACTCTTCCCCTCCCCCCCAACTCTTCCCCCCTCCCCCCCAACTCTTCCCCCCTCCCCCCCAACTCTCCCCCCTCCCCCCCCACTCTCCCCCTCCCCCCCCAACCTCCCCCCTCCCCCCCCAACTCTCCCCCCTCCCCCAACTTCCCCTCTCCCCCCTCCCCCCAACTCTCCCCCCTCCCCCCCAACTCTCCCCCCTCCCCCCCAACTCTCCCCCCTTCCCCCCCAACTCTCCCCCCTTCCCCCCCAACTCTCCCCCCCCCAACTCTCCCCCCCCCAACTCTCCCCCCCCCAACTCTCCCCCCCCCAACTCTCCCCCCCCCAACTCTCCCCCCCCAACTCTCCCCCCCCCAACTCTCCCCCCCCCCAACTCTCCCCCCCCCAACTCTCCCCCCCCAACTCTCCCCCCCCCAACTCTCTCCCCCCAACTCTCCCCCCCCAACTCTCCCCCCCCAACTCTCCCCCCCCAACTCTCCCCCCCCAACTCTCCCCCCCCAACTCTCCCCCCCCCAACTCTCCCCCCCCCAACTCTCCCCCCCCCAACTCTCCCCCCCCAACTCTCCCCCCCCCAACTCTCCCCCCCCCAACTCTCCCCCCCCCAACTCTCCCCCCCCCAACTCTCCCCCCCCCCCAACTCTCCCCCCTTCCCCCCCCAACTCTCCCCCCTTCCCCCCCCCAACTCTCCCCCCTTCCCCCCCCCCCCAACTCTCCCCCCTTCCCCCCCCAACTCTCCCCCCTTCCCCCCCCCCCAACTCTCCCCCCTTCCCCCCCCCCAACTCTCCCCCTTTCCCCCCCCCAACTCTCCCCCCTTCCCCTCCCTCCACCCCCCAACTCTCCCCCCTCCACTCTCCCCCCTCCCCCTCCCTCCACCCCCCAACTCTCCACTCTCCCCCCTCCACTCTCCCCCCTTCCCCTCCACTCTCCCCCCTTCCCCTCCACTCTCCCCCCTTCCCCTCCACTCTCCCCCCTTCCCCTCCACTCTCCCCCCTTCCCCTCCACTCCTCCCCCCTTCCCCTCCACTCCTCCCCCCTTCCCCTCCACTCCCCCCCCCCCTTCCCCTCCACTCCCCCCCCCTTCCCCTCCACTCCCCCCCCCCCCCCCCCAACTTTCGGGACGTGTGGTGAAGACGCTGCTTTTTCGTTAATACTCACAGACTTGTTGCGTTCCTGCAGCACAAACCGAAAGTCTTCATGTGGTCGCTTACACAGGCCGCAGCCACAGGAGACCGAAGTCCCACAGAGATGCTGGCTGTTGTATCTCCTACAGGTTTATCTGTGAGGGAGTGTAATGATGCCACATGATGGCATGCTTTGTGCCCACCTATTTGTTTGGAAGCTCCTCTAATGTTATATACAGTTGCTCCCAGTCACTGTTCCTTTGATATAGTCACTCACACCTCTGAAAGTAGCCATTCAAGTCCAGTGTTATCTCCTCACAGTGTAACCCAGTCAGTCCTCCTCCTGCTCGATCCGCCTAGCTCTGCAGGTTAATTTCATTTTGAATTCATTCAACGTCTCCACTTCACTGACCTCGAGGGCAGAGAATTCCAGGTTGTTGCCACTCTGTGTAAAAATAAAATTCTTCCTCATGTTCCCGTTTTGTCTCCTGCCCAGAATGTTGAAGCTGTGTTCCCTTCGACCACTGAGCACAGCTCCCCCCCCCCCTACCTAAACCTGTAATAATCTTGTAAACTGATCAACAATCCCAAAATCATTTTTGGTCTAAGAAGGAGAGCCCCATCTTCAGTAAATTTGCAATGCCTACCACCAGCCCCAACCCCCCAACCAAAATAAAGGTCATGGTATCATTTTGGTTTTGTTCATGGGATGTGGGTGTGTCTGACAAGACCAGAATTTATTCATACTTATTGTTGAACTGAGTGCACTAAAGACATTTAAGAGTACGTACAGCAATGTGGTACGGTGGCTCAGTGGTTAGCACTGCTGCCTCGCAGCCCCAGGGACCTGGGTTCGATTCCACCCTCGGGCGACTGTCTGTCTGTGTGGAGTTTGCACATTCTCCCCGTGTCTGCGTGGGTTTCCTCCGGGTGCTCCGGTTTCCTCCCACAGTCCAAAGATTAGATGAGTTGGCTACGGGAAACATGGGGATAGGGTAGAGGGCTGGGTCTGGAAGGGTTGCTGTTTGGAGGATTGTTTCAGACTCGATGGGCTGAATGGCCTTTTTCCCCACTGCAGGGATTCTATGATTTCCTTCCCTAAAGACATCGGTGAACCAGAAGGGATTTTATGGTAATTGACTACGGATACACGATCACCATTGGCATAGTTTTTTATTGAATATATGTTTCGCCATTGGCCACAATGTGATTTGAACCCAGAACAGTCACCTGGGGCTACCAGCATCTCCCAGCACCACTGTCTCCCCAGCTACTCTGTGAATATAGTCTAGAGCATGCTCATGTTTCTCATCTCCTGCAGGTTGTTCAGCTACTGTCCTATCTATAACATGGAGTGGTAAATATCTGATGTTAAGAGCAGCCTGTTTTGCATAAATTACATGTTCATCTCTTCCTGCCAGACTACAGGCACAGTGACATTACTGACCACACCCAGAGGATAAGAGCCTACCTAGATACTCATTGCCCTTTCCTGCCTCCTGTTAGTTTTCAGAGTGCACGCTGTCCCAGTGTAGCCACAGTGTGCCCCTTCCTCTCGAGTCGCCGTGCCAAGTTGTGGAGATGGGCCTCCTCTCGGATCCAAACCGCAGGCAGGTGTTGACAAACCTGCTCACCAGGATGAACACGCCGCTGTGGTGAGTAGCAGCGTCATGGTGGGCTCGGGTAAGAGAGAACCTCAAAGATAGCAGCAGGGGTAGGCCATTTGACCCTTCAAGCCTGTACTATTCAATATGTTCATGGTTGATCATCCAATTCCATATCCTACTTTCTCCCCGTATACTTGGATCCCTTTACAGGACAAGAAATGTTGAGCTTAGGAAACAAACCCAAAGTAACCCGACAGGGAGAGACTACAGGGAGCTTTGCTCTCTACCTAACCCAGCGCTAACCCTGTCCTAGGAGTAAAAACCAAAAGAACTGCGGACGCTGTAAATCAGGAACAAAAAGCAGAAGTTGCTGGAAAAGCTCAGCAGGTCTGACAGCATCTGTGAAGAGAAAATCAGAGTTAACATTTCAGGTCCGGTGACCCTTCCTCAAAACTGTTAGAAGGAAGGCTCACTGGACCCAAAACATTAACTCTGATTTTATTCTTCACAGATGCTACCAGATCTGCTGAGCTTTTCCAGCAACTTCTGCTTTTGTTCCTGTCCTGGTATTATTTAATGGGGGGGACAGTGTAGAGAGAGCCTTCCTCTCTCTGTAACCTTATTTTGTCCCTGTCTTGAGAATACTTGATGGGAGACAGTATAGAGGAAGCTTTACTATCTATCTAACCCCATGCTGTCCCTCTCCTGGGAGTGTTTAATAGGGGACAGCATTGAGGGAACATTACTCTGTGTCAAACCCCGTGCTGTCCCTGTCCCTGTCCCTGGGAGTGTTTGATGGGGGGGGGGGACAGTGTAGAGGGAGCTTTACTCTGTATCTAACCCCATGCTGTCCTTGTCCTGCAGGTGTTTATTTGCTGAGGTGGACTGGTGTCTTTTTGCTGATGTGAGGATGACCTGTTGGTTAATGACCAGCTATTTCCGATTCTGTCTGTGTTTTCTCCTCTCTCCAGCTTCATGTGCTACATCGCTGGGGTCTCCTGGTTCATGGGCCTGGCCTTTGAACCCTTTATCCTGCAAACGTATACTTCGGAAAATGCCATGGGCTCCACCATGGTGGATGAGAACTTTGTCTACGGTGACAGGGCATTGTCTTATGCCCGGGAATTCTCGGCCCATGGGAAAAAGGCAGGGTAAGAGAGACTGGAGTCACTGTCTGCTGAGTCTGATCAGAGAAGGGGGAGAGGTCATATTTCTGACTATTCAGGAATCAGTTTGGGGTGGCAGTGGGTATTACTGAACAGGGTGGGCTGGATTCAGTGGTATTGTGGACCAAGAAACTGATTCAGGAAAGGACAATAGAATGAGAAAGTAAACTAGCGAAAAACATAAAAATAGACTGCAAAAGCTTCTGAAAATGCGCAAAGAAGAGATTAGCAGCGACTAGTCATTGGGGATCTGTCACAGGCAAAGTCAGGGTAATGTGTGATGGGAAATAGGGAAATAGCAGTGAATAATTGGGTTATGCCTGAAGAAGGTACAAAAAATTCCCCAGAAATACAGGTCCAAGCGACTCAGAGAATGAGGGAGCCACCATAAGGAATAAGAGCAGAAACAGGGCATTTGGCCTGTCCAGTCTGCTCTGCCATTCAATGAGACTATGGCTAAGCTATTCATCCTTAATTCCACTTCCCTGCCTTTTCCCCATAGCCCTTGATTTTCTTATTGATTAAAAACCTGTCTACCTCAGTCTTCAATGTACTTAATGACCTGGCCTCAACAGCTCGCTGAGGTAAAAAATTTCACAGATTTACTACCCTCCGAGGAGAAATATCTCCTTGTCTCTGTCTGAAATGGTTGACCCCCTGTTTTGAGATGATGTCCTCTGGTCCTAGACTCTCCCACAAGGGGAAACAACCCTTCCACCTCTCCCCTGTTAAGTCCCCTAAGGATCTTGAACCTTTCAATAAGGTCTCCTTTCATTTTTCTAAACTCCAATGAGTACAAGCCCAATGTACTGAACCTTTCTCATAAGGCAGCCCCTCCATACCCAGGGATCAGCTGAGTGAACCTTTTCTTTATGCCTGCAATGCCTGTCTAGCTTCCCTTAGATAAGGGGGCCCCAGAACTATCCACAGTTTTCCAGCAGTCGTCTGCCTAATGTCTTTTATAGTTTTAGCTGTACCTCCCTACGTTTATAGTTCACTCCCTTTGAAACAAAGGCCAACATCCCATTTGCCCTCTGTTGCCTCCTGAAAGAATTCTAATAAAACCAAAAAGGTTAGTTTAATAATATTGGCAAAGTTACCTGAGGATTGAACTTCTGAAAATCGATAAATCCCCAGATTTTCATGATCTGTTGAGCAGAGGTTTTCTCTTAGGTTTGAGGGACATTGCTGTTGCTGGCTGGACGGCATTTATTGCCTGTTTCCCAGGCATGGAGTCATATTGCATGGAAATGTGACAGAGGAAAGATTTAAAAAGGACATGAGGGGGTAACCTTTTCACACAGAGGGTGAGGGATGTATGGAATGAGCTGCCATGGCAAGTGCTGAGGGCTGGTACAACAACATGGTTCAGTGTTTAGCACTGCTGCCTCACAGCGCCAGGGACCCGGGTTCGATTCCAGCCTCAGGCGACTGTCTGTGCGGACTTTGCACATTCTCCCCGTGTCTGCGTGGGTTTCCTCCGGGTGCTCCGGTTTCCTCCCACAGTCCAAAGATGTGCAGGTTAGGTGGTTGGGCCATTATAAATTGCCTGTAGTGTCCAAGGACGTGAAGGCCATGGGAAATCCAGGGATAGGGTTAGGGGATGGGTCCGGATGAAAAAATGAGGATGAAAGAAAAAAGGTGAGGTCCCAGAAGACTGGGTGTTGGTGAATGTTGTGCCTTTGTCCAAGAGGGGACGCAAAGAAAAACCTAGCAAATATAGACCAGCAAGCCTAACAGCTGTGGTAGGTAAGTTACTTGAGAAGATTCTGACGGATAAGATATACATTCGGAAAGACAGGGTTTGATTAGGAGTATTCAGCGTGGCTTCATGCATGGGAGACTAAGCCTTTCAAATTTGTTAGAGTCCTTCGATAAATATTGATAAGGCCTGGGCAGTGGACGTAGTCTATATAGATTTCAGTAAGGCCTTTGATTAGGTTCTACATGGTAGGCTGCTTTGGAAAGTTAGATTGCACGGAATCCAGGCAGAGCTGGCAATTGGATACACAACTAGCTTGATGGTAGGAAGCAGAGAGTAATAGTGGAAGGATGCTTGTCACACTGGAGGCCTATGACTAGTGATGTACCTCAGGGGCTGATGCTGGGCCCATTGCAATTTATTATCGATATCACTGATTTGGATGAAAATGTACAAGGCATCATTAGTAAGTCCGCAGATGACACTAAAATAGCGGTATCATGGACAGTGAGGAAGGTTATCAGAAACTGCAGCAGGATCTTGATCAGCTGGGAAAGTGGGCTCAGAAATGGCAAATGGAGTTTAATATAGATAAGTGTGGGGTGTTGCATTTTGGAAAGTCAAATCCAGGTAGGAGTTTCATTGTAAATGGTAGGGCCTTAAGGAGTGTAGTGGAACAGAGGGACTTTGGAGTTCATGCACACAATTCTCTGAAAATGGAGTCACAAGTAGACAGGGCAGTGAAGAAGGTTTTTGATGCACCGGCCTTCATCAGTCAGGGCACTGAGTACAGGAGTTGGGAAGTTATGTTGCAGTTCTACAGAATGTTGGGGAGGCTGCACTTGGGAGTATTGAGTTCAGTTTTGGTCACCTTACTGTAGCAAGGATATTATTAAACTGGAATGAGTGCAGAAGAAATTTATAAGGATATTGCCAGGATTCAAGGGACTGAGTTATAGTGAGAGGTTGGACAAGCTAGCACCTTTCTTCTTTAGGGTTTAGGAGACTGAGTTGGGGGGGGGGGGATCTTATATAAGTGTGTAAGATCATGAGAGGCATGTAAAGGGCAAATGCAGTCGGGGCTTTTTCCCAGAGTTGGAATTGAGGACTAAAAAGGATATCAGTTTAAGGTAAGAGGGGAAAGAATACATTGAGAATCTGAGGGACAACGTCTATGTAAAAGCTAATGGAATGAGCTGCCGGCAGAAGTGGTTAAGATAGGTCCATTAACGACCATTTAAAAGGCATTTGGATGAATACACGGATAGGAAAGGTTTAGAAGGATATGGCCCCAGTACAGGAAAATGGGGTTAGCGTGGTTGGAGATTTTGGTTGGTATGGAGCAGTTTGGGCCAAAGGGCCTGTCTCTGTGCTGTAAGACTCTGTGACTCTTAACAACATTTGAGAGGCTTCTGAATGGGAGTATGAATAAGAACGGTTTAGAAGGATACGAGCTAAATGCTGGCAAATGAGTCTCAGTCAGATTGGGATGTCTGGTCAGCACAGACCAATTGGACTGAAGGGTCTGTTTCCAACTGTATGACACTATAAAAGATGTAATTTCTCAACCCTTTAGATATTCACTGACCCCTGAAAGAAGTAATTTCTTTGTATCCGAGTTTTACCTGAATGCCCTGTCATTGTGCAGCTGTGACCAATGGTTTCATATACCCGACCCAGTGAAAATGTCACCTTAACATCCATCTCAACAAGCGCCCTCAGAACCTCGTACGTTTCAGTGAGATTACCCCTCACTCTTATAAACTATAATGAATAAAGGCCTGGAGATAACAAGGTGTGGAGCTGGCTGAACACAGCAGGCCAAGCAGCATCAGAAGAGCAGAAAAGCTGATGTTTTGGGCCTAGACCCTTCTTCAGAAATGGGGGAGGGGAAGGGTCTAGACCCGAAAACGTCAGCTTTCCTGCTCCTCTGATGCTGCTTGACCTGCTGTGTTCATCCAGCTCCACACCTTGTTATCTCAGATTCTGCAGCATCTTCACTCAGAGGGTGCAGCTTTGGATTCCTGTACCCCAGAGTGTTAAGGAAGCTCTGTCATTAAGCTAGCTCAAGACACAGCCCATTCTAGTTAATTTCCAAATTTCTAGTTAATTACAATATCAAAGGATCTGGGGATAGGAATACAGTATTGAGGTCTAGAATGGCAGAGTAGGCTCAAGGGGCTGAATGGCCTATTCCTACTCTCAATGTGGTCTTGTGGATCTGAACTTTGGGGATCTGGTTAGCTGCTTAGTCAGGGATCTGAAATAGTGGAGCTCAGGAGTCGGATGGATGTCTTTGGATGAGAGTTGCTGGGGTGTAGATGCAGAGTTCTCAGCTCGAAATGGAAAGGATGGCCCTGCGTGCGGAGAGTTTTTGAGTTGAAAAATAAGCTTCGAGCACAGTGGTGTTCCCTCCTAATGCAAACCTTTCCTTTGTGCCAGGGAGATGCCTGTGGAATGGCTTGTGAAGACCATGAGTGGCCTGGGGCTGGAGACCCACACTCAGACTTTCTCCCGAACTCTACCCTTCCCTGACGAGATGCGGGAGAGATATGTAAGTCACTGACCCTTGTAACATTAGGCAACTGGGTGAATGCACAGTGATACACTTTGGAAGCAATCCCACAGTCAATGCTCAGTGCTCCTCTGCCTACACACTGCCAGCTCCCCTGGGCACCCCACCATTAAATCCATCTCCCTGGTGTGGTACCCAGTCAGGATAAGCAGATACCATGAAGCTTACTGTATTGTTCTGTCCAATTATTATAGTTTTCTATTGATTCATCTCACTGTAAATACATTTGTCGTTCGTTCAAATGGCATTACAAAATTTCGACAATTGATTTAATTTCATGTTAATTTCTCTTCAAATACTGCGATGTTGAAGTAGTCAGCTGAGGGTGTGCGTGAGGAGAGTCTCTGGTAAGTTTTACTTAAGGCAAATTCGCATCGTTACTGAAGTGATTTACGCTGTAAATAGGGTGTAACAGTGATGTACGCGCCCCCTGCATTATGTTTCTATTAGTTGTGTATATTTTTACATTGTTTATGTGTACCTCTTAATTATCTGGAATATTTGATCAACTGACACATGGGTGTAGGATAGTAAAGTCTTTGCTGTAGTGTTGGTACAGAGTAGCTGCTGGCACAGAGAAAAACAATCTGAAGTTTGGATTATGCAGTTTGACATAAAAGTGGTCTTTTGAGAGAGAGGGAGCTGTCATAAATCAAGAAATTGCTGCTCGTAGCAAGTTTCCTGAACCTATAAGCTCAGCATCTGCACTTAGTAAAAAACACTTGGGAACAGTGTAAAGATGATCGGTTAGACATCAAAAAAATGACAGAATGATCTTTATATAAACCATCTGCTAGAAGAGGGAGATGGAGACAGATGTCCTATAGGGAAGGGAACTGCTGCCCTTACCTACGTGACTCCAGACCCACAGCGATGTGGGTGACTCTTAACTGCCCACTGGGATGGGCAGTAAATGCTGTCCCGGCGTGCAATGCCCTCATTCTGTTAGTGAATAAAATGAAATGGAGAGAAAAGGGGGATTGAGAGAGAAATTATATTTGTCTCAGAAATACTATAAAGTGCAGGGTATTAAATTGGTTTGTTACAGATTTAATTATAAAGTAGAAGCTTAACAAATAATCCGTTGATCAAATAAGTCAATGTTGGAGAATGTGTCATAATGCGTTGGTTGAAATGACTGTAGACAATTCAAACAGGCAGCAAAATGGGTTCCATGGCTGGTAGTTTGTGGTATTGGGCAGCTGTACATGGGAGTGTCAGGTTTGTTCATGACTGCATGTCGAGCTGCTGCTGTTTGTACCACACTGTGTCAGGAGTCACTTATTCAGGCTTTCCCATTGAAACCGCAGATGGTGAAAGGGACCAATGTGTATGGAATTCTTCGTGCCTCGAGGGCAGCGAGTACAGAATCAATTGTACTGAGCACTCCGGTTGGCATCAGACAGAACAGCCAGGCTGCTGGCCTGCTCCTGGCTCTGGCTTCCTACTTCCGAGGTGAGGGTCGCGCTTTCCTGAGACTCTTTATCCCACCCCACCCCTACTCCGGACACTCCTTGCGCCCTGACCCCCACAGTCTGACCCTCTGACTGGGGCAACTCCTACTGGGGGCAGGCTGTCCTGCCCCCATCCCTACTTCTGACCACAGACTGGGAAGGTGTGACACTAGTCTCTGCGCTCCTTCCGACATCACTGAGTGCGGTTCTGGGCTCTGCGACAAAAATCGGGAGCAGGAATAGGCCATTCTGCCCATTCAATCCTGCTGCACTATTCAGTAAGGTGAGGGTTTATTAGTTGGTGGGGTCAGCTCACTTATCTGACCTCTGTAACTCCACGATCGATTTAAACTCTCAAACTCTGCCTTTGTTATGTTCAGTGACCCAGGCCCCCATACTTACTGTGGTGGAAAATTATAAACTAAATCTGATTGTCAGAAATAACAGAAAATTCTCCTGCTGTCAGCCCTACATGGGAAAGGCGTTGTTTTTGTGCTGGGTCCCTGGACTAGTCCGATTTCAGTCATGCATGAGGAGACTGCTGTTCAGACAGAAACTGAGGAGAGTGACACTCCCTTGTTTCAGGTTTGTTGGAGAAAGCATACAGAATTATACAGCCTTGCAACGTGTGACTGCATTAAACATTCGGTACCGACACAAATTGTTGTTGTCTCACCCTGTGTAGAGTAACTGTGTTGTGTCCTGGGCCCCTGCCCCTCAGGGAGTGCAGCACAAACTCACTGGAATGATCCCAGGATGAAAAGGGTTATTTATGAAGAAGAGTCGCCTAGACTATCCCTATATTCCTTTTGGGTGTGGAATGCTGTAATCCAGAAGACCCAGGAATGAAGGAACTGGAGGCCATCTTTTCACACTTTTGGAATCATTTATTCACGGAGTTAAATGTGGTGCTTTACTCTGTATCTAACCCCGTGCAGTCCCTGTCCCTGGGAGTGTTTGATCGGGGGGCAATGTAGCGGGAGCTTTACTGTGTATCTAACCCCGTGCTGTCCCTGTCCTGCGAGTGTTTGATGGGGACAGTGTAGAGGGTGCTTTACTCTGTATCTAACCCCGTGCTGTCCCTGGGAGTGTTTGGGGGACAGTGTAGGGGGTGCTTTACTCTGTATCTAACCCTGTGCTGTCCCTGTCCTGGGAGTGTTTGATGGGGGACAGTGTAGAGGGAGCTTTACTCTGTATCTGACCCCGTGCTGTCCCTGTCCTGGGAGTGTTTGATGGGGGACAGTGCAGAGGGAGCTTTACTCTGTATCTAGCTCCATGCTGTCCCTGTCCTGGGAGTGTTTGATGGGGGACAGTGCAGAGAGGTCTTTCCTCTCTATTTAACCCTGTGCTGTCCCTGTCCCTGGGAGTGTTTGATGGGGGGGACAGTGTAGAGGGAGCTTTACTTTCAGTTGGAAGGAGTAGAGGGAGCTCTGATTGGTGTTGACCATTTGCTTCAAGGAAGAGGTATTAGAAATCCTTTAAAGGGTGAAGATAGATAAGTCCCCTGGGCCGGATGGGATTTATCCTCGGATCCTCTGGGAATCCAGGGAGGAGATTGCCGAGCCTTTGGCATTGATCTTTAACTCGTCATTGTCTACAGGAATAGTGCCAGACGACTGGAAGATAGCAAATGTGGTTCCCCTGTTCAAGAAGGGGAGTAGAGACAACCCTGATAATTATAGACCAGTGAGCCTTACCTCAGTTGTTGGTAAAGTGTTGGAAAAGGTTATAAGGGATAGGATCTATAATCATCTAGAAAAGAATAAATTGATTAGGGATAGTCAGCACGGTTTTGTGAAGGGAAGGTCGTGCCTCACAAACCTTATTGAGTTCTTTGAGAAAGTGACCAAACAGGTAGATGAGAGTAAACCGGTTGATGTGGTGTATATGGATTTCAGCAAGGCGTTCAATAGGGTCCCCACAGTAGGCTATTGTACAAAATGCGGAGGAATGGGATTGTGGGAGATATAACAGTTTGGATCGGAAATTGGCTTGCTGAAAGAAGACAGAGGGTGGTAGTTGATGGGAAATGTTCATCCTAGAGACCAGTTACTAGTGGTGTACCGCAAGGGTCGGTGTTGAGTCCACTGCTGTTTGTCATTTTTATAAATGACCTGGATGAGGGCACAGAAGGATGGGTTAGTAAATTTGCAGGCGACACTAAGGTCGGTGGAGTTGTGGATAGTGACGAAGGATGCTGTAGGTTGCAGAGAGACATAGATAAGCTGCAGAGCTGGGCTGAGAGGTGGCAAATGGAGTTTAATGCAGACAAGTGTGAGATGATGCATTTTGGTAGAAGTAACCAGAAGGGAAAGTACTGGGCTAATGGTAAGATTCTTGGGAGTGTAGGTGAGTAGAGAGATCTCTGTCCATGTACACAGATCCTTGAAAGTTGCCACCCAGGTTGACAGGGCTGTTAAGAAGGCATACAGTGTTTTAGCTTTTATTAATAGAGGGATCGAGTTCCGGAACCAAGAGGTTATGCTGCAGCTGTACAAAACTCTGGTGCGGCCGCACTAGGAGTATTGTGTACAGTTCTGGTCACCGCATTAAAAGAAGGATGTGGAAGCTTTGGAAAGGGTGCAGAGGAGATTTACTAGGATGGTGCCTGGTACGGAGGGAAGGTCTTACGAGGAAAGGCCGAGGGACTTGAGGCTGTTTTCGTTAGAGAGAAGAAGGTTGAGAGGTGACTCAATTGAAACGTATAAAATAATCAGAGGGTTAGATAGGGTGGATACGGAGAGCCTTTTTCCTAGGATGGTGACGGCGAGCACGAGGGGGCATAGCTTTAAATTGAGGGGTGAAAGATATAGGACAGATGTCAGAGGTAGTTTCTTTACTCGGAGAGTAGTAAGGGTATGGAATGCTTTGCCTGCAACGGTTGTAGATTCACCAACTTTAGGCACATTTAAGTCATCATTGGATAAGCATATGGACGTACATGGAATAGTGTAGTTTAGATGGGCTTGAGATCGGTATGACAGGTCGGCACAACATAGAGGGCCGAAGGGTCTGTACTGTGCTGTAATGTTCTATGTTCTATGCTGCCCACGGTCTGGGGTTTGGGCCGAGACTGAGCGCAGTCTGTGCCTGGGAAAGGGTTTTCAAATGGCCAAACATTAAACTCCTCCCACAACTCTCCCATGGCAACGGAAGTGAGAGCTTATTGGTCGATGGTTACACCAATATGTCAGAGATGTCCCTGATGCAGTTTCTGTCCCAGGTCAGATTCACTGGGCCAAGGACATCGTCTTCCTTTTCAACGAGCATGACATGATTGGGATGGAGGCTTGGCTTGAAGCATATCATGATGTCAATGTGACAGGTAAGGATAGCACTGACCCTCCGACAGCGCCCACTCCCTCAGCACTGACCTTCCCCCAGTGCCTGCTCGCTCGGCACTGACCCTCCGACAGTGCCCGCTCCCTCCACACTGACCCTCCGACAGTGCCCACTCCCTCAGCACTGACCCTCCCCCAGTGCCCGCTCCCACGGCACTGACCCTCCAACAGTGCCCGCTCCCTCAGCGCTGACCCTCCGACAGTGCGGCGCTCCCTCAGCGCTGACCCTCCGACAGTGCGGCGCTCCCTCAGCGCTGACCCTCCGACAGTGCGGCGCTCCGTCAGCGCTGACCCTCCGACAGTGCGGCACTCCCTCAGCGCTGACCCTCCGACAGTGCGGCGCTCCCTCAGCGCTGACCCTCCGACAGTGCCCACTCCCTCAGCGCTGACCCTCCGACAGTGCGGCGCTCCCTCAGCGCTGACCCTCCGACAGTGCGGCGCTCCCTCAGCGCTGACCCTCCGACAGTGCGGCGCTCCCTCTGCGCTGACCCTCGGACAGTGCGGCGCTCCCTCTGCGCTGACCCTCGGACAGTGCGGCGCTCCCTCTGCGCTGACCCTCCGACAGTGCCCGCTCCCCCAGCGCTGACCCTCCGACAGTGTGGCGCTCCCTCAGCGCTGACCCTCCGGCAGGGCCCTCTCCCTCTGCACTGACCCTCCGACAGTGCCCGCTCCCTCTGCACTGTTCCTCCCCCAGTGCCCGCTCCCTCAGCCCTGACCCTGTGACAATGCCCGCTCCCTCAGCCCTGACCCTGTGACAATGCCTGCTCCCTCAGCACTGAACCTCCCCCAGTGCCCACTCCCTCAGTACTGACTTTGCGCCAGTGCCCGCTCCCACAGCACTGACCCTCCGGCAGGGCCCGCTCCCTCTGCACTGTCCCTCCCCCAGTGCCCGCTCTCTCTGCACTGTCCCTCCCCCAGTGCCCGCTCCCTCTGCACTGTTCCTCCGACAGGGCCCACTCCCTCAGCGCTGACCCTCCGACAGCGCGGCGCTCCCTCAGCGCTGACCCTCCGACAGCGCGGCGCTCCCTCAGCGCTGACCCTCCGACAGCGCGGCGCTCCCTCAGCACTGGCAGTACAGTTGCCAGCCGGAATGTTCACACCAACACTGATGAGATTATCCCATGTTTCAGACATTAACTCGTCAGTGATGGAAGGCCGTGCTGGAGCTATCCAGGCTGCCGTCACCATTGAGATCAGCAGTGACGTAATCACCAGCTTTGATATCAGCATTGAGGGGCTGAATGGTCAGCTGCCAAACCTAGACCTGGTGAACCTGTTTGCATCATTTTGCCAGAAGAACGGAGTGCTGTGTACTATTCAGGGAAAGGTGGGTCCCACTGCCAGCAATAGGACTGAGCAAACCGCTCAGCAAGGCACCACCAGGGCGCGGCCAGGGCTGATGTTACTTTAGAAGATGGCTTTAGGTCAGAGAGCAGGCGTCGGGGTGGCAGTGATGGGGGAGTATCAGAGAGCAGGCATTGGGATGGCGGTGGACCGGGGTTGATCAGAGAGCAGGCATCGAGATGCCGGTGGTGGGGGGGAATCAGAGAGCAGGCATCGAGATGGCAGTGGTGGGCGGGGATCAGAAAGCAGGCATTGGGGTGGCGTGTGGGGGATCAGAGAGCAGGTGTCAGTGTGGGGTGGGGGGAATCAGGGAGCAGGCGTCGGAGGCCAGCAAGCAGCTTCTGGGCGGATGTGGGGTCAGGGGGCAGCTCCGTGGTCGGGCAGGGTGGGGATGAGTGTTACTGATTGTATTGGGAGCTGGTTGAGTCTGGTGGGTGACACTGGTGTGTGGTGTGTTTCAGTTACCCCGTCTGGACGGAGAGACCCTGGACGGTTACATCCACTCGCTGCACACCATGCTGCTGATGGTGCTGAAACAGGGCTCTGGGAAATCCCAGGGGGACCATGGCCTCTTCCTGCGATACCACATCGAGGCAGTGACCATCCGGGGCATTAACAGCTTCCACCAGTACAAGTTCGACATGGTCACTGTTGGCAAGTACGTGTCGCTGCTGCCCAGCTACGCATCGTTAACCATCACTAACCTGCTGCCTGGTTAATCGCTGCCATCAATAACCTCTGCCTGGTTAATCACTCCCTTCACTAACCTCTGCCTGGTTAATCACTCCCATCACTAACCTCTGCCTGATTAATCGCTGCCATCACTAACCTGCTGCCTGGTTAATCGCTCCCATCACTAACCTGCTGCCTGATTAATCGCTCCCTTCACTAACCTGCTGCCTGGTTAATCGCTCCCATCACTAACCTCTGCCTGGTTAATCGCTCCCTTCACTAACCTGCTGCCTGGTTAATCGCTGCCATCACTAACCTGCTGCCTGGTTAATCGCTCCCATCACTAACCTGCTGCCTGATTAATCGCTCCCTTCACTAACCTGCTGCCTGGTTAATCGCTCCCATCACTAACCTCTGCCTGGTTAATCGCTCCCTTCACTAACCTCTGCCTGATTAATCGCTCCCTTCACTAACCTGCTGCCTGATTAATCGCTCCCTTCACTAACCTCTGCCTGGTTAATCGCTCCCTTCACTAACCTCTGCCTGGTTAATCGCTGCCATCACTAACCTCTGCCTGGTTAATCGCTCCCCTCCCTAACCGGCCTGGTTAATCGCTCCCCTCCCTAACCGGCCTGGTTAATTGCTCCCCTCCCTAACTGGCTCTGTGTGTATTGACTGGAATCTTTCGCTGGTGTAGAGTATTTGAGGGCGTCGTGAGGAAGCTGAACAATCTGCTGGAAAAGCTGCATCAGTCTTATTTCTTCTACCTGTTGCCATCTCTCTCGCGCTTCGTATCCATTGGGTATTACATGCCAGCCTTTGGCTTCCTGATCCTCATCCTGCTGCTCAGAATATCCTTTCCATCCTCACGTTCTTAACACGGCTGCTCACCCCACCCGAAGGCCAACAAAACGAGGCCATTTCGCCCCTCGTTCAGTGAGACCTTGGCTGGTCATCCTTATCCCACAGGGAGGTGGGGTGGGGTGCTCGGGGTGAATGGGGGGGAACTCGGTCCCACAGGGAGTGGGGGTGCGAATGGGGGAACGCGTTCCCACAGGGAGTGCGGGCTCATGCGAATGGGGGACCTCAGTCCCACAGGGAGTGGGGGCTCGTGTGAATGGGGGAACTCGGTCCCACAGGGAGTGGGGGTAGAGGTCAGAGGTGAATGGGTGGTTCGGAGGGTCAGTGCTGAGGAAATGCCGCACTGTAGGAGGGTCAGTGCTGAGGGAGCGCCGCACTGTCGGAGGGTCAGTGCTGAGGGAGTGCTGCACTGTTGGAGGGTCAGTGCTGAGGGAGCGCCGCACTGTCGGAGGGTCAGTGCTGAGGGAGCGCCGCACTGTCGGAGGGTCAGTGCTGAGGGAGCGCCGCACTGTCGGAGGGTCAGTGCTGAGGGAGCGCCGCACTGTCGGAGGGTCAGTGCTGAGGGAGCGCCGCACTGTCGGAGGGTCAGTGCTGAGGGAGCGCCGCACTGTCGGAGGGTCAGTGCTGAGGGAGCGCCGCACTGTCGGAGGGTCAGTGCCGAGGGAGCGCCGCACTGTCGGAGGGTCAGTGCTGAGGGAGCGCCGCACTGTCGGAGGGTCAGTGCCGAGGGAGCGCTGCACTGTCGGAGGGTCAGTGCTGAGGGAGCGCTGCACTGTCGGAGGGTCAGTGCTGAGGGAGTGGGCACTGTCGGAGGGTCAGTGCTGAGGGAGCGCTGCACTGTCGGAGGGTCAGTGCTGAGGGAGTGGGCACTGTCGGAGGGTCAGTGCTGAGGGAGCGCCGCACTGTCGGAGGGTCAGTGCTGAGGGAGAGCCGCGCTGTCGGAGGGTCGGTGCTGAGGGAGCAGGCACTGTCGGAGGGTGTGCTGAGGGAGCAGGCACTGTCGGAGGGTCAGTGCTGAGGGAGCGGGCACTGTCGGAGGGTCAGTGCTGAGGGAGCGGGCACTGTCGGAGGGTCAGTGCTGAGGGAGTGCCGCACTGTCGGAGGTCCTACGTTTTGAATGCGGCATTAAACCAGGTCACACTGGATGAAGAATCGCTCGGTAATAGCTCGAATAAGAGCCGCACTTTGTGTGTGACCAACACACAGGACCTGGGGGTTCGAGCAGCCCAGTTTGTTTTGGTTCCTGCTGTTCAGTTTGCTGCGTTCTCGCGGTGGGACCATTAGCAGCGAATTGTCAGATTGTAGTCATGGGCTGCAGCAAGGGACCTGCTGTGTATCGCTGCTGCTGAAGCGGTTTGTTACCGAGTGTTTTCCTGAACATGTTCCTCACGCTCTCGATCTTTGGATCCGACTTTCCAAGGTGGAACCCGCCTGTGCCCAGGATTGTGCTGCTGAGGTACTGAACGTGTGGGGCTGGGGGTTGAGAATTTGGGGGTGTTTGTGGTGGAGGCGATCGGTGGGGAGCACGTTGTGTCAGGGAGTGGAGAGGGATGATGGGTGAGGGGGTTGATCACTGATTATCGTGGTGACAAGGAGGTGGTTGATAAGGGTCGGGGGGAGGCCGCGGAGGGCTGGTACAGGTACTACGGGGTACAGCGCGGCGCTCCCTCAGCACTGACCCTCCGACAGCACGGCGCTCCCTCAGCACTGGCCCTCCGACAGTGCGGCGCTCCCTCAGCACTGACCCTCCGACAGTGCCCACTCCCTCAGCACTGACCCTCCGACAGTGCCCACTCCCTCAGCACTGACCCTCCGACAGCACGGCGCTCCCTCAGCACTGGCCCTCCGACAATGCCCACTCCCTCAGCACTGACCCTCCGGCAATGCCCACTCCCTCAGCACTGACCCTCCGGCAATGCCCACTCCCTCAGCACTGACCCTCCCACAATGCCCACTCCCTCAGCACTGACCCTCCGACAGTGCCCGCTCCCTCAAAACTGACTCTCCGACAGTGCCCGCTCCCTCAGCACTGACCCTCCGACAATGCCCACTCCCTCAGCACTGACCCTCCTACAGTGCGGCGCTCCCTCAGCACTGACCCTCCGACAGTGCCCGCTCCCTCAAAACTGACTCTCCGACAGTGCCCGCTCCCTCAGCGCTGACCCTCCGACTGTGCCCGCTCCCTCTGCGCTGACCCTCGGACAGTGCGGCGCTCCCTCTGCGCTGACCCTCGGACAGTGCGGCACTAGCCTCACAGCGCCAGGGACCCAGGGCTGGTACAGGTACTATGGGAGCCCGGCTGTGAATTCAGGCCCCAGCTGTGGCCAGCACTGAGTGGGGCGAAAAGGAGGGTGATGGGGCTGAGCTCCACCCATCAGTCCCTCTGTCTCTCCCTTCACAGAGTCTGAGAGTTGTTATAACACAGAAGGAGGCCTTTCAGCCCATCAGGCCTGCACTGGTTCTTGAAATGACCATCGTTACTGTATGCCAGTCTGCTGCCTTATGCCCGTATCCTGCACACCATCCAGTAGCCCTCTTGAACCCCTCCATTAAACCTGTCACCTACTGCAGCTGTGGGCATGCCCTGGGGCAAGAGGAATTTGGGAGATTTCTACGCTGCAGGGAGTGGTGGGGGGTGTGGTTGGGGGAGAGAGAGAGGTGGGTATTGGGGATGGGGAAGGTGAGACAAACCCGACCCCATTTTCCTCCTCGCCGTCTCCTTAGCGGGTAGCAGTCTGGTTATTGTTGTTGCTGGATCGTGGGATCTTACTGTCTGTGATGTATTGCCACATTTCCTGGGACACTTGCACAAGGTCTGAACCCCCTCTCACCATGCCCCATCCTCGATCCAAACAGTGCCGCATTCAGTGGATCATTGACTGGGTAGACTGAGAGTCGGGGCATCATTCCTGGCCAGTGGGATTAAGTCTGTAGCATTCACTCCCGGTTTGTAGGTTTGCTCCCCCTTTACTCCCTGCTTCTGTTTGTGATCACTCCTGTTTTCTTCACTCCAGAACGTCAGACCAAGCTTCCTGTCAATCATGACTCCAATTTTCATCTGCCATGTCATGGGTCTTGCCCTGTACTACGTGCCACTCCTGTGCCAGGGAACAGCGACAGAGCATTTCCCCATCTCAGAGACTGAAGCAGTTGTGCTCACCTCTATAGCCATCTATGTGGCTGGACTCGCTCTACCCCACAGCACACAGAGGTAGGACACAGGGTCTGTGGGAAGCCAATCAAACAGTCTCAGTATGTAGGGAATAAGCATGACTGAGGAAGAGAAAGCAGGACTGTCACGAGATAGGGTAGGACACTGGACACAGTGACAGAGAGAGCGAGCAGATAACTGATTCATTCTCCTGTGTACCGAAGTACAGTGAAAAGCTTTGTTAACGAGCAGTACAGAGCAAAAAGACTTAGACAGAGGCATACAGGTTACATTGTACGGGGCGTGCAATAGGCAAGGCCAATGTTTGCAAGATCAGCATTATTTGAGGCTGGAGAGTCCAGTCAACAGTCTGATAACAGCTCAGGTTGAGGTTCTGGATGTGAGTTTGCTCGCTGAGCTGGAAGGTTAGTTTTCAGACGTTTCGTCACCATTCTAGCTAACGTCATCAGTGAGCCTCCGACGAAGCGCTGGTGTTATGCCCCACTTTCTATTTATCTGGTTAGGTTTCCTTGGGTTGGTGATGTCATTTCCTGTTCTTTTTCTCAGAGGATGGTAGATGGGCTCTAAATCAATGTGTTTGTTGATGGAGTTCCGGTTGGAATGCCATGCTTCTAGGAATTCTCGTGCGTGTCTCTGTTTGGCTTGTCCTAGGATGGATGTGTTGTCCCAATCAAAGTGGTGTCCTTCCCCATCTGTATGTAAGGATACGGGTGATAGTGGGTCATGTCGTTTTGTGGCTAGTTGATGTTCATGTATCCTGGTGGCTAGCTTTCTGCCAGTTTGTCCAATGTAGTGTTTGTCACAGTTCTTGCAAGGTATTTTGTAGATGACGTTCGTTTTATTTGTCGTCTGTATAGAGTCTTTTAAGTTCATTAGCTGCTGTTTTAGTGTGTTGGTGGGTTTGTGGGCTACCCTGATGCCAAGAGGTCTGAGTAGTCTGGCAGTCATTTCGGAAATGTCTTTGATGTAGGGGAGAGTGGATATGGTTTCTGAGCCTGTTTTGTCTGTTTGGGTTTACTCGAACAAACAGCTCTGCCAATCATCCAACCCAAACTTTGGGTCTGCTATGTGGATGACACCTTTGTCATCACAAAACAAAACAAATTAGAGGAAACCTTCAAGACCATCAATAATACCCTTTACTGGCCTAACATTCACAAAAGAGGAGGAAAACAGCAACAAACTGCCATTCCTAGTTGTCACAGTAGAGCGAACAGCCAATGGGGAACTTCAAACCAGCGTCTACAGGAAAACAACACATACGGACCAAATACTGAACTACAGGAGCAACCATCCCAACACCCGCAAACGAAGCTGCATTAGAACATTATTCCAACGGGCCACCACACACTGCAGCACAGAGGAACTACGCAGAGCAGAGGAAAATCACCTATACAGCGTATTCAAAAAGAACGGGTACCCTATGAACACAGTCTGCCGATTTCTCAGCAATAAACCCAAACAAACAGACAAAATGGGCTCAGAAACCGTAACCACTCTCCCCTACATCAAAGACATTTCAGAAATGACTGCCAGACTACTCGGACCCCTTGGCATCAGGGTAGCCCACAAACCCACCAACACACTAAAACAGCAGCTACTGAACTTAAAAGACCCTATACAGACAACAAATAAAACGAACGTCATCTACAAAATACCTTGCAAGAACTGTGACAAACACTACATTGGACAAACTGGCAGAAAGCTAGCCACCAGGATACATGAACATCAACTAGCCACAAAACGACATGACCCACTATCACTCGTATCCTTACATACAGATAAGGAAGGACACCACTTTGATTGGGACAACACATCCATCCTTGGACAAGCCAAACAGAGACATGCACGAGAATTCCTAGAAGCATGGCATTCCAACCGGAACTCCATCAACAAACACATTGATTTGGAGCCAATCTAGCATCCCCTGAGAAAAAGAACAGGAAATGACATCTCCAATGCAGGAAATGACATCACCAACCCAAGGAAACCTAACCAGATAAATAGAAAGCGGGACATAACACCAGCGCTTCGTCGGAGGCTCACTGATGATGTTACCTAGAATGGTGACGAAACGTCTGAAAACTGACCTTCCAGCTCAGCAAGCAAACTCACATCCAGTCTGATAACAGCCAGGAAGACGTTATTCCTGAAGCTGCTGGTGCGTGTGTTCAGGCTCCTGTATCTTCTGCCTGATGGAAGAGGCTTTTCCGAGGAATTTGATGCTCTTCTCTCTCTCAACCTCAGTTCCGTTGATTGAAGATGGGGGTGTATTGTCCTCCTTTCTTCCTGAAGTCGATGATCAGTTCTTTAGTTTTGCCAGCATTGAGAGACACGTTTTCATTGCACCATGTCACCAAACCCTCTGTCTCCCTTCTGTGGTTTGACTCATTGATAGATCTCTGACCTACTACAGTGGTGTTGTCAGTGAACTTATAGGTAGCATTCATTCGGAATTTGGCCTCACAGTCGTGGGTGTACACAGACAGTACATTAGGGGGTTGAGGACACATCCTTGGGGGCGGGGGCTGCAGTGTTGAATGTTATTGTGGAGGAGGTGCAGTTACCTATCCTCATTGATTGTGGTCTGTGGGTCAGAAAGCTGGGGATCCAATTGCAGACGGTGGAGCTGAGACCGAGGTCATGCAGTTTTGAGATCTGTCTGGAGGGGATAATATTCTGGAGTGGCACGGTGGCTCAGTGGTTAGCAGTGCAGCCTCACAGCACCAGGGACCCGGGTTCGATTCCAGCCTAGGGTGACTGTCTGTGCGGAGTTTGCACATTCTCCCTGCGTCCGTGTGGGTTTCCTCCGGGTGCTCCGGTTTCCTCCCACAGTCCAAAGATGTGTGGGCTCGGCGGATTGGCCATGTTAAATTGCCTGTAGTGTTCAGGGGTGTGTGGGTTATAGGGGAATAGGTCTGGGTGGGATGCTCCAAGGGGCGGTGTGGACCTGTTGGGCCGAAGGGCCTGTTTCCACCCTGTAGGGAATCTAATCTAAAGCTGAGCTGTAGTCAATAAGCAGGAGTCTGACGTAGGTGTCTTTGTTGTCCAGGTGTTCCAGGGATGAGGGCAGGGCTAGGGATATGGCTTCCTCTGTGGACCTGTTACGTTGGTAAGCAAACTGTTGGGGATCGAGGCAGGTTTGGAGGCTGACCAGCGTCTTAAAGCACTTCATGATTATTGAAGCAAGAGCCACTAATCGACGGTCGTTAAGGCACACTTCGGTACGGGGATGATGGTGGTCTTTTTGAAGCAGATGAGCACTTTGGCTTGAAGGAGGGAGAGGTTAACGGTGCTGGTGAATACCTTCACCAGTTAGTCTGCACAGGATCTAAGTGCTCAGCGAGGGAAAATATTTGGGTCCGTTGCTTCACTTCGGTTGATTCCCAGGAAGAAATGAACCAGCGATTGGCTGTTACTTGTTCTGAGCTCCAGCAGATACTATGTGCAAACCCATCTTTCCTCTTGCAAAAAACAGCTTTAACAAAATGTGTCTCTTTCAAGAGAATTTATTTACTACACATGATGTGGCAGGCACCGTCTGAAAGGGCAGCAGGAGCAGATTCACGAAGAGCTTTCAGGAGGGAATTGACACAAACCCAGGCAGAGCTGTGGGATGGGTGGGCATTACTGAGGAGCTCTTCCAGGCAGCCAGCAAACACAATGAATGGAAGGGAGATGGGTGATTTCTAACCGTGTGAAATAGCTGGATGTTAGTATTGATGTGAGGCCTGCGGCTGTGTTTCTGTTCTGGCAGTGCCTCCTTGCCTGCTGAGCAGGCTGTCCAGGGCTGGATGACGCTGAAGCTGATTGCCATTCTGTACCTGGCTTTGCTCCTGGGCTGTATCACCTTGATCAACTTCTCACTGGGTTTCATACTGGCTGTCACCCTGATCCCAGCGGCTGCCCTCGCTCAGCCAGAACCCCACAGGTAAGGGGGCACTGACATGTTGGATGGAGGAGGTTCACTCGGGGCTGCCTGGCCTCCCTCCAGGTTGCGACGACTCTGTGGAATCCAAAGTGTTGGTTTTGTTTGAAAGCTTTGTGTTTGTTATTGTTATTGAGCCTTGGGCGAGGGGCTGGAAGGGCCAACCTCATTCCTCCCAAGTTAAATCCTAACTTTGGCCACGGTTCCTGAAAAGCTACAGGGCCCCCAGCTCCCCATGTTTCCTGTGCAGGAAAAGGCGAGTTTGTCTTCTGGGTGAAATTCACATCACACCCCAGACCGCCCCACCTCCTCCCCACATCCCCCTAACACTAATTGAACCTTTGTCCAGGCAGGGGGACATCCATTAAACCAACAAGAGAGCTTCGTCAAGGTGCTCTGTCCCTGGGAGTGCACGTCCCTGTCCTTGTGGGAGCGCAGATTGTATCAGAAGTTCATGGCAGTTGTTGTGAAGGTGAGGAGCTGTGACATGTCACCTCCAAGCACCTATGGGTCAGGGTAAAGCATCCGCAGTAATCTTCAGCCAGAACTGCCGAGTGGATGATCCATCTCTCCCTCCTCCCGTGGTCCCCAGCATCACAGATACCAGTCTTCAGCCAATTTGATTCATTTTACACGATATTGAGAAATGGTTGGAGACACTGGATACTGCAAAGGCTACGGCCCTGACAACATTCTGCAATAATACTGAAGGCTCATGCCCCAGAACTTGCTGCTCCCTGAGCCAAGCTGTTCGAGTACAGTTACAACACTGGCATCTACCCGACAATGTGGAAAATTGCCCAGGTATGTCCTGCACACACACAGCCGGACAAATCCATCCCGGCCAATTACTGCCCCATCAGTCTCCTCTCGACCATCAGTAAAGTGATGCAAGGTGTCAGTAACAGGGCTGTCAAGCAGCTCCTGCTCAGCAATAACCTGCTCAGAGACGCCCAGTTTGGGTTCCGTCAGAGCCACTCAGCTCCTCACCTCATTACAGCCTCCGTTCAAACATGGACAAAAGAGCTGAATTCCAGATGTGAGGTGAGAGTGACAGCCCTTGATATCAAGGCTGCATTCGACCAAGTGGCATCAAGGAGCCCGAGCGAAACTGGAATCAATGGGTATCAGGGGCAAACCATCTGGTGGTTGGAGTCAGACCTGACACAGAGGACGATGGCTGTGGTTATTGGAGATCAATCATCTCAGCTCCAGGACATCTCTTCAGGAGTTCCTCAGGGTAGTGGCCTGGGTCCAACCATCTTCAGCTGCTTCATCAATAACCTTCCCTCCATCATAAGGTCAGAAATGGGGATGTTCGCCGATGATTACACAATGTTCAGCACCATTCGTGACTCCTCAGGTACTGAAGCAGTCCATGATCAAATGTAATATGATCTGGATAATATCCAGGCTTGGGGCTGATAAGGGACGAGTGTGCCGCACAAATACCAGGCTATGACCATCACCAATCAGAGACAATCTAACTACCGTCCCTTGATATTTAATGATGTTACCATCACTTAATTCCCCCACTATCAACACTCTGAGGGTTACCAGTGAACAGAAACTCAACTGGAGTCACTACGTAAACACAGTAACTACAAGAGACGGTCAGAGGGTAGGAGTAACTCCCCTCCTGACTCCCCACCCAGGCAGAAGTCACGAGGATGATAGAATTCTCGGCTGCAGCAGTTCAAGAAGGCAGCTCCCTGTCACCTTCAGTTCGGGATATGTAATAAATGCTGGCCCTGTCAGCAACACCCTCAACCTGTCACTCAGTCTTCAAAAAGGAGGTTGTTGTTCTGTCAATTGGCCTGACTTTTGCAAACTCAGCTTGCACGTTCCTCCATATTGGCTATTTTTCGGTGCAGTTTTGCATTTTATTTACTGACCCAGACAGAGTCAAGATAGCAGAATTCCTTCCCTAAAGTGGACTAGATAGGTCAGATATTTAGTGCAAATTTACTTCATCAATTCTATTTAAATTCACTCAGTTCCTGTGGTGGGATTTGAACGGGGTGTCTCTGTCACAGCAAACCATGTTTCTGCACTAGTTTCCTCCCCAGCTGCAGTGTGGGTTTATCTACACGCCTGGGTCAGGAAGGCAGTTCACCAGCATCGCCCCTTAAAGGACAACCAAGGACAAGCAGTAGATGCTTCAGTGAATTAAAAATTAATCCAGCTCCATAGACACGTCGCTTATATCCCCGTGTTTTTTTTTGTAATTAGTTTGAGTGCAGCACAATCTTCACATTCCTCTGAAAAGCACACCGTAAAAATGGGATAATTGTTAACCGGTTGCCTAAATTTTCAATCTTCAAGCAACTTGCTGTGTTAATTAAAAACTGAAAGAACTGCGGATGCTGTAAATCAGGAACCAAAGCAAAGTTGCTGGAAAAGCTCAGCAGGTCTGGCAGCGTCTGCGGAGGAGAAAACAGAGTTAATGTTTTTGCAGTTCTGAGGAAGGGTCGCTGGACCCGAAACATTAACTCCGTTTTCTCCTTCACAGGTGCTGCCAGTCCTGCTGAGCTTTTCCAGCAACTTTGTTTTTGTTGCTGTGTTAATTATTGGATGTTTATGTTCGGAATGAATTCGGAGCTGTTGTATTTTTCCCTTGCCTGGGGAATAAATATTTCTTTCCTCACTTTATCATTTTCTCTGTGCCTGTCTTTATGCCTGCCTCTTCCACAGGATGCTCAATGCCCTGTTCCTCATCCTGATGTCTCCTGGCACTACCTTGCTGATGTGCATTTATCTGTACCACGAACTGGCAGAATACCCCGTCACTTTGCTGGAATGCTGGCAGCTCCTCCTGCAGGCTGTTGCTGAATCTATTCTCGACCACCACCTGTACGGCTGTATTGTTTACCCCATCATTGTCTTCTTCATCTACCCCAGCTGGCTCCTGCTGTGGAACGTGGTCTTCTGGAACTGACAGAGCACACACATCTCCCTCCTTGGCCCCACCCAGGAAGACACACTCCCCCCCCCCCCCCCCCCCCCCAAACACACACAACCCCAGGTGACCTGGTTGAAGGCACTGTTGGGTCGGAGGGGCAACGGAATTGGGGGTCTTTTATTGAACAACACCACGTCTCATTCTGGGGTTGGTGAGGTTTTAATTTGACTGCGTGGTTGGGGGTGGGGGGGGAAGGTGGAGGGCATGTGGGGACACAGGGAAGAGGCCAACATGGGCTTGGGCGGGGGAGGGCTTGGAGGGACAATTCACTTGGAGAGGTAAGAAGTGTGGGAGCCGAGGAGTTTGTAGGTGCCAGGTGGCAGGTGGTTGGATTGCAAGAGGGATTGGGTGTGTGAAATGAGCTGGGGACTGAGGTCAGAGGGTGGTAAGATTAGCCCTTTTTTTAATCGGGTCCTGTAGCAGAAGTGTGTCCCTGGCAGCAAAGTGGGGCATTTGATGAAGTTGCTGAATAAGGAAGTTTGTCATGATCTGGGGCAAAACCAAATAGAATGGATTTGTGATAGAATGAGACTCAGACACTTCTCCTTTGCATCACTGAAGAATGTCACTATGATGTTTAAATCCACCTCCAGTCAGGACTTTAGACCATATCCCAGCACCAAATCCAGCATTTTAATGTTAACTTCTGGATGCTTGTATTTGGGTTGAGTAAGGAGCTATGGTCCGTGACCTTTAAGCAGTTCTTCGTTGGATCGGTTCTTCGGACCGTGCTGGTTCGAAGTCAGAAACTCCTCTTAATGAAATGACTGAATGCTTCTCTTTACGTTGACTGAGGAGCTGCCTCACTGCTGAGTCTATAATGTTGAAAATTGTTCCTTGTGTAAATAGTTGAATGGATTTTTTTTAAAAGTGAGAATAAAAACAGATAAATATTTATTTTGCAGGGATTTCAGTTCTTTGTGCCAGTATCAAATAGCATAAAAGAAATTAATGATTTTTGCGTTTGTACAGCTCCTGCCCTCTACTCTCAGGATGTATCGAAATGTTTTACAGCCGGTGAAAGTGTTCTGTTCTGAAGTACAGTTATTGTTCTTATGTAGGAGAAAGGGCATCCAATTTGTACACAGCAAGCTCCCACATATAGTGTGATAGATAGACACATCATCTTTATCATTGAAGTGGTTGGACGGATAAATATTGATCATAGATATCAAGGAGAGCTCTGATATAAAAACACAGAACTATGAATGCTGGAGGTTTGAAATCAATAGCTTGCAAAACTCAGCAGGTCTGGTAACATCTGTGGAGAGAGAAACAGTTAATGTTTCAATTCCAGTGACACTGCATCAGGACTCCTGCAGGCTATCCAGTCGTGGCTGTAGGGTTTTATGTCACCCTGGGGGTACAGGTGGGGCTTCTTTTAACATTTTAGAAATATGGCACCGCTGAGATTTCTAGATATGAAATATTCCCCACAGTATTGGAAGAGGAGCAGGGCCAGTCTTCGTCATTTGTTTGTGGGACCTTGCTGTGCTTAAGTCTGACATCACTGCAGTGGCCATACCTTGCGATGACTGCGGACTGACAGATCCATAGAGGGATTTAAATGTACAAAAAAGAAGAAAGGCCAAAGTGAATATGGGTTCTTTAGAAAATGACATTGGGGAAATAATAAAAGGGAACCAGGAAATGCTGTACAATGAAGATTGATACAAAGTTGAGGACAGTTGATAAAGTTCCCCATGGTAGGCTCATTCAGAAGGTCAGGAGGAATGGGATACAGGGGAACTTAGCTGCCTGGATACAGAATTGGCTGGCCAACAGAAGACAGTGAGTGGTAGTAGAAGGAAAATATTCTGCCTGCAAGTCAGTGGTGAGTGGGGTTCCACAGGGCTCTGTCCTTGGGCCTCTACTGTTTGTAATTTTTATTAATGACTTGGATGAGGGGATTGAAGGATGGGTCAGCAAGTTTGCAGACGACACAAAGGTTGGAGGTGTCGTTGACAGTATAGAGGGCTGTTGTAGTCTGCAGCGGGACATTGACAGGATGCAGAGATGGGCTGAGAGGTGGCAGATGGAGTTCAACCTGGATAAATGCGAGGTGATGCATTTTGGAAGGTCGAATTTGAAAGCTGAGTACAGGATTAAGGATAGGATTCTTGGCAGCGTGGAGGAACAGAGGGATCTTGGTGTGCAGATACATAGACCCCTTAAAATGGCCACCCAAGTGGACAGGGTTGTTAAGAAAGCATATGGTGTTTAGGCTTTCATTAACAGGGGGATTGAGTTTAAGAGTCATGAGATCTTGTTGCAGCTCTATAAAACTTTGGTTAGACCGCACTTGGAATACTGCGTCCAGTTCTGGTCGCCCTATTATAGGAAAGATGTGGATGCTTTGGAGAGGGTTCAGAGGAGGTTTACCAGGATGCTGCCTGGACTGGAGGGCTTATCTTATGAAGAGAGGTTGACTGAGCTCGGTCTCTTTTCATTGGAGAAAAGGAGGAGGAGAGGGGACCTAATTGAGGTATACAAGATAATGAGAGGCATAGATAGAGTTGATAGCCAGAGACTATTTCCCAGGGCAGAAAAGGCTAACATGAGGGGTCATAGTTTTAAGCTGGTTGGAGGAAAGTATAGAGGGGATGTCAGAGGCGGTTTCTTTACACAGAGAGTTGTTAGAGCATGGAATGTGTTGCCAGCAGCAGTTGTGGAAGCAAGGTCATTGGGGACATTTAAGAGACTGCTGGACATGCATATGGTCACAGAAATTTGAGGGTGCATACATGAGGATCAATGGTCGGCACAACATTGTGGGCTGAAGGGCCTGTTCTGTGCTGTACTGTTCTATGTTCTAGTAATAGCATTCAAACACTGCAAAAAAGGGCCATTAGTGTGAGAGTGTCTGGGAGAGCGGTAATAGGAAATAAATGCAATAACTATCACTGAGAAAACATGCTAGAGAAACATCGGGGCTACGAAAAATAAAAACAGAAGAACTGCAGATGCGGGAAGTCTGAAACAAAAGCAGAAATCACTTGAAAATCTCAGCAGCGTTTGTGGAGAGGAAACAGAGTTAACGTGTTGGGTTCACTGACCCTTCCTGAGACTCCCCTGGCCTTGATGGATTACAGCCCAGGATTTTAAATGAAGTAGTGACAGAGACACTGAATGCACTGGGAGTAATTCATTGTCACGTATTCAATATGAAATAGTGAAAAGTTTATACCATCACCATGCATTGGTGCCATTTCATTAGCTTAAAACAAAATAACTTAGTCTTAGAACTTTTCCTTCTCTGTTACTACAGTCCACTTACAACATTACATCTCACCAGATCCAAAGTAGCCTGATCCCTGGTTGGATCCACAATATATTCTTAAAGGAACCTGTTCCCAAACACACTCATTGAATCCTGTGTTATCGGCTTCCTTTACTAATCTGACTATCCCAATCAAGGCTGAAGTCACCCATAACTAATGTATATGTCTGTGTTACACACCCTCATTATCTCCCTATGCTGTATCCCACCGCATGGCTACTGTTCGAGGACCTATAGACTACTCCTATTAGTATCTTTTGTTAAACTACACCTGTGGATTCTGCATCTTCTGATTCAAGATGATTTCATCATCATACTTATTCAATCTTGCCTTAAGAAAGCTACCTCACCACCATTTCCTTCCTGCTTGCCCTTCTGAAAGGTCACGTACCCGTGAATGTTCCCGGGTTTGATTTCATAACCATGTCTCTCTAAGGTTCAATGAAGAGTCGCTGGTCTCCTAGTCCACGAAGGATGTTCCTGCTATTGACGGAATCCAGTGAAAGGTTCACCAGACTAATTCCTGGGATGGCAGGGCTGACAGGAGGAAAGACTGGATCGACTGGGCTTGTTTTTGCTGGATTTTAGGAGAATGGTGGGGGGTGGGGTAGGAGGTGGAATCTCATAGAAACATATAAAGTCGTGATGGGATTGGACCAGCCAGATGTGAGAAGAATGTTACTCAACTGGGGGTCACAGCCTAAGAATAAGGGGTAAACTATTCAGGATTGGGATGAGGAAGAATTTCTTCACACGGAGAATTGTGAGCCTGTGGAATTCTCTCCCACAGGAAGCTGTTGGGGCCAGTTCATTCGATAGATTCAAGAGGGAGCTGGACATGACCCTTGCAGTGAAAGGGATTAATGAGCACGGAGAGAATGGTTTAGTACCTCAAATGGCAGAGGAACGTGGACGATCAGTACACACATTCCCATCCAGAATACACCGCACAGAACACAAAAAATTAGCACAACATTATCTACAGTAACTTATAAAATAAACTTTATTTTCATTTCTGTACATTGAGCCTTTGTTTAACAAAAAGACATCAATTGTGAGTTCACAGTGAGATAGTTTGATCAGCTTCTCCATCAGAGTATACACGCACACACACACATTTGATCAGACAGTGACTGGGTGACACCTTCCTTTTGTTGTCTATGAGTCTGAAAGGATTAATACTGAATTGTGCTCTAAGCATCTGCTGTCTTTTAGGCTGAACAGCTTAGAATCTCGGAGCTGTAAGACCCAACATCTGTGTGTTCACTGGTTATACTGGGGAGACTGATGTGTTGACATTACTCTCAAACAATTTGTGGTCATTTTTTGCCCATCTGGGATAGTATAGACGGACGGGAAAGGCTTTGAGACACACGTGAAGAAAAATCATGCGCTCCGTCCCTGCTGACTCAAGAGTTTATCTCCCCTAATAAGTGTATAATTTGCACAGTGTGTATGTGAGAGAAACCGTGTCTATATATCTGCTTAATTATTTAATAGCAAGCTACTGGTATCTTTATTCAGCCTGTTCAAACATGTTAAGATACACCTCTGAAGCAGGTGGGGCTTGAGCCCAGCCTCCTAAATTAGCGTCAGGGACCCTACCACTGCACCACAAGACCCTGCTACCAGTGAAACACTGCATTCTCAGTTAATTAGCGGATTTGCATATCCCGGCAATTAGCAGCAATTTTGAAAACCAACCTGGAGAAGTCATCTTCAGGAAATGATAGAAGGCTAGTGAGAATGAGAGACCCAGAGCTCATTCCACTCGTATTAGCTCTCACCTTCTAGTTAGTTCCAACAAGGATTCAAACAAGGGAATTTGGTACTGCTGAAGAGGAAGGTATGCTGTTGAAACTTTTAATTTTGCACTCATCAGGACAGAACGGCAAGAATATTGAATTGGGTTTGTTCAGATGCATACAAGATGTTTTTGATATCGTGGCTCTTCCATTCACAATACACAAGTCCTGTATGCCACTGACTACATCTACTTTTGTTTGATTTCAGGGAATATTGAGGTCACTGACTGGGCCTAGCATTTATTGCCCATCCCTAGTTGCCCCTTGAGAATGTAGTGGTGAGCTGCCTCCTTGAATCCCTGTAGGTTGGCCCACAATGACCTTAGGGAGGGAATTCCAGGTTTTGATCCACTCCCACTGGAGGTGATTAAAACAATAACTGAATTTGAGAGTTGGGAACCCATCAGTTGGGGTGGGGTACGTTGTACAGAACACAGAGCCTACTCAATCAAATCATAGCTTACCTGCCTTACAACTCCACTCAAAACACCTTTTGCTCCAAACATCTATTACCCCACTGTCACACAGTAATCTCAACCTGATGGGCTTGTCTGTCGCAGTGCTAGTGCCCCTACATCTCAGGCAGGAAGCTCAAGTGGTGCAAAAATGACAACTCTGAACATGCTGCTTAGAAACCATCAGACCCCAATTGGTACCCAGTATCCACATCCTGTTGTGGGAGAAAATGCTTCTTACCATCACCCCCAAAACGGCCTGGTTTGGATGGTAAAGCTATGACGACAACAACCCCTCGCCCGCCCCACGAAACTTTGGGAAACAAGGTCTGCAGTGCTCAGGCAGGTGTGCACCAGCTCCTGCTCAGGGCAATAAGGGCTGGGAAAAAACTTGCAGACCCCAGAATGAATTCCAGAGATGATTAGGAGTCATCAGACTCAAAGAATTCGCTTTGCCTTCTCCGCACAGATGCTGCTAGCCCCACTGGGTTTCCTCAGTAATTTCTATTTTTGTAATAAAGCCCAGCGCCCTGATTTCCTGGCCTTGTGTACATTTCTCAATCAGCGTACTTTTGGTTCGATTCAGTGCCACCACTGAGAACTGTTCATGTCCAGCCCCTACAGACCATAGGGAAAAGCCAAATGCAGTAGCTGCTGCAAACTGAAACTAGATGGTGGAGACCCTGTGGGGGTCAGGCAGTATCAATGCAGACACAAACAGGGTCCGAAACATCGAGCTCTCTCTTCCTTCACAGACGATGACCGTCGACTTGCTGCTTGTTTCTAAAAGTTTCTGTTTCCACGACATTGGCTCACATAAATGCAGACCTCGGTTAACAGGGGCATATTCTGGCACTGCATTTCCTTGGAAAGTATCTGCAGTAAAATACTGAGAATGGTAACACATGTTTACAACAGTAACAAGTCAGAAAAATACAAACTCCCATTCAGAGGCTAAACAGCACCTCTAAATAAATGGCTGTGCATTGTAGACAGAGTGGAAACTACCCCAAAAACCCACACTCACGAAGCCAAACGACAAAATGTATACACTGTTAGATTCCATGATTGCACACAATCTCCTGAACAATCCCTGAGGGTGCCAGCAGCTACACCCTCAAGCAATTTAAGATAACCCTTTGAGTTTGTAACATAGTCATTAGCATTTGTTCGAAGCAGCAGACATTCACATGCAGGGACCCACTTGCTGCAAAAATGAAAAACGTTTGAAGTCTTGTGTGTGTTTTTCTTACAGTCTATAGTTCTTCATTGCTTTCTCCTTAATGACATACCAGCCAATCACAGTCAATGTAACAAGCAACCAGCGCCCATTTCTCTTCGTCTATAAACCATGTGATTGTTTGAAGTTTGACATTAGTGTCTGTCCTGATAAATGCAAGACAAACGTTTTCGGCAACTTGTCTCTCAGCAAGATTCAAGGTTTGTACTAACGAGGTGACTACTTAGAATACTGGCTGTGCCACTGACAATCCAAACCTAGTCCTCCTGAAGCCATGGCTTAGATAGTTGACTACCCCACTACAAGTCTAACTAAACGCAAAACACTTTGGAACAGAGTTACAGGAGCTGAGAATGGCCTGGAAGCTCTTGTCTTGAGGTAATTCTGCAGGATTCAGAAGGTCTGTGGGACTGATGGATCAAGTCTGTGAAGGGTGGGGCACATGCAGTCCGGCTAAGGAACCTCACACAATCAGCAGACTAAGGTGTGTTTTACAAAGTGATAGACACCTGGGAATGATTCCACAGCCAGTTAGCTTCATCTAGGAGAAACTGGCCAACTGACTGTAGCTGTTTGAGTCACCTGCATTGACAGAAAATGTCTCAGGGAACAATTCAGGTAGATGAAAATTTTCTCCACGCATTATTCATAAACACTACCAAACCTCAGTAGCAGCACTATGTACCACGTACAAGAGGTAGATATGCGTGGAAAGTTCTTTACACAGAGGGTGGTGGGCACCTGGAATGCGTTGCCAGTGAAGGTGGTAGATGCAGACACGTTAGCGTCTTTTAAGATATATTCGGACAGGTACATGGATGGGCAGGGAGCAAATGGGCACAGACCGTTAGAAAATAGATGACAGGTTAGACAGAGGATCTTGATCGGCGCAGGCTTGGAGGGCCGAAGGGCCTGTTCCTGTGCTGTTGGTTTCTTTGTTTCCTCACTTTTATATTCCATTCCATTTGAAACAAAAGACAACATTATTAGGATTATTCCACGGCACAACATTGTGGGCCAAAGGGCCTATACTGTGCTGTACTTTTCTACATTCTATGTTCTAGGTACTTTAGAAATTCACCAAAGGTCCTCAGACCACACCTTCCAAACCCAAATTTCCATCTAGAAGGACGAGGGCAGCAGATCCATGGGACCACCACCCCCTGCAAGTTCCGCTCCAAGCCACTCACCATCCTGACTTGAAAATATATCGCTGTTTCTTCAGTGTGACTGGGTCAGAATCCTGGAATTCCCTCCCTCAGGGCAATGTGGGTCAACCCCACAGCACATGGACTGCAGCATCTCAAGAAGGCAGCTCACCACCACCTTCTCAAGTGGCAACTAGGGACGGTCAAGAAATGCTGGGCCCAACCTGTGATACCCATATGCTGTAAACGATGTATTTTTTAAAAAATTCATCTCCCAGTATTCAGTTACAAGGGAAGTGAATCACTCCCAGTCCTCAAATAAAACCATTCACCCTCAGCTGCTATATAGAGCAACAAATCAACACTGGAAAGTGAAGGTTCATGAGTCTCTGGTGGGATGTGGGTATTGTTGACAAGGCCAGCATTTCTCAGTTGTCTCTAATTGCCCAGCGAGCAGCTAAAAGACAATCACATTGTGTGGGTTTGGAGTCACACGTAGGCCAGACCGGGGAAGGATCCCCTTCCCTGAACGACATTGGTGGGCAGTGAAAGTTTACCGACCACTATCACAGACACTAGCTTTAGAACCCAGAGGAGCTGCATTTAGATTCCATCAGCCACTGCGGTGGGATTTGAACCCGTGTCCGCAGAACACTGGCCTGCAACCCCTCCATGTACCACCAACACAACTAGCCTTGTGAAATTGTCATAGTTCCACCTTCTGCCCAGCACCCTAACGGTGTCCTAGCTGCTTGCAAAAGGGTCGGCAAAGCTCACAGCAGCGAGAGGTGGAACTATCCGTGCATTTCACTGTCCTCGCTGCTTCCTTTCCATCGCTGGTTAGCTGTGACAGACTGTGTGGGGTCAGTGGGTCCTTTCACCCTAACCCCCTCCCCACCCCTTCCCCAGCTCCCTGAGGGGGACAGTGAGGCGTCAATGACAATTCTGACACAGTGGGTGGCAGCGCTGGCCATTCACAAGACAGCGACATCCTCCACTCGTATCTCCAGGTCCCTGCAGCATGGGAGGGGTAGCGGGGAAGAAGGTAGAGAGAAGACAGAGAGATTAGTTAGGGATGATGGACACACCGGATTGTCATCCTCCAGCAATCCTTAGATACTGGAAAAGTGCCAGATGATTGGAAAATTGGTGTGGTTACAGGGATAGGGTAGGGGGTTGGAGGGCTGGTGTGGACTCGATGGGCTGGACGGCCTCCTTCTACATTGGAGGCAGGAAGTTCGTATAAGGGAATCATTTTCAGCATGACAACCTGTAACGAGTGGAGTGCCTCCGGGATCGGTGCTGGGCCCACAATTACTCACTACATAGAGGGAAGTGCATGTACCATCACCAGGTTTGTAGAGGTCAAAGGAAAAAAATAGATGGCAAGGAGAGTGGTGAGGATGGCACGAAGAACCTGCAGAGGGATATAGGCAGGTTAAAGGAATGGGGAGAAAAATGCTTCGCAGTGGAACATAATGTGGGAAAATGTAAGGTTATGTATTTTGTAAGGAAGAATAGGAGGTGGATATTTCTGATGAAGGGCCTAGGCCCGAAACGTCAGCTTTTGTGCTCCTGAGATGCTGCTTGGCCTGCTGTGTTCATCCACTTTGTTATCTCGGATTCTCCAGCATCTGCAGTTCCCATTATCTCAGGCCAGCATTTGTCATTGCTATTAAACTCAGGGCCTGTTTTGGTTATTTCAGAGGGTGGTTAGGAGTCAACCACATTGCTGTGGGTCTGGAGTCACATGGAGGGAAGGATGGCAGATTTCCTTCTTTCAGGCACACAAACAAACCAAGATAGCAAAATGTGAGGCTGGATGAACACAGCAGGCCAAGCAGCATCTCAGGAGCACAAAAGCTGACGTTTCGGGCCCATCCAGCCTCACATTTTATTATCTTGGAATTCTCCAGCATCTGCAGTTCCCATTATCTCTGATACACAAACAAACCAGTTGGGATTTTACAATAATTGATGTACACATCACCATCACCGAGAGTAGTTGAATATTCCAGATTTATTCATTTGAATGCCATAATCTGCTGTGGTCGATTCAAACCTGTGCCCCAGAGCACTGGTACGCGCCTATGGCTCACCAGCCCACTGCCACTTCACCACCATCTTCCCGGAGCCTCCTTTTAAAATCATTGATTTAATCAGTTTCCACCCCTTTTCTAGGTTGACATTCCCAATTCCCACAATCCATGAATGGAAACATTCCCCAAACATTTCTTTGTCTCCTTCCCCTCAGACTCGAAACAGTGGGACCTGGATCAATTGGACTCCCATCACAGAGCAGTGGTTAAAAAATGCCCGTCAGCCCATCGAGTCTGTGCCAATCAAGCTCCGGGCACGGGGAGCCAATCAACGGGACTCCAACCCATCGCAGCTGGATCATTCATTCAGGCTGGGATTTGTGATGTGGCTCACAGGGACGAGAGGCACGTTAATGAGCTGGAATCACTCAATCCTCATTTCCATTCTGCTCCGCATTGTCCAGTCTGGAGGCAGTGAAAAGCAGGACTGTGTTTTCAACACTGGCCTGCGCTTCCCACTCATTCTCTCCCTCAAAAACAGCAGAAGGCTTACTCTCCCCTCCCTCCCTCCGACAATTGGGAAATGCACCAGGTTTTCATGTTTCTGATTTCTCTCTTCGCTTTGTAAGCCTTTCCAATTGGATTGGGTTTGTCATGGGCAAAAACACAAAACTAAGCGATTGACTGCTTGTTATCAGCTTACCCCAGGCCCCCAGCGGTATCCCTTGGTAACCCAGCAGATCTCTGTGTGACAGATCGGGCATCGTAACCAGTCACATCCATCCTTCAGCTGCACAATGATCTTACACTTTGGACAATGCATTGCCTCTCCCTTCTGAACCATTGTCTGCAAAGTGGACATTTCAATTGTTATTAACGCAAAGGTATATTTGCTAAAACAAATAAAAGGTGTTTGTTGTGCTCCTCTAAGCTAATCAGCTCAGTTTTGGAATACATTCACTTACACAGCCTGAGGCAGCTTACAGTCATATACAATGAGCCCATCTCTACATTTGAACCTTGCACCATTGCTCGACAAATGTTCTGGGAGTTTAGCTCCCTGTTGCTGCCTCCTTGCCAAATGGCCACTCACTAACTGACCTGCACCCTGACAGTGGAAATCGTTGTTTGAAATTTGGCATTCCTGTAGTTGATCCTGATGAGTGCAAGGTGAAAAGCTTCAGCAACATGTCTCTTCCCAATGTCAGAAAGATTTAGCATCTCACACTGAGTTTATACTTCTGGGATACCACCCAGTTCTGCCCGTGCCTTGGATCAGAATGGATCAGGAACCGGAGTAGGCCATTCAACTCAGCAGGGTAGTTTCATTATTCAACATGATCATCAGTGATCCCTTGCCTCACTCCCACTTCCCCCATTCCCTGCTCCCCTATGTGAATGAAACGCCAATTTCAGACTGGAATAAAGTCAACAACTGAACAAAGAACAAAGAAAATTACAGCACAGGAACAGGCCCTTCGGCTCTCCAAGCCTGCGCCGATCCAGATCCTCTATCTAAACCTGTCGCCTATTTTCCAAGGATCTGTATCCCTCAGCTCCCTGCACATTCATGGATCTGTCTAGATACATCTTAAATGACGCTATCGTGCCCACCTCTACCGCCTCCACTGGCAACACGTTCCAGGCACTCACCACCCTCTGTGTAAAGAACTTTCCACACATATCTCCCTTAAACCTTTCCCTTCTCACCTTGAAATTGTGACCCCTAGTAATTGAGTCCCCCACTCAGGGAAAAAGCTTCTTGCTAT
Organism: Stegostoma tigrinum; assembly: GCF_030684315.1. Taxonomy (NCBI): domain Eukaryota; kingdom Metazoa; phylum Chordata; class Chondrichthyes; order Orectolobiformes; family Stegostomatidae; genus Stegostoma; species Stegostoma tigrinum. The sequence goes on from NC_081355.1 coordinate 159,781,363, forward strand.
CCACCCTGTAATCAGGTCCCCCCTCAATCTCCGTCTTTCTAATGAAAATAATCCTAATCTACTCAACCTCTCTTCATAGATACCACCCTCCATACTGGGCAACATCCTGGTGAACCTCCTCTGCCCCCTCTCCAAAGCATCCACATCCTTTTGGTAATGTGGCGACCAGAACTGTACACAGTACTCCAAATGTGGCTGAACCAAAGTCCTATACAACTGTAACATGACCTGCCAACTCTTGTACTCAATACCCCATCTGATGAATGAAAGCATGCCGTAACTCTGTCCACTTGCGTTGCCACTTTCAGGGTACAATGGACCTGAACATCAATTTTCCCCAGGGAACCTCCACAACTTTCCTAGATCGAGATTTCCAAAGATTCACAACTCTCTGAATGCAGGAATTCCTCCTTATCTTGGCCTTTAAATGACCGACCCTGGGTTCTAGATTCTGCAGCTGGGGTTGTGAGATGCTGTACTGTGATTCTCCTTACTAACTCACTCACAAACGTTCTATGTTTTCTACACTGTGTTTCCATTTACTCACTCATAAAACCGCGTTTTTACGGAACATTTTACTCTTACAAGATAACCTCAATTAAACATCTTAGGCTGCCAACCTATTAAATATTCCTTTTCCAATCCTTATCAGCCCCATGCTCCATGCAGTGTTTAGACCTGTTTCTGTATCAAAGGCTACCCCTGAATAAGCGTTAATACTGTAACCTACTCAGAAACAATGTGTCATTGTGTCTCCATACCTCACTCAAAACTATGGAAAGATTATAAATATTCATTAATCCTTAACCATCTCTCGGGACCTGAATAGGCTGCAGAACATTAAACTGTTTCCTTCATCAGCACATCCCCACAGTTTTTTGTCTCTTTGTAATTTCCATATATACTACCTACTTCTATAACACTGTACTACCTACTTCTCACTTTTACTGAGGATCAGCATCTTGTTCTAATATGTGGATTTATCCTTTTTAAATACGTATTAAATAGGGCCACTACCCACTTGAAAAAAACTTACTATAAAAACATTCTTCTGTGAAACTGCACGAGTAAGTGTGCAAGAACTATCAAAAACTGGCACAGACTGGGCGACCGCTTTGCAGAACATAAGAACTAGGAGCAGGAGGCGGCCATCTGGCCCCTCGAGCCTGCCCTGCCATTTAATAAGATCATGGCTGATCTTTGAGACTCAGCTCCACTTAACTCGCCCACTCACCATAACCTTTAATTCTTTTACTGTTCAAAAGTTTATCTAGCCTTACCTTAAAAACAGTGAGGTAGCTTCAACCACTTCACTGGGCAGGCAATTCCACAGATTCACAACCCTTTGAGTGAAGAAGTTCCCCTGACCTCAGTCCTACATCTGCTTCCCTTTATTTTGAGGTGATGTCCTCTAGTCCTAGTTTCACACGCTAGCAGAATCAATCTCCCTGCCTCCACCTTATCTATTCCCTTCATAATCTTAAATGTTTCTATAAGATCTCCCCTCATTCTTCTGAATTCCAATGAGTATGATCCCAGTCTACTCAGTCTCTCCTCATAATCCAACCCTCTCAACTCTGGAATCAACCGAGTGAATCTCCTCTGCACCCGCTCCAGTGCTGAGTGTATCCCTTCTCAAGTAAGGAGACCAAAACTGCACACAATACTCCAGGTGTAGCCTCACCAGGACCCTATAAAGCTGCAGCGTAGCCTCCTGTTTTTAAACTCCATCCCTCTAGCAATGGCAGACAAAATTCCATTTGCCTTTTTAATTTCCTGCTGCACCTGCAATCTTACTTTTAGCGATTCATGCACAAGGACACCCTAGTCTCTCTGCACAGCAATATTTTACCATTTAAAACATAGTCCATTTTGCTGTTATTCCTACTAAAATGGAAGACCTCACACTTATCAACATTGTACTCCATCTGTCAGACCTTTGCCCACTCACTTAGACTATCTGTAGCCCTCTGCAGACTTTCAGTGTCTTTTGCACACTTTGCTTTACTACTCACCTTAGTGTCATCTGCAAATTTTGACACACCACACTTAGTCCCCAACTCCAAATCATCTACATTCTGCTCACAAAGCAGTCCCTGAACTACCTGTTCTCTGCCAATTCAATGCACTACCCTTCTCCCTGGCCAACGTCTCTGTCTCTGGCCTGCTGCAGTGTTCCAGCGAAGCTCAACACAAGCTGGAGGAACAACACCTCATTTCCCACTTGGGGACCCTAAGCCCTCCAGACTCAATAATTTTAGGGCCTAAATTCTCCCATGTCCCAGCCCCCACCCCACACACCGGGCCTTGTTACCACACAGCCTGCCATTACACACCCCCTGTTGTTAGTCACTCACAGTCCCCATTAACAACTATTCACCCTCCCAGCCTGATCGTTAGCAACTCCTTTGTCTGTCCAACTGCACTTCGCCCTCTCTTTGGGCTCTATCCTATCATTTAATCCCTACCCCACCCACCTCCCTATTTTCTGCATTTACATCGACATTTTCCCAGCCACCATCAGTTCTGAGGAAGGGTCACCAGACCCGAAACGTTAACTCCGTTTTCTCCCTCACAGATGCTGCCAGACCTGTTGAGCTTTTCCGGCAACTTTGTTTTTGTCAAAAACTGGCAACGGTAAGTGAAATCTCATGACTCAGCTAAGGGAGATCAGTTTAATATTCTCTAAACTTTTACTTCATTCCTACTTATTTAGATCATATGGGTCTAGTATTTTCACCAACATTACTAACTTTAAACACAAAAGGAGTAACAGTGACACCACAATCCTAAAATTTTAATGTACGCCTGTATAACACTCGCTACTGGGAAGCTGCTGGAAAAGCTCAGCAGGGCTGGCAGTGTCTGTGAAGAGAAAGTCAGAGTTAATATTTCAGGTCCGGTGACCCTTCCTCTGAACACTTCGAACCGCGCTACTGCAGATGCTCAATACAGAGGCTACTTTCAACACTCAGTGATCTCATTCGCTATCGAACACAATCCTACAGCCTCTCAGTGTTCTACTCTGTGTACTGCCCGAGCACCCTTGTGGATCTCACAGATCAAATCTCTCACACTCCAGCAGCACATTCTACACCTATCAGCGTGGGACAACCTCCTTCATCAGTCAGAGGGTTAGGGGTGATGGAGAAAAGACAGGGTTGTGAAGCTGAAGATTGTTAGATTGACCATGACCTCATTGCATGGCAGAGAGGCCTGAATGGGCCAAATTCCTATGTTTAATCTAGTGAACCTTTTCTTACACTGTTTGCCCATCTGTCAACACAGGCTCAGACAAAACTGTGTCCTAACTTGCAAAAAGTTCAATTCACTTAATGCCCACTGTTCTCATGAGCTCCTGGTTTAGCCACACCTCAGTTTTAGAATTCTCACCTTGTTTTATTATCACCCCCTACTCTCACACTCTCCTTGTATCTCTGCAAACCCCTTAAGTCCTGAGGTCACTGCGGTCCTCCAGTTCCGGTACCTTCCCCACCACAATCCCTACACTGGCAGCCATGCCTTCAGGTACCAGTCTCTGAGTTCCCACATCTATTGTCTAACCCCATCTTATCTCCTTCCAAACATCCTGTAAATTCATAACCAAGCCTTTTGCATCCCACACCAAAATCTTCTCATCCAATTCAGTCTTTGTTAATGCTCCTGTAAAGAACTTTAGAACATTTCTCTACTCTGTGGGAGTTATATAAATGCACATCGCTGTTGTGCTTGAGTCAATGGTGGGATGGGAAGAGAGGAAGGGAGTGAAAGCAGCAAATGGGAGGTGGGAGGCAGCATGGGCTGGAACTCTCTACCAAACCCTAACCTTTGCAAGGATTGGAATGTTCTTCACTCTGGGCAGGGGAGCTCACTTTTAACCCATTGCCTGTACTCCCAGACACAGGGACGAGGTAAAGGGCTTTCTGCACAGTCCTCCTCTCGAACTAACCCCCTCGCCTCAGCCAGGCCTTCCCCACGTTGCCCGAACCCAGGATTTACCTTCAGCATCTCGGTGGTTCGGCGAGCTGCACAATCGCTCACTGCTCGGTTACACAGGTCGTCCTGGTATTGTTTACAGTTCATACCCTCATGGATTGCCTACAGCAGGGAACCGGACCGGGGAAGGGGTGGGGAGACAGAAAGGGAGGGTGGGGGAGAGGGAGAGAAAAACACAGAGAGAACATGGCACAATGCTCTCTGACAGGCTGGACAATGGCTGCATCATTGAGGCTGGCACACATTACAAAAGACCGAGTCAGTTAGAAGCAGGAGTAAGCCATTCAGACATTGATAATAAAATGTGAGGCTGGATGAACACAGCAGGCCAAGCAGCATCTCAGGAGCACAAAAGCTGACGTTTCGGGCTGCTTGGCCTGCTGTGTGCATCCAGCCTCACATTTTATTATCTTGGATTCTCCAGCATCTGCAGTTCCCATTATCTCTGATACCATTTAGACATTGAGCCTGCTCCACCATTCAATAAGATGATGGCCTGAATTCCACTTTTCTCCCTGATACCCTGCCTCTCCTCACTCAGAGAATCCAGTTCGAACCACACTGAGGCTAGAGAATCCCATCGAGAGTATAACCAAGCAGCATTATAATGTTCCAAAGTCTGACATTCTAGGAAACCTGACTGGAGACGATCATATTTCCAGCAGACAGGGAAGATGCCAGCTGTATCGTAGAACATAGAACAATACAGCACAGAACAGGCCCTTCGGCCCTCGATGTTGCACCGACCTGTGAAGTAATCTAAGCCCCTCCCTCAACACTATCCCATCATTATCCATATGCTTATCTAAGGATTGTTTAAATGCCCCTAATGTGGCTGAGTTAACTACATAGGCAGATCAGCTGTGATCTTGCTCACAGAATTCGGAGTCTGGACTCCATGGAGTTTAGAAGGCTGAGGGGGGGGATCCGATTGAAACTCATGGAATCTTGAGAGGCCAGGATAGAGTGGACGTGGAGAAGATGTTTCCGCTTGTAGAAGAAACCAGGACCCAAGGGCACAACCTCACAGTGACAGGATGACCCTTTAGAACTGAGGTGGGGAGGAATTTCTTCAGCCAGAGGGTGGGGAATCTGTGGAGCTCTTTGACACAGAGGGCTGTGGGGGCCAAGTCATTGAGTGTATTTAAGACAGAGACAGATAGGTTTTTGATTAGTAAGGGATCAAGGATGGCAGGAGAATGGGATTGAGAAACTTAGCCAGGGCTGAATAGCCTAATTCTGCTCTATAAAACGTATGCTTTATGTTGGCATGAGAGCTGACACCTGGGTTCTGCCGCTTTCCCAGTCTCAGGGTGGCAGGGCTGAGAGACAAAGGGAAGAGATGGAAAACAGCACATATTTATGTCCCCCCCAGTCTAATCCCACTCTTCTGTCAAGCTCTATCTTGAGGGTTGGAATGTGCAGGGAAGGGTGTGAAGTTTCAGTTCTGCAATGCTCCCATCAGCAGGGATTGGATGAGATTGCTGTGAAACATAGATCACCTGAATGATCCCCACACTGGAAAATTTAACTCGAGAGATAAAATCACAGAATCAATTAATTCCGCTTAATGACAGATAGAGCCTCAGTTTATTTCTTCCAAAGGAAAACACATCAGACAGCGCAGCGCCCCCTCGGCGCCCGACCCTCCGACAGCGCGGCGCCGCCCGACCCTCCGACAGCGCGGCGCTCCCTCAGCACTGACCCTCCGACGGCGCGGCGCTCCCTCAGCACTGACCCTCCGACGGCGCGGCGCTCCCTCAGCACTGACCCTCCGACAGCGCGGCGCTCCCTCAGCACTGACCCTCCGACAGTGCCCGATCCCTCAGCACTGACCCTCCGACAGTGCCCGATCCCTCAGCGCTGACGCCTGTCTTTGTAATTGCTGTGGTTAGTTAAATGGTTGTCGGACTAAATCAGTTGACATTTACCTTACAGAGCAGGCAGTTGAGCTTCAAGCAGATGGGGCAGCAAAACTCATTGACAGTGTCTTCGTAGATACACCAGCCCTTGCAGTCTGCTGTTCTGCAGTGGTAACTGTTTTCACTGCTGCTCTCTGCAACACTCATACTGCGGTCGAGGAATTTATCATAGTCTTCGTGGGAAACCAGCTGAGGAGTATAAAACCAAGATCAGAGATCGTAATAGTGACCTCCCTCTGTCCGACAAAATCCCCTTCACTCAGTGTCAGCCAATGTTCTGAAGAAGGGTCATTGGGCATGAATCGTTAACACAGCTTTCTCTCTTGACAGACGCTGCCAGACCTGCTGAATTTTGTTTTGGATTTCCAGCATGCACAATTCTTTTGTTTTATTGTAGCTCAGGGTCATGGTTTTGCATTGGCTGCTGGTTCAGTGGTGCCTAGATCTTAAAATTCTGCTCCTGGCTTTCAATTCCCTCTCTTTATCTCTGTCGGCTCAGCAGCATTGCAAAACTGAAGGAGGTATCTGTGACCTTCCCATTATCACCTCTTGTGCATCCCTGATATTAATCATTCCACCAATGACAGCTATTCCTTCAGTGGCTTTAGCCCTAAACTCTGGGATTACCTCCCTAAACCTTTCTGCCTTTCTGTCGCTCTCTACCCACTTCTTAATCATGCTCTTTAAAACCTAACAACGCTAATATTCTCTCAAGTGCCTGGTATTGCTTCTGCTTACTGAGTTAAAAGTGCAATGTAAATACAAGGTGTAGGTTAAAAATGTTTAGTTATTGATACTCCAATGCTAATCCCGATAAAATTCATTGTTGGATGGTACAGCACTGGAGTATTTCTGGAAAGAAAAACATTTTGTTGAAGCTTTACATCCTGCCCTCATCAGGACAAATTGCAAGAATACCAAAACGAAAAGAAACAATATTTTATCCTGTGTGAAAAGTGAGTGATTGGCCAGTGGACTGTGATCGGTACAGGAGGCACCATGAAAGATGCACCAGTTGATGATGATTGACAGTTAAGATAGTACAACATGGAAGTGATGTTTCCTCTTTGCATTGGCATTCTTGCAAACAGTCCTGACACATGCAGGATGAAAAGCTTCAACGAACAGTGCCTTTTTGCAGTAACGGTCCATGATAAATTTGATCATGAATACACATCCAGGGTAAAGGCAAAATCACGCTGAATTCGGTGACTTGGGCAGCAACAGTAATGTTGTAGTCAAATTACAAAATAGTTTCCTTAGCCACATGACTTGCTATCCTCTGGTTCCATCCACAGGGGACTGGCATCTCACTCGTAGCTCTCAGTAAATTCAGCCACTCGAGGCCCATGCTGTGGAGCCAGTACAGCAGACCAATAGTAGGGCCAGATACTGTTGATGGTTCACCCCCTGACGCTGCTCCCACCCAGGAGCCCTGAAGCAAGCTACTACATCAGTAACCATCACTAATCTGCCTCCCCCTATAGAGGGCTCTCACAAAGAATCAGACATGGAGTGGACTAACCAGAAGCAAGCAGACTCGATGGGCTGAATGGTCTACACCTGCTCCTATGTCAAGTGGACAATCAAATAGCAAGTGAACAGGTAGATGGTAAATGGACAAACAGGTGGAAAACAAATGTCCACTTGTGGCAGAAGACCATAGACATTATGGGTGGCCATTCAGCCCATCAGTCCTGCTCTGCATTCAATTACACCATGGCTGATCTGTGCTTCAATTTTATTTATTCAATACCCCTTAGTCTCATGCAACAATCTGTCTGTCTGTCTCAGCCTGGGAAGCTCCAATTAAACCCCAGCACCTACAGCAGTGCCAGAGCTCAGTTACTGCTCATATTTCCCCTCCCAGCTCCCCCTCCCCCATATATTAAAGACTACCAATCCCATCCCCAACCCTCCCTGCTTTCCAGAGGGCACTCGGTACCCAGACACCCATTCCCCCCCAGCCCACTCCCATTCCCTGGGTCCAGTGGGCACTCGGTACCCAGACACCCAGCCCCCTTTCCTGGGTCCCAGCAGGTACTCACCGCTCGGATCTCACGCTCCTGCAGTTTGCTGTCACATGCGTAGCTATCATCGCGGTACGGACAGGGCACCTGTGGGTCAGTGCTGCTCTGGATCAGCTGTTTCAGACAATCTCTGCAGATGTCAGGCACAATGAAGATTATCAATGCCATCTCTGTAACATCCTTATGTAACCCTCCATCAACATCACCCGAGGGAAAGGATGGGGCCATTCAGCCCATCTTAGGTCGCCTAAGCTTCAAATGTGTCATTCAACAAACCAGAACTCCTCCAATGCCTTCACATCGCATTGGGCCTGGGAAGGCTCAGAAGAGGGAAGGGACAATGCCAGTCTCCCCACCACAAGTATCAAACAGCCTGCAATGCTGTTGTAGGAAACGCAGCAGCAGCCAAATCACACACAGGAAGATCCCACTCGCCCAAAACAACATGGTGCCCAGAAATGGGTGTCATACATCAGTGAAAACCAAACAAGTGATTTTGTTTTCTTTTTAAAAAGAACACAGATTCACCAACACTCCTTTGCTTTTGGACTCCATCAATAAATCCAGGGATACCACACTGGTTTTTGTAACTAACCTTCTCAACACGTGCACCCCAGCATTTCTTCACTTCTAGCCACTAAAACAGGGTGCCGTCTCGTTGGTACAACCAGTTGGTTGCTGAATTCCCTGTATCATAGCAACACTGCAGGGTCATAGAAGGTGGTCATCCCAGGCCCAGGAGAGATGCCTGTGCTCAAGCTTAAGAGTCTCAGCCAACTGCGCATGCAGCAGGTTCTTCTCCTGGCAACTCATAACCTCAAGGGGCAAGGGATGCTCCCAGGTGGAGAATCCTTCAGGGAGAGGGCTCATATTTCCTTGAAGCACACACATGCCAGCAGAAGTGGTAGGGGCTGGTACAATTAAAACATTTAAAACGTACCTAGATGGGAATATCAATAGGAAGGGTTTAGACGGATACGGGCCATGTGCTGGCAAATTAAATTTAAAATATCTGGGAGGCATGGGCGAGTTGGGCCCAGGAGTCTGTTTCCGTTCTGTACATCTCTATGACACACACACGGAAGGCAGTGGGGAAACGTCCTCCCAAGTCCCATCGCTCAATTAAACTGAAATGAGAGGATCCCACAAGCAACTGAAGAGGAAAAGACAGCACTGAGGGGCAGGACGACATGAGCAGATCATCAATACCACAGGCAGCATGCTCCATTGACTGTAAATTGGTTTCGGAAATCCTGAGGTCGTGATAGGCACTATATAAACATATGGACCATGTTCTTGTTATAGACTACAACCGCAACAGCTGGGGCCTGGTTGGTATATTACCCCTGTATCTAGTTTTAGAATGCGAGGTCCAAATAGTGAATCAACAGGCTATTTGGCCATAAGGTTTTCTCAGATAGGGGCAATCTGATCTTCCTCAGCTGCCCTACAGGGGAACAATCCGAAGAAGGAACACTGGCTGACTGGCTGTGCACTGACAACTAGGGGCTTCGAGGCTCACTGTAAGGTTCCACTTTCCCTAACTATAACAACGAAGTCATGAAGTGCAGTCACACTGGCTCCAGGAATGAATGGCTCAGTGTCTCCCCCGAAACACTGCCTTCACCCTGCACAGTACTGACTGCATTCCTGTCGAAGTAAACACAGGTTCAAATCCTTCCAGGGAAGCTGCAGATTTGCAAAACAATCTGAAAACGCAAAGTTGGGCTTCTGTAAGAATGACCATGAAACTGCAGGATTGTCATCATCAAAACCCAACAGATGCACTTCCCAGAAAAAAAACCTACGTGGTTTTTGTGTGAATCCAGTCCACGGCAATGCAGCGCGCTCTTCACTGGATCAATCTCATAATAAAGTGATGATTTATGGCACAGGAGGTCATTCAGCTCATGCCGATTCTCTGCAGTGCAATGTCACCTGTCCCATTACCCTGCTCTGTCCTTGCTCCAGAGAATAGGGTCCATTCAATTCCCTTTCAAAATCGATTATCCGTTATGTCCTTCCTGAATTTTCTGCAGCTTCTGACCTACATCATCCTCTCCCGGCCCTTAACCACTCATCCAGCTTGACAATAGGGACCTCTGCTCCTGTCCCCACATGATTGCTACCCAGGGATCGGGCTCCAACTCCTTCCAATTGCCCATCTACAGGCCATCACTCAATAACAGCTATACCTCAACACCACCTCTCTCTCCCTAGACAGCTCCACTGTTACTGAGTTATCAGAATGTCTACCTATCACCATTTAATGAGACCTCTGTTGTCTCGAGACCTAACTTCATACAGGAGGTAGGTGAAGAACAATATCAGAGTGCTTGAAAAGAGAAAAAGCAGAAGTACAGTGCAAAAAGAAAGGAGACAAAGTTAAGGACTTCCGACAATGACGTGGCAGCGGCTGTAAGGGGGAGAAGGGCAGCTTGTGGGTCCTCGCACCTGCAGAAGGAGTGCAGGCAGTCTCGCAATACAATGCCTTCCCCCAGCTTCACATCCGACAGACAGATACGGCATTCAAAGGGTTCACAATTGAGGACGAGGTGCTGGCCATCAAGCTGCAGGAGGCTCTGATAATTTCGCAGGCGCCTTTCCTCCAGCTCCTGAAGTAAAAAAAAAGTGAAAGCACAAACCAGGAGTGTCACTGGTCACTACACCACAGACCAGGTTATATTACAGCTATTGGACAGCCCACACTTATAAAACCCAGAATATCTACACTTAATGCGTTTGGGCTCCACTTGTGAAACAATGGAATGCACCAATAGCTACACCCAGATTGGTGACACAATAGACAATGGAAAAGATTTTCTCACATTACAAAGGGATCCTGATCAAATGGGTCAATGAGCTGAAAAAATGGCAGGAGGAGTTCAATGTGGATAAATGCGAGGTATTGTATTTTGGTACAACAAGAGTAGGGCCTTTACAATTAAGGGCAGGGCCTTATGCAGTGTTGTAGAACAGAGAGACCTGGGGTTCAGGTACATAATTCTTTGAAGTTTGTGTCACACGTAGACAAGGAAGTTAAAAAGGCATTTGGCACGCCTGCCTTCATTGCTCAGTCCTTTGGCTATAGGAGTTGGGACGTTGTGTTGAGGTTGTACAGGGCATTGGTGAGGCTCTTCTGGAATTCTGTGTCCAGTTTTGGCAGCCTGGACGTAACAAAAGATATAATTAAGCTGGAGGAGGCTCAGAAGAGATTTACCAGGAGGTTGCCAGATATGGAGGGTTTGAGTTTTAAGGAAAGGCTGGATAGGTTGGGATGTCTCTCACTGGAGTGGAGGGGGTTGAGAGATGATCTTATGGAAGTTTATAAAATCATGAGGGGCACAGATAGGGTTAATGGTAGGTGTCTTTTCCATAGGATGAGGAGGCAGGAGGGGTTTCAAGAGAAGGGGACACTTTTTAAGGTGAGGAGAGGGGTTTAGGAATAAACATTAGGAGCAAATTCTTGTAGACAGGGTGTGTTTTGCATGCAGAATGAACTTCCTGAGGAAGTGGTGAATGTGGGTACAATTACAGTGTTTAAAAGACATTTGAATAAATACATGAATAGGAAAGGTTTGGAGGGATATGGGCCAGCAGCAGTTTAGTTTATTATGTTTGGTACAGACTGGCTGGGCTGAAGGATCTGTTCCCATGCTGTATGATGCTAACAATTTCTAAATCAGTGAGTTAGCAACATGGCTCATTTATGCTGCTCGAAGCAACATATACAGGGCAGACATTTTCAGCAAACAAAAAGGAATGTTCAAGTCTTGTGCCCTTTTTGAATTAAATGGGGAGGCATAGTGGTGCCAAGGCAGAATCTCAATGAAACAAAATTCTAAAATTAAAAGACTGATGACGACTATGGACAATCTTCATATAAAATAAAATACTGTATAAACCAGAGTAATATTCTTTAGGGGAGGAAATCTGCCGTCCTTACCTGGTCTGGCTTACCCATGACTCAAACACACAGCTGTGTGATTTATGCTTCGGTGCCCTCTGAAATGCCATGCAAACCACTCTGACAGTTCAAACCACTAGTAACTCTCGAGAGAAAGTCTAAAGCAGACAGACTTCCTGGCACCAGAAATTAACACAGTAAGACTCAGGGTAGGGGTCTGTCAACCCTGCTAAGTCCTCATTACTAACACCCAAAAGCTGGTGATAAAATTGAGACAGCTGTCTCGCAGACTAGCCGAGCAACAGCCAGATATTCACACTCATAGAATCGTAGCTTGCAGACCATGTCCCAGGCATTGTCTGGGATGGTGATGGTTATATCCTGTCCCACCAGCAGATGGCAGGCAATGGAGGGATTTACAATGGGAGTTCTCAACATTGACAGCAAGCAATAAACAGCTAAGATAGCAAAATGTGAAGCTGGATGAACACAGCAGGCCCAGCAGCATCTCAGGAGCACAAAAGCTGACGTTTCGGGCCTAGACCCTTCATCAGAGAGGGGGATGGGGAGAGGGAACTGGAATAAATAGGGAGAGAGGGGGAGGTGGACTGAAAATGGATAGAGGAGAAGATAGGTGGAGAGAGCAGTATGGGGGAAGGAGGTAGGGAGGGGATAGGTCAGTCCGGGGAGGACGGACAGGTCAAGGGGGTGGGATGAGGTTAGTAGGTAGGAGATGGAGGTGCGGCTTGGGGTGGGAGGAGGGGATGGGTGAGAGGAAGAACAGGTTATGCAGGAGGGGATGAGCTGGGCTGTTTTGGGAAGCGGTGGGGGGGAGGGGAGATTTTGAAGCTGGTGAAGTCCACATTGATACCATTGGGCTGCAGGGTTCCCAAGCGGAATATGAGTTGCTGTTCCTGCAACCTACAGGTGGCATCATTGTGGCACTGCAGGAGGCCCAGGATGGACATCCACTTCACCAATACCTTCCACCCCAACCTCAAGTTCACCTGGACCATCTCCAACACATCCCTCACCTTCCTGGACCTCTCAGTCTCCATCTCAGTCTACCACCTACAAACTGATGTCCAATTCAAACCCACCGATTCCCACAGCTACCTAGAATACACTTCTTCCCACCCACCCTCCTGCAAAACCATCCCCTATTCCCAATTCCTTCACCTCCACCGCATCTGCTCCCAGGATGAGGCATTCCACTCCCGTACATCCTTGTCCTTCAAGGACCGCAACATCGGCCCCCCCACCCCACCCCCCGCAGTGGTCGAGAACGCCCTCGACCGTGTCTCCCGCATTTACCACACCTCATCCCTCACACCCCGCCCCTGCAATAAATGCCAAAAGAGGATCCCCCTAGTCCTCACATACCACCCCACCAACCTCCAGATACAACGCATCATCCTCCGACACTTCCGCCATCTACAATCCTAACCCACCAAAGACATTTTTCCATCCCCACCCTTGTCTGCCTTCCGGAGAGACCACTCTCTCCGTGACTCCCTTGTCTGCTCCACATTCCCCTCCAACCCCACCACGCCTGGCACCTTCCCCTGCAACCACAGGAAGTGCTACCCTTGCCCCCACATCTCCTCCCTCACCCCCATCCCAGGCCCCAAGCAGATTTTCCACATCAAGCAGATGTTCACCTGCACATCTGCCAATGTGGTATACTGCATCCACTATACACGATGTGGCTTCCTCTACATTGGGGAAACCAAGCGGAGGCTTGGGGACCATTTTGCAGAACACCTCCGCTCGGCTCGCAATAAACAACTGCACCTCCCAGTCGCGAACCATTTTAACTCCCCCTCCCATTCCTCAGGCGACATGTCCATCATGGGCCTCCTGCAGTGCCACAAAGATGCCACCCGAAGGTTGCAGGAACAGCAACTCATATTCCGCTTGGGAATCCTGCAGCCCAATGGAATCAATGTGGACTTCACCAGCTTCAAAATCTCCCCTCCCCCCCCCCCCCCCCACTGCATCCCAAAACCAGCCCAGTTCGTCCCCGCCTCCCTAACCTGTTCTTCCTCTCACCCATCCCCTCCTCCCACTTCAAGCCGCAGCTCCATTCCCTACCTACTAACCTCATCCCGCCCCCTCGACCTGTCCGTCCTCCCCGGACTGACCTCTCCCCTCCCTACCCCCATACTCTCCTCTCCACCTATCCTCCCCCTCTCTCCCTATTTATTTCAGAATCCTCTCCCCATACCCCTTTTCTGATGAAGGGTCTAGGCCCAAAACGTCAGCTTTTGTGCTCCTAAGATGCTGCTTGGCCTGCTGTGTTCATCCAGCCCCACACTTTGTTATCTGGGTTTCACCACGGCCATTCATAGAACATAGAACAATACAGCGCAGAACAGGCCCTTCGGCCCTCGATGTTGCGCCAACCTGTGAACTAATCTAAGCCCCTCCCCCTTCACAATCCCATCTTTATCCATTTGCTTATCCAAGGACTGTTTAAATGTTCTTAATGTTCCCGACCTTATTGCAGACTTGGTTCAAACATGGACAAAAGAGCTGAATTCCAGAGGGTGAGGTGAGAGTGACAGCCCTTGATATCAAGGCTACATTCGACCAAGTGTGGCATCAAGGAGCCCGAGCAAAACTGGAATCAATGGGTATCGGGGGCAAACCTTCCGGTGGTTGGAGTCAGACCTGACACAGAGGAAGATGGTCATGGTTGTTTGGGGTCAGTCATCTCAGGTCCAGGACATCTCTGCAGGAGTTCCTTAGGGTAGTGTCTTCAGCCCAACCATCTTCAGCTGCTTCATCAGTGACCTTCCCTCCATCATCAGGTCAGAAGTCGGGATGTTCACCATTGATTAAAAAATGGTCAATACCATTTGAGTGTTCTCAGGTAACGAAGAAGTCCATATTCATATGCAACAGGATATGGACTATATCCAGGCCTTGGGCTAAAAATTAGAATTGACATTCAAACTGCACAAACATCAATGTCCAATCCCAACAAAAGATAAATCTAACCAATGCCACTTGGCAGTCAATGGCATTATCATGACTGAATCCCGCCCGCCTACCAACATCCTGGAGGTTACCATTCACTGGAACACGAAGTGAACCAACCACATCAATACAGCGGCTACAACGGCAGGCCAGAAGCTAGGAATACTGCGGCAGTAACTCACCTCCTGATCCCCAAAGCCTGTCCCACCAACTACAAGGCACAAGGCAGGAGTGCGATGGGGTACTCCGCACTTGCCTGGATGGGGGCAGCTCCACAACACTCGAAGCATCATGTCCACAAACATCCAATTCCTTCACCAGTGAAGCTCAGTATCAACAGCATAAACCATCTACAAGATGCACTGCAGAAATTTGCTTAGACAGCATTTTTCAAATCAATAACAAACAGAGACATTGTTTGAGAAACTAATCAGGTCTGGCAACACCTGTAGAGAGCAAAACGGAGTTAATGTTGAGTCTGAAATCACTCTTCTTCAGAAGGAGTATCATCCTGGACTTAAAACATTAACTCTGTTTCTCTCCCCACAGATGCTGCCAGACCTGCTGGGTTTCTCTGGCATATTTGCCTTTGTTTTGGATTTCCAGCATCTGTAGTATTTTGCTTTTAATTTTCTTTCTAAGGCAACGATCACTTTCATATAGAAGGACAAGGGCAGCAGATACATGGGAACACCATTACCTACAAATTCGCCTCCGATCACTCACCATCCTGCCTTGGAAATATATCGCTGTTCCTTCACTGTCACTGGGTCAAAATCCTGGAATTCTCTCCCTCGGGGCTTTGTGTGCGTCTACCTACATTACAGGTAGTGGTTCAAAAAGGCAGCTCACCACCACCTTCTCAAAGGGCAACTAGGGACAGGAAATAAATGCTGGGCCAAGCCAGTAGCACCCATATCCAGGAGCTGGGGTTGTATAAATCCCCACTGCTTTCTTGATGGTAACACCTTAGCCTATCGGAGTTGGCTTGCCAACCAATCAGCTATTTTCTTTTCCTCCAATAGTATAAATGACTGTTACATAGAAATGGTTTAAACAGGGAACAACATAGGTTTGTCAGAAATGAAATGTTTAATGTAGATACAACTAAAGACTTGGAATACATCTTTAATTTTGTGCACAGAATAGAGATAATGGGTGAAAGTTCTGAAGCTTACAGCTGTTTGGAGTAAGGTACATAAGACAATAATTATTTCCAGTAGTCAAGCATTTGATTCTCATTGTAAGCACAGTGGTGTTTTGAAACTTTCCATCTTGTACATATCAGGACAAATGCAAGAATGCCATAAAACAAATGCAACATACCAACGCATGTTTCAGGAAAAAGGAGGCTGGTGTGGCAAGTCATAACAGTGTGGAGCCGGATGAACACAGCGGGCCAAGCGGCATCAGAGGAGCAAGGCGGCTGACATTTCGGGCGTAGACCCTTTCTTGCCCATTCCTAGTTGCCTCTTGAGAAGGTGGTGGTGAGCTGCCTTCTTGAGCCGCTTTTTCTGAAGAAGGGTCTAGGCCCGAAATGTCAGATTTCCTGCTCCTGAGATGCTGCTTGGCCTGCTGTGTTCATCCAGCTCCACACCTTGTTATCTCAGATTCTCCAGCATCGGCAGTTCCCACTATCTGAGATTTGGAAACTCAATGCTGATTGGCCTACATTACCATGCCAAAACAACGGGGGGGACAATCAGCTTTTCAAGATTCCTGCTTACTCCACAGGAATGTCTCAACCAGTCAACCTTCATTCTCCCACAGTATAAATCCTCGGGATTGTTTGAAATTTAACATTAGTGTGCATGTCCTGACGCACGCCACACAAACAGTTTCTGCAATGTATCTCTTTTTAATAATCTACAGCAATAATAATCGTACTGGGTTTGAATCCCACCACAGCAGACGGTGGAATGTGAATTCAATAAAATACAATCTGGAATTACGAATCTACTATCACTGTGAAATTATTGCCAATTGTCAGAAAAACTTATCTAGTTCACGAATGTTCTTCCTGGTAAGAAATCTGCCACCCTCACCTGGTCTGGCCTAGACATGGCCCCAGACCCACAGCAATGTGGTTGACTCTCAGCTGCCCTGTGAAATGGATGAGCAAGCCACTCCCTTGCATCAATCACCACAAAGTCCCAAAGAAATGAAACTGGACGGATCACCTGGTATCGACCTGGGCGCTGGAAAAGACAACGGCAGAAACAGCCCTGTTGACCCTGTAGAGTCCTCCTCACTAACAACTGGGGTTAATGCCAACGTTGGGAGAGCTGTCTCATAGACTAGTCAGGCAAAAGCCGGACACAGTCATACTCACAGAATCATACCTTACAGACAGTGTCCCAGACACCGCCATCGCCATTTCTAGGCATATCCTGTCTCACCAGGCAGACAGACCCAGCAGAGGGGGCAGCACAGAGGGATACAGTCAGGAGGGAGTTACTCTGGGAGTCCTCAACATCGACTCTCATGGCTTCAGGTTAAACATGGGCAAGGCAACCTCCTGCTGATTATCATGTACTGTCCACTCGGTTTATGAATCTGTATTCCTCCATGTTCTACAGCAGTTAGAGGAAGCACTGAGGATGACAAGGCCACAAAATGTACTCAATGTCCACCACCAAGAGTGGCTCAGCAGCATTACTACTGATCGAGCTGGTCGGGTCCTAAAGGACATCGCTGCTCGACTGGGTTTGCGGCAGCTTGTGAGGGAACCAACAAGAGGGAAACACATACCCGACATAATCCCCACCAATCTGCCAGCTGCAGATGCATCTGTCCATGAAGTATCGGTCAGAGTGACCATCGCCCAGTCCTTGTGGAGATGAAGTCCTACCTTCACATTGAGAATAACCTCCATCGTGTTGTGTAACACTATCCCCGTGCTCAATGGGACAGACTTCATGCAGATCTAGCAACTCAAGACTGGGCATCCATGAGGCGCTGTGGGTCATCAACAGCAGCAGAGTTGTACTCCAGCACGATCTGTAAGCTCATGGCCCGGCATATCCCCCACTCAACCATTACCGTCAAGCCAGGGGATCAACCCTGGTTCAGTGGAGAGTGCAGGAGAGAATGCCACAAACACCACCAGGCAAACCTGAAGATGAGCTACCAGCCTGGTGAAGCCACCAAACAGGATTACTTACACACCAAACAATGTAAGCAGCGAGTGACAGACAGAGCTAAGTGATCCTACAGCCAATGGATCAGATCTAAGCTCTGCAGTCCTGCCACGTCCAGTCGTGAATGGCGGTGGACAATTAACCAACTCACTGGAGGAGGAGATTCCACAAATATCCCCATCCTCACTGATGGAAGAGACCAGCGCATCAGGGCAAAAGATAAGGCTGAAGCATTCGCAGCAATCTTCAGCCAGAACTGCCGAATGGATGATCCATCTCTCCCTCCTCCAGTGGTCCCCAGCATCACAGATACCAGTTTTCAGCTAATTCGATTCACTCCACGTGATATCGAGAAACGGTTGGAGACACTGGATACTGCAAAGGCTATGGGCCCTGACAACATTCTGCAATAGTACTGAAGGCTCATGCCCCAGAACTTGCCGCTCCCCAAGCCAAGCTGTTCCAGTACAGTTACAACACTGGCATCTACCTGACAATGTGGAAAATTGCCCAGGTATGTCCTGTACACACACACAGCAGGACAAATCCATCCCGGCCAATTACCGCTCCATCAGTCTCCTCTCGACCATCAGTAAAGTGATGAAAGGTGTCAGTAACAGGGCTATCAAGCAGCTCCTGCTCAGCAATAACCTGCTCAGAGACGCCCAGTTTGGGTTCTGCCAGGGCCACTCAGCTCCTGACCTCATTACAGCCTTGAGTTCAAACACAGACAAAAGAGCTGAATTCCAGAGGTGAGGTGAGCGTGGCAGCTCTTGATATCAAGGCTGCATTCGACCGAGTGTGGCATCCAGGAGTCTTAGCAAATCTGTAACCAATGGGTATCAGGGGGTGGGGCAAACGCTCCAGTGGTTGGGACACAGAGGAAGATGGTCACGGTTGGGTGGGGTCTGTCATCTCAGCTCCAAGACATCTCTGCAGTAGTTCCTCAGGGTAGTGCCCTTGGCCCAACCATCTTCAGCTGCTTCATTAATGACCTTCCCTGCATCATCAGGTCAGAAGTGGAGATGTTCACCGATGATTGCACAATGTCCAGCATCATTCGTGACTCCTCAGATACTGAAGCAGTCCGTGTTCAAATGCAACAAAATCTGGACAATATCCTGACTTAGGTTGACAAGTGGCAAGTGACATTCACACCCCACAAATGCCAGGCAATGACCATCACCAATAAGTGACCACCTTCCCTTAGCATTCAACGGTGTTCCCATCACTGAATCCTCCACTATCAACATCCTGGGCGTTATCATTGACCAGAAACTCACCTGGACTCACCACATGAACAGCGGCTACAAGAGCAGGCCAGAAGCTGGGAAGACTGCGGTGAATAACTCACCTCCTGATCCCCGAAGCCTGTCCACCATCTACAAGGCACAAGGCAGGAGTGTGATGGAATACGCCCCACTTGCCTGGATGGGTGCAGCTCCAAAAACACTCAAGAAACTTGACACCATCCAGGAGAAAACATACTGCTTGATTAGTACCACATCCACAAGCATCCACATCCCTCCAGCACTAACGCTCAGTAGCAGCTGTTATTAGACTGATAGACTGTCTAGCCTCATAAAACGCTGATCTTGCGTAGGGCACACCCTGTGCAATGTAACGTTTATGCCTCTGTCCCAAGTGTTTTTCTTCCACCCTATGATCTGTGTGTCCTTGCTCACTCTCCCTGTACTGCTCGCCAACAAAGCTGTACACTTGACAACAAACCAATCAAGCAAGCAATCAAATTTCCCTCTCACTGTGACTGGGTGAAGAGCTAAGAATGGCCTTCTAGACAGGACACTCAGGAATAACTAGAGATGAGTGAACTTTAAAAGTAGTATGCATTCACAAGCTGGGCAGCCTGACTGACTGACAAACCCCAAAGGCTTGCAGAGGTGCTGGTGATAAGACACGACCTGGTACATAGTCCTGCGGGCTGTTGGGTTATTTATCTGGATGGTCAAAAGTACCCTTTGCTGTGGTTAGGGAGGGCAGAGTCCCTTCCCTAAGGTACATTAATGAATCAGTTGGGACGTTACGATAATCCAACAGTTTTATGGTGATCAACATTGATATAATTTTGTTATTAATCGATTAAGTACAATGACACAGAAAATCCAGTACAGAAACAAGTTACTCAACTCAACAAATATGTACTACTGTTTCAACACAGCATGACCCTCCTCCCATTTCACTTGTCTCAGAGTCAAAAATGGCACAGAGAGACCCTTCAGCTGACCGAGCCCATGTTGCTTCCCTTGGATACATCCTGTCACTCCCACTTGATTCCCATAATAGTGTAGGTTAATTTCCCACTAGTCACCATCTATTTTCCGATTCCTCCAGCCTCATGGGCAGCTAGTTCCAGGTCATCACCCCTCAATGCAGAAAAATAGTTCTTCATAGATCCTCCGAATCTCTTACCGCAAAATCTTAAATCTATGTTCCCTCCTCCTGTGCTATCAGCTAGAAGGACTTTTTTCCTCGTCTCTCTTACCCATGCCTGTCCTATTCTTTTAGATTTCTGTTAAATCTCATCACAATCTCCTTTAGTCCAAGGAGAACAAACCCAGTTTGTCTCCAACTGAATCTTGCACCTAAAATTTCCCCCTCCCGAAACCTTGGAAGCACCTGGTAATCCTCCTCCACACTTTCAGACCCTCACTTCCTTCCTAAAGTGTGGGAACCACAGTTAGACCACACCTAAGCTTTTCACCATATCTTACTGTTCCCACTTGGCTGATAGTCCAGCCTCTAAGCTTCCATTGTCTCTACACCTACCGTGCACAAACCATTTGTAATTTTAAAAACCTCAGTCAGGAAACTGAAATGGAATTCAAAAACTGCCATGCTGAGATTTGAAATCTGCTTCACGGAATTATTAGATCAATAATAGAAAACTCGAGGAGGAGAAAGTGCGAGGGTCTTTCAGTTTGTACTTTGTGATGTGGGCATCGCTGCCCGAGCAGACGTAGGCCATTCAGCCCATCAAGTCTGCTCCGCCATTCAATGAGATCATGGCTGACCCTGATCCTCTGTTCCACTTTCCTGCCATATTCCCATAACCCTCAATTCCCTAACTGATCAAAAGCCTGTCCATCTCGGCCCTGAATGGGCTTTAATGACCCAACCTCAACAGCTTTCGGTGGTTCAGAATGCCAGATTCACTACCCTTAGACCAGAAATTCGTCCTCATTGTTGCCTTAAATGGATATCCCCTTATTCCAACATGCTGCCCTCTCGTCTTACATTCTCCAGAGGATAAACAACCTTTCCACATCCACCCTGAAAATTTCCCAAGAATCTTGTATGTTTCAATAAAGTCACCTCTCATTCTACTAAACTGGCATGAGTACAGGCCCAATCTACTCAACCTTTCCTTATAACAGAGTCTCTCCATACCTGGGATCAGCCAAATGATGCCAGGTTATCTTTCCTTAGATAAGGGGCCTAAAACTGTTCACAGTAAGCAGTTGTGGTCTGACTAGTGCCTTGCGTAGCTTTAGCAAAACCTCCCAACTTTTATACTCCATTTCCTTTCAAATAAAAGCCAACACTCCAAATGTCATCCGTTACTGCTGAACTTGGACGCCAGCTTTTTGAGATTTATGCACGAGGACTCTCAAATCCTTGTTCTGTAGTCTTTTTCCATTTAATTAATGCTCAGCTTTTCTATCCTTTCTGCCAAAGTGTATAACTTCACATATGCCATCTGCGAAGCTTTCTCCCTTCCCACTTGTTTAACCTGTCTGTATCGCTCACCAGATTCCATGTGGCATTCTCACCACTTACCCTTCCCACTTTTTAAGAGGAATGAGAAACCCCCGAAATTGCCGCTGAGCTGGTTGGCGTGCTGGGCTGTCTCAGACAGCAGTGAAGAGACAGTGGGTCTGGAATCACGTGTAAACCAGCCCCGATAAGAACGGCAAAAAGACATTAATGAACTAGATAGGTTTTTACGCTAATCACAAGGGCTTCCTTGTCAACATTACACTGGTTTTAAATTTCAAATCTATTGATTAAATCTAAATTCCATCAACTGCTGTGACAGGATTTGAACTCATGTCTCCAAGACCTGGGCCTCTGTGTTAGTAGCCCAGAGGCACCATCACTATAGCAGTGCCTCTCCGAGGGGAGGAAAATTAAATTTGGTTGATTTATCTAACACAAAAGAGAACCAATGAATACCCTAGAAAAATAAACCTTAAAAAACCTGTGTTAGAGTGCAATGCATAGAAGTGGAGGATACGGAGTCTTTGAAGCGATACAGATTTGTCAGGATGCTGACTTAAATTAGGCAAAAAAAAAATTAATGACTTGCAATATACGTTTTCTGCTCTTTCCCAGAAACAAGTTTTAAGACTGAACAAGTATGGAGTGAGCTACATAGGAAGAGAACTACTTCATTAGTTAAGGATTTGAATCTTGTAAATAAACAAGAAGATTGACATTTTATTGAAGGTTTTCATCTTGCACTCATCAGGACAGCCACAAGAATGCCAAATTCCAAACCAGGACAACAATTTATATTTCAGGAGGGAAGGGTGCTCATTTTGCAAGTCAACGTTGATCAGTCAAGCCCTCCCTGCTTTATCCATAGCTTCAATGAACTTGCCAACCAATCAGCACAGCCTTCCGCCACAAGATAATCTGTCTGAGATTTGACATTCTAGCATGTGCTCTCACGAGGGCAAAATGAAAAGTTTTAGAACATTGAACATAGAACATTACAGCAGAGTACAGGCCCTTCGGCCCTCGATGTTGTGCCGACCTGTCATACCGATCTGAAGCCCATCTAACCTTTTTGGTAGAAAAAAAATGACTTTTCGGGGATAGGGGTCCCATCTGGGACTGCAGACCACAACATAAAATAGAAACAACTTAGAGCTGAGCAAAAGAGAAATTTCTTCATTGTAAGGTTCTGGAGTTCATTCCCAGGATTAGTGATTGAGGTAGAAGGTGAGATTGGAAAGAGGAGGATAGAAACAAGGAATCAACGGAAATGGGAACTGACCAAATAAAGGTGTTGAGAACAATTTTTTTTGTTTGGGGAGAGCAAATACCGACTCTGAAAAGAAGGGTAAATGGCCTGTTTCCATGATGCAGCTCCTGTTTACAAAGAGTGCAGCGCTCGCCCAGCACTGACCCTCTGTCAGGACAGGGTTGGAGCATTCTGACTGGTGTTTGACCAGAACTATGACAGTATTCGGAAAGATCACTCAAGCAGGAACACAGGAGTATTCTACTCAACCTGCAGCGTGACACCTTTCTGACCAACAAGAGATCAGAAACACAATATGCTTTGAAATTAAGAAACTAATAAGCTCATTGCAGCTACTGAAATCAGTGTTTCTATTTTAATTTGTTCATGAATGGAAATAACAAAATAATCCTCTCTTGGTTGTACATTCATGAACTGAACATTCTGGAAGCAAATACTCCCCACCTGTAAAATCTGCTCTAATCATTCAATAAATGGTAGCAGAGTGTGGGCATGCACTCCAAATAACAGATCGTTCGCTGGTTGCTATTTCTACAACTCATTTAAGTGACAGTACATAACGCAGAGTCCAGGTTATCCGTCAGGTGCCCCTTAGTTCACCCTGGCTCGGTTACTGACAGCCGTGCAAACAGAAAGCTGGGTCCTTGCACTGTGGAGGTACGAGGCTGGCATCTTGGTATCTGTGCCAGTGCAAAGCTCCATCACAAACCTCCTGCCCATCACCTCCCCCTGATGTAGTCTCCAATGGACAGGTAGGTCGGATGACCACGTCCGTTAGTCTGAGAGTAGCAGCCTGTCAGTCTCTGCCAAGGCAAGTCTCTGTGCGCTGACCGTAGACAAACATTCTTCCCTTCTTCCTTTTTCCTGTTGATTCAAAAAAGAAAGAGGAGAAGAATGAATCTGTCTGTCCAGAGTTCATAAACCCCAAAGTGCTGCTGCTTCAACCTAAAAGCATGGCACCTCTTGCACTGGAACCTGCTCCCATTAGCAGGTCTTTGTATCAGACAGGGAGCTGACGAGATCGGCTGTGGAATGCTTACATTCACATACAAAATCTGCTGACTTTCACTATCCTTACCAGTCCTGTGGAAATTAAACCGTAAAGAGATAACGCCTTGGAACTCCATAGGAACTGTAGTCTAGTCTTGCTGAAGCCAGTGTAAGCAGGTGGACCCTTCAGGATGTCACGCAGGTGAGGAATCGCAATATCTGAGAGTATAACTAGCGCCTGCATGCTTTATATACATGGAGCTTTTCTTAAAAAAAAATTTGTTCACAGAACATGGACATCGTTGGGTGGGCCAGTGTTCAGTACCCATCCTAGGTGCCTTTGAGAAAGTGATGGTGAGATGCCTTTTTGTAAGTCTGCAGTCCATGTGGGGTCAGTTATCAGAGAGGAAGCTCCAGGTATTTGACTCAGAGACACAGAAGGCATGACGACACAGAGTCTTGTAGTTGTGTCTACAATTTTAATCTCTTTACCCAAGGAGATGATACCTGCTGGAGTGTGAATGCAGTGGAGGATTGCCAGATTAATCCCCGAAACGGTGGGACTGCCCTATGAAAGCAGGCTGAGGAAACTGGGAATGTGATCTTACAGAAACATTCAAAATTCCTTTTATCAAAAACAGAACTCGTCAGGGTAGATCATGTTGAGGATTTCAAAGCAGGGGACGCAATTCAGAATAAGGAATGTATATTCCTAACACAAATCCCTCTGCGTATGTACAGTTACACCTGTGACGTCACATCAGCTCCGACTTTCTGCCCACGCAAGTTTTTAAACTCAGAAGGTTCAACTCATTTATTTGCTTTCAGGGAGAAAGGTAAACAGTTCAGCTATAGATTGGACGACTGGAGAATTGCTAATGTTGTCCTCTTGTTTAAGAAGGGTAGCAGGAATAATCCAGGTAATTATTGACCAGGGAGCCTGACGTCAGTGGTAGGGAAGCTGCTGAGGGATAGGATTTAGTCCCATTTGGAAGAAAATGGGCTTATCAGTGATAGGCAACATGGTTTTGTACAGGGAAGGTCATGTCTTACCAACTTAATAGAATTCTTTGAGGACATGACAAAGTTGACAGAGGAGGGAAGGACTGTAGATGTCATATACATGGACTTCAGTAGGGCGTTTGATAAGGCTCCCAGGGCAGGCTAATGGAGAAAGTGAAGTTGCATGGGGTCCAGGGTGTGCTAGCTAGATGGATAAAAAACTGGCTGGGCAACAGGAGACAGAGAGTAGTAGTGGAAGGGAGTTTCTCAAATTGGAGACCTGTGACCAGTGGTGTTCCACAGGGATCCGTGTTGGGACCACTGTTGTTTGTGATATATATAAATGATCTGGAGGAAGGTGTGGGTGGTCTGATCAGCAAGTTTGCAGATGACACTAAGATTGGTGGAGTAGCAGATAGTGAAGGGGACTGTAGGAGAATGCAGCAAAATATAGATAGATTGGAGAGTTGGGCAGATAAATGGCAGATGGAGTTCAATCTGGGCAAGTGTGAGGTGATGCATTTTGGAAGATCTAATTCAAGAGCAAACTATACAGTAAATGGAAAAGTCCTGGGGAAAATTGATGAACAGAGAGATCTGGGTGTTCAGGTCCATTGTTCCCTGAAGGTGACAACACAGGTCAATAGGGTGGTCAAGAAGGCATATGGCATGCTTTCCTTCATTGGGCGGGGTATTGAGTACAAGAGTTGGCAGGTCATGTTGCAGTTGTATAGGACTTTGGTTCGGCCACATTTGGAGTACTGCGTATAGTTCTGGTCGCCACATTACCAAAAGGATGTGGATGCTTTGGAGAGGGTGCAGAGGAGGTTCACCAGGGTGTTGCCTGGTATGGAGGGTGCTAGCTATGAAGAGAGGTTGAGTAGATTAGGATTATTACATGAGAAAGACGGAGATTGAGGGGGAACCTGATTGAGGGCTACAAAATTATGAGGGGTATAGATAGGGTGGATAGCAAGAAGCTTTTTCCCTAGAGTAGGGGACTCAATTACTAGGGGTCATGAGTTCAAAGTGAGAGGAGGAAAGTTTATGGGAGATATGCGTGGAAAGTTCTTTACACAGAGGGTGGTCGGTGCCTGGAATGCGTTGCCAGCGGAGATGGTAGACGCAGACACGTTAGCGTCTTTTAAGATATATTTGGACAGGTACATGGACGGGCAGGGAGCAAAGGGATACACAGACCGTTAGAAAATAGATGACAGGTTAGACAGAGGATCTCGATCAGCGCAGGCTGGGAGGGCCAAAGGGCCTGTACCTGTGCTGTAATTTTCTTTGTTCTTATTATCTACCAGAAGCTCAGAGATAACTCAGCCAGTAAGAAAAGTTGAAAAACATTGCTCCTACACAAACAGCCAAAACTGTGTTCACAAACAATCAACACGAACAACGTTTCCTGTTACACAAGAATCAGGAGCAGGAGTAGGCCATCCGGCCCCTCGAGCCTGCTACGACACTCAATAAGATCATGGCTTATCTGTTCATGGCCTCAGCTCCACTTACCCACCCTCTCATCATAGCCTTTAATTCCTATACTGTTCAAAAAATGTTTTTAGAGCTAAGGTAGGTCATTCAATGAGGAAGCCTCAACTGCTTCACTGGGCAGGGAACTCCACAGATTCGCAACCCTTTGGATGAAGACATTCCTCCACAATTCAGTCCTCAACCTGCTACCCCTTATTTTGAGGTGATGCTCCCTTATTCTAGTTTCACCGGCCAGTGGGAACAACCTCCCTGCTTCTATCTTATCTACTCGCTTCATCATTTCATATGTTTCTAGAAAATTCCCGCTCATTCTTCTAAACTCCAATGAGCATAATCCCAGTCTACTCAGTCTCTCCTCATAAGTCAACCCTCTCAACTCCAGAACCAACCGAGTGAATCTCCTCTGCACTACCTCCAGTGCCAGTACATCTTTCTCAAGTGAGAAGACCAAAACTGTACATAATACTAAAGGTGTGGCCTCACCAGCGCCCTCACAAACGCACATAACCTCCCTGTTTTTAAACTCCATCCCTCGAGCAATGAAGGACAAAATTCCATTTACCCTCTTAATTACCTGCTGTACCTGCAAACCGACCTTCTGTGATTCATGGTTTAGAAGGGGTGGATGCTATGAAGTTGTTTCCGTTAGGCGGGCGGACTAGGACCCGTGGGCACAGCCTTAAAATTAGAGGGGGCAAATTTAAAACTGAAATGAGACGACATTTCTTCAGCCAGAGAGTGGTGGGCTTGTGGAAATCACTGCCGCAGAGTGCAGTGGAGGCCGGGACGTTGGATGCCTTCAAGGCAGAGATCGACAAATTCTTGATCTCAAAAGGAATCAAGGGCTACGGGGAGAGTGCAGGGAGGTAGTGTTGAAATGCCCATCAGCCATGATTTAAATGGCGGAGTGGACTTGATGGGCCAATGGCCTTACTTCCACTCCTATGTCTTATGGTCTTATGCACAAGGACACCCAGATCCCTCTGCACAGGGCATACTGCAATTTTTTACCGTTCAAATATTAGTGTTTTTTACTGTTTTTCTGACCAAAATGGATGAACTTACATTTATGAACATTGTACACAATCTGCCAGACCTTTGCTCACTCACTTAAACTATCCATATCTCTCTGCAAACTTTCAGAGGCCGGTGACCCTTCCTCAGGACACCAAAACATTAACTCTGATTTCTCTTCACAGAGGCTGCCAGACCTGCTCAGCTTTTCCAACAATTTCTGTTTGTGTTTCTGATTTACAGCACCCACAGTCCTGTTGGTTCTTATAGTGTAATGAGGTCAGTAGACGAGTATTCCTGCAGAGTAAGTGCTGCTTGATAGTTCTGTCAACAATCCCATTCATTAATTTGATGATTGACTGTAGGGTGATAATTAGACGAGTTGGATTTTTCCTGCTTAGAGTCAGAGACCACCGCACAGAAAAGAGCCTTTCAGCCCATCGAATCTGTGCCAGTCATAAACAGCCATGTAACTATTCTAATGTGCCAATCAAATCGCCCTACCTCTGCAATCGAAAGCCAGCACAGCCCAGACCATCACCAGAAGCCAACCTTCCATCCACTGACTCCACTTACACGGCTCACTGCTGGGGAAAGGCGGCCATCAAAGACCCATCACACCCTACAACCTCTTCCATCAGGCCGAAGATGCAGAAGCTTGAACACGCGTAGGAGCACGTTCAGGAACAGCTTCTTTCTGGCCGTTATCAGACTGTTGAATGGACCCTCTACCCTCAAATAATGTAACCTGCAACATAACCTGTACGCCGCTAGGTCTTTTTGATCTGTACATCCTTTGCTTGTTGTGATCTGCCTGTACCACTCGTAAACAAAACATTTCACTGCATTTCGGTACACATGACAATAAAATCAAAATCAAGAGTCTCAACAGTTCTCTCCCAGGGATAGCATGGCTTCTCTGTCACTATGAATGCTCAGTAAAGTACATCACATTCTCTTGAGAATTTTCACAGGACCCGCAAATGAACATTTTGAATAGAAGGCCTCCAAGGACAGCTTACAGCTGTCATTAAGATGCTGGCAATCGAGTTGTTTTGTTATTACCTGTTGATATCGCTGCATTGCCTCCTTTTCCTGTAGGATGCGAAACAGCTCCTCATCGTCAGGCTTATAATCCTGGGGCACACAGTAGTCTGGTGGTCGGGGACTGCTGCACATCTCACATCCTGGCCGGGTAGGTTTATTTATGTAGGTACACTTTCCACACGCCCAGCCTGCCTGTCATGAAGAAAATAAATGCAGAGGGAATTTTAAAAAAAAAGACAGAACATTCTGTCAACAAGAGTTGAACACACAGCAGCAGGCAGGGGCTATCAGACAAACAACCATTCTGTGAAGCAAACGCAGAAGTCACTGAAGAAACGCAGCAGACCTGGCAGCACCTGTGGACAGAAGGCAATGTTAACTTTTCAGGTCCAGTAACACTTCATCAGAAAAGCGAGAGAGAGACAGAGAGAAAAAAGCGAGAGAGAAGAGAAAAAAGCGAGAAAAAAATGAGTGTGTGCAAGAGAGCAAGAGATATGAGACAAGGGGGTTGTGAATGGAAAGCCAGGATAGAAGAGAAGCTGGGTAAGTGACAATGAGGACTAGCACAGGAGAGATTGGTTAGGCAGTGCTGAAAGCAGCCCATGTCCACATCCTGGTCCTGTCATAACATGGGTTAAAAAAAAATGGAAGAACATAATGGGGTTCTAAAGTTATTGAACAAGATGGTGAGTTCTAGAAGCTGCAGGGTCCCCAAGCAGAAAATGAGGTGCTGTTCTTCCAGCTTTCACTGAACTACACTGAAACACCGTTAACAAGCCAGAGACAGGGAACAGGGTGCTGTGTTGAAGTGGCAAGCAACTGGAAACTCCAGGCCATATTTGCAGGTGGAACATAGGTATCCTGCAAGCGGTCACGCAGTCTGTGCTTCAGGGAGAGATCCCAAATATAGAGGAGACAACACTATGAGCAGTGAATGCAGTACATTAGATTGAGTGAAGTGAAATGCTGTTTCACCTGTGTTTGGGGCCATGGACAGTGAGGAGGGAGGAAATAAACAGGCAGGTGTTACACCTTCTAAACTTGCAAGGTTAAGGGCCGTGGGGATTGCTGTTGGGAATGGAGGAGGAGGAGGAGTGGACCAGGGAGTCCTGAAGGGAACGGTCCCTGTGTAAGGCTGGAAAGAGAGGGGAGGGAAGGGGAATGTTAGTCTGGCTGGAGGTGATGGAAATGGCAGCTAGCCTTTGGACGTGAATGCTGGTGGGATGGTAGGTGAGTACAAGGGGGACCCTATCATTGCTGTCAGATGGAAGAGAAGGGATGAGGGCAGAAGCACGGGAATTAGATCAGACAAGGCTAATGGTCAAATACTGTTAGGTTAGGTATAACTGGGCCCAAGCGGTCACACCTTTGTTCTACAGAAAGTGTGGGAGTAAAAGGAGAAAATTATACTGCAATTTCTCAAGTTCTTGTTGGGGTCAATCCCAATTACAGCAAACAATGTCGGCGTGCACTTATATAGCACTTTGAACACAGCAAAACATCCAAATCTACCTCAAAAACAATGTTATCTGACAAAATCCAGCACTAGGTCCCAGGAGGGAACATCGGGGCATTTGGGTAAAATCTCAGTGGAAAGATGGGTAAGGTCGGGTGGAGAGATTTTGACTGGGAATTACAGAGCCTAAGGCTAGGCAGCTGAAGGCAGGGCTGCTAATGGTGAAATCAACTTCACATTTCCATCATTGTACCCTCCTAGATCCTTCTGAATCTTTGCTGTTAATAACATATGCTCTTGTTTGCCTAGTCTCTGTAAAACAGGGAGCAGAACCTGGCAAAACACTAATCTAACTCCAGCCTGATTCCAACGATACCTGTGATGACGCGGGGAAAACTTGCTGCACCGGTCTGTTCCAAGCATCATGTAATGAGAGAGACTGAAGTGATTTCAGCTCCAGATTGACACATTGAGTAATATTATTGATGTCCATTCTTCCATCCTTGCTCTTCGGGGGCACTCTACCTGCGGAAACACAGATTTTATTCAGACAATTTACAAAGTATTTAACGAGGGATGGCCATTATGCAGGCTGTGCTGCAGAATCTGAGGGGGGTACAAGGAGACACAACTGAACATCTCTTCAAAAGTAACAGCCTCCAACAGCACGGCCCTGAACCCCTGACAGCGCAGCGCTGATCCTCGGCCCTGACCTCCGACAGCAAGGCCCTGAACCCCCAACAGCATAGCCCTGACCCTCGGCCCTGACCACCCTCCCTCCCCCCACCGACAGTACAAGGCATTGCAGATTCTGGGGTCTGTCTTGAATTGATAGCCAAGCAACAGCATACAACCAAGTCAGGACTGACACTAAATTCTAGGGATGGAACTTAAAATGATCCATGCTGAGACTTGAATTCATGCCTGCAACAATTTACAGCTTTTACTATCTATATCAGCATCCTGACAAATGTTGACTTAGTGATCAGGTTTCCCTCAGACCCCAAGGAACATGTTGCCAGTGGAGGTGGTAGAGGCGGGCACGATAGCAACAGATACATGAATGGGCGATACAGATCCTTGGAATATAGGTGACAGGTTTAGATAGAGGATCTAGATCGCAGGCTTGGAGGGCCGAAGACCCTGTTCCTATGCTGTAATTTTCTTTGTTCTTTGAAAACACCAAGCTGTTTCAGAAATACAATTTGTTTCAACACTGTTCCTCTAAAGGCTTCTTATAAAAAGCACTGGTGAGAGACGATATCAGTGTGAAACAGTGAGACAGTGTGTAAGTGAGCAAGGGAAAGGGAACAAAATCGTCAGCAAACAAGAAAGACACAGAGCGTATGTAATCGTGCTAGTAAGCGTGAGCAAGCGCGTGCCCCTCAAGGGAGAGAGTGCAACAGAGCGCAAGAATGCATGAGGCCATGCATATGGGAGAGCGCGCTTGCGGGAAAGAGCGCATGTGTGAAATAGCATGCACAAGAGGAGAGCGCGCGTGAGAGCACTTATGCCAAAGAACGCGCGTGAGAGAGGGGGAGAGCACACATGTGAAACAGCGCACGCGAGAAAGGGAAAAGACTAAGTAATATGGATCAATGGCAACTAAAGGTTGAGGCATGAAGTAACTGAATCATGAACAATGCTCAGTGAACTGAATGATCTGTTTCCTCCACATGATTTCTTTTGGCCTGTGCTATTCCCGAATGACACGTTCAGCATGTTTACCACACCTTTATTCACTGGCAGCTTGCTCGGTAACGTACTGTACTTTCTCCTCTCTTCCTCCAGAAGGCTCTCCCTCCTCTGCATATCAATGGACATCTCATCATGGGCCATGACAGCGAGAGCCTGCTCCTCCTCGTACTGGCGCCGTGGTAGGTTGGCCAGCTTTGCTGACAGCAGGTACAGGAAGGTTGTGACCCCATCTTTCCTCACACCATACGAACTCAGAGTTCTGTGATCGCTCGCCAGGCACTGGCCAATAATCCAGCGTTGAACCATAGGGTGGAACCCAAAATCTCGGAATACCTAACATGGAACAATAACTGCATTTATTTAGCATCTTTAATGCGTTAAATATCCCAACACAGACCCCAGGTCAGTTACCAAATGTCCCAAGAAACTATGAGGATAGGCAAACAAAGTTCAAAATGAGATTTTTGTAAGAAGATTGATGCAGGGCTATAGGAGAGAACAAGTCAATGAGGTTTGCTTGGGGATTGATTCAGGGCCATGGAGAGACTGTAGGGCAGTGGGATTAGTTTGAAGATTGATACAGGACTATGGGGGGGGGAGGGGTGGTGAAGAGCGGGGCAGTGGGATTAGTTCTGGGATTGATTTCGGAATATGGGGAGAATGGGGGGGGGATTGGGGTTAGTTTGGGGACCGAAACAGGGCCATGGGGAGACAGCGGGGTTTGCTTGGGGATTGATACGAAATAACTTGCTTTTTACACAGCGCCTTAAATATTCGTAGATGCAATCTCAAAAACATGGGACACCAAGCCACAGGAGAATTTCAGGAAGATTGGGCAGAGGGTCAAAAAAGTTCAATTTTAAGGTTGATCTTACAGCACAGAACAGGCCCTTCAGTTCCTCCAGTCTGTACCAAAAGTATACTACTACTAACACTTCCTGTCACTTGCCAGTTTCCATTTTCCAGCACCAGGCCCATTGCCTTGACTGTTATGGCACTTCAAGTGCTCATCCAAGTACTTTTTAAATGTTGTGAGATTTCTCACCTCAATTACCTTCCCAGGCAGTGCATTCCAGGCTCCCACCACTGTTGGGTGTCAAGTGCTTTCCTCAAATCCCCTGTCACACTTTCACCTTAAAATTATGCTCCCTCATTAATGAGCCTTCAAATAATGGGAGAAGCCACTTTCTATGCACTCTATCCACACCCCTCAATTTTATCTACTTCAAACAGATTCCCCCTCCCTCCCCCAACATTCTCTGCTCTGAAGAAAACAACCCGAGCTTATCCAGCATCTCCATCTCTGAAATGCTCCAACTCAGACACCATCCTGGGGAATCTCTCCTGCATCTTTTCCAGCGCAATCACACCCTTCCTATTGTGTGGGGACCAGAACTGCACAGAGTGCTCCAGATGTGGCCCAATCTAAGTCCTGGAAAGCTCCTCCATAACTGCCCCGTTCTTATAACCTATGCCTGGATTATAAAGGCAAGTGTCCTCTGTGCCTTCTTAATTACCCTATTAACCTGTCCAGCTAGCTTCTGAAATTTGTGGACAAACATACCAAGGTTTCTCAGTTCCTCTGAGCTTCCCAGCAACTGGCCATTCATTGGAAGAAGTAACAAGACAAGGGAGTATTTTTCAGGGTTAAATTCCATCTGCTACCTGACCAATCCATTTATATCCTCCTGTAACCTAACACCTTTCCACCTCAACTGTCAACCACACGCTCAATCTTTGTGTTGCCCATAAATTTACTTACATTTCCTCTCACTGCGCTCCCCACCCTTCCTTGTACTCCATTAAAACGGGGTAAGTTACCTGTTGCTTTAACGTGGAAACAGTTGCATAGGGGAAGACCTTCACAAAAATGGTGGCAGAAGATGTGGCGTCCTCCACTTCAACTTTCATACTGAAGGGAAAGAAGAGAAATAACAAAGCCTTAGCCTGGGTGCAATGGAAAAGCCATGCAATCCTTTCTGCTGTTCACTTGATGAGTTTCTACAGAACGAGGTAGCACAGGAGGAGGCCATTCAGCCCATCAAGTCAAATGTGCAAGACGTTCTGCTTCTCATCTCCCCGCTCACTGACTTGTCCCCATTGTTAGGAAAGTGGGTGCTGATTATGCCTTACTGATGGTTAAATCCTCAACCAATATCCAGTGGATTTGGTAACATGGTGGAATCGACGGATGACTGGAGTTACATTCCCTGAAGCTTCACAGAAGGCACCTTTGCAGCTTGCTCATTTAAATAATGGCACACCAAATATCAGACTCCTCAAAACCACCCCGCACTTAGTCTCACTTCCACGCTCTTCTCCATAAGCAGGCAAATAGCTCCTCCCTAATTCCTTGTTCAATTCCCTTTTGAAAGTTACAACTGAAAGTGCTTCTGCTAACCCTTTCAGGCAGTTTGTCCTAGATCATAGCAAAAGAAACAAAGGAAGTTGAGAATATTTTATTGTACCCTGCTGCAAACCTACATCTTCTGGTTACAGAGGCTTTCCTGTCACTGGGAAGAGTTATTTACTCTGGGAACAGTTATTTAGTCTAACAGACGCTGCTCATGACTTCCAGCATTACTGTTTAACTTAAACATTCTGGGTTCCTAATGAGTAAAAGGTCCTTCTTTTACAGTGACATGTGCTGTATTCTGGATCATGTGGTGGGACGTAAACGCGTAGTTACCTGATCTGTTGATTGGGATAAACATCCTTCATCCAGATGCCGAGAGACACTTTCTGCTGAGCCAGACTCACAGCACACTCAGACGACAAGACAGAGTCACCTGCCTCTATTGCTTTGGCAAGTTGCTGAATCAGGTCCTCTAGTAATTGAAATAAACAAACATATATTGCACATGAGGGAAAAAATGAACAAACTTACCAGCATGAGTTACATACAGAGTAAAGCTCCATCTACTCTTCTACACTGGAAGTAAAGTTCTGTCAACAATGCTTCCTGACATCATCCATGTACAACCTGGGTCATATTTAATGCTTCCTGGTTCTGACTCTCCCTGCGACAGACAAAATAATTTGCCTGTTGACTTTAAACAACTTTTTTAGGCATCTTAAATTCCAATTACATCACCACTCAGCCTGCTATACTCAATACAAAACAAGCCTATACTCTGTAATTTGCCCTCAATGTTACCCTTATACCTCTGCAATCATTCCAGCCAGCATGGGCTGCACCCCCTTCCAAGGTCATTAGCCACTTAATGACGAACACAGCCCAAACATGGAAACTCTGCATAGAGTCTGGCCAGAGTTTTACCTGTTCTGGAGATGTCCATTCCTGATCTTGGAACGTTGTGGCCAGCTCCAAGCAGCTCTGCTCCTGTCTTGAGAACTCCCTCTGTCACTGGTTGAGCTGACAGTACTGGGATTCCTGTTGGCTCACTCTGGTACTGTGCGTCAGCAGAAGAACTTGCTACAGGAAGACAACACTCATTGTGATCTAACAAGGCAAACACATGATGGGCAGCTAATTTCCCTCGTAAATTCAATCATGAGATATGAGCACTGCTGGCTGAGTAGTGCTTCGCACTTAACAACATTACTGTGGAGTTACATGCAAAGATCCGATCAAGATGGCAGATTTCCTTCTCAAAGATCATTAGAGAATCAGATGGGTCTTTATGGCAGTTGTCAGCATTAGGTTTGTGACTTTAAATCTCATCATCTGCCGTGGCTGGACTCGAAACCACTTCTCAGCATATTAGCCCAAGGTTCAGAATCACTAGCCCAGGGATGTTACCATCACGACACCACTTCCACCCCAAAACATTCTTCCTTAACTAAATCTAAGACTCTCCGGTTGGTCAAAGATTGTGAGTCAATGCTAAGGGAGTGCCACACTGTCAGAGGGTCACATGCAGGCCAGAGGATGGTGGTTCCCTTCCCTAAAGGGCAGTGAACCAGATGGGTTTTTCCCAACAACTAACAATGGATTCATCATTAGCTGCTTGATTCCAGATTTTTTTTTGTTGAATTCAAATTCCTCTATCTGCCTCGGTCGGATTCGAACCCTGGACTCCAGAACATTACCTGGGTGTCAGGATTAACAGTCCAGCAATAATACCTACCACTCAGACATCAGCTTCGCTGTTACCTAGTACTAAACACCAGCCTTTCCCCATAACGCCGTACACAAAAATATTTCTATCCAAATAATTGGCCAAGGCCCTGTGGAATGTCTCAACTGAGCCTGCCTCCAGCACATTCGCAGGCAGTGTATTCCAGACTCCAACTACTGACTGTGTGAAACAGCACTTTCCTCCCATCCCCATATTCCCTTTGCACATTACTGTAAACCTTTAAATTCAAACCCAAAAGGACAGGCAACATAAAATGAACCAACTGGTCATTGAATCCATGCCAAAGTTCAGAGACCACAAGACAAATTTACGAGCATCTTTAAAAATAAATTCACGGTTTGGCAGGGTTTCTGTTCCACTCCTCCCCTATCCTCTACGTTACCCACCTTTCTCAACTTCCCTCAACGAGCTGGTGATGATGGTTGACCACTTCTGAGCCTCTTTCTCATCTTCAAAGTGATACATCAACTGCTCAGATGGTTGGTTCCTTGTACTAATTCTATGGCAGGTCGCACTTTTGAATTCATAGATGATATCTTTCAAATTAAATTCATAAAGGCTCTGCAAACAGTACAGAAAAAGGTACCTGAATAATATGAAAGTGTAGGAGTGAGACATTTACAGCTCAAAGCCAAAACTGCACATGTTGACGTGTTGAAGAGATAGTAAGAACTGCTGTTGCTGGAGTCTGAGATAACACAGTGTGGACCTGGAGGAACACAGCAGGTCAGGCAGCATCAGGGGAGCAGGAAAGCTGACGTTTTGGGTCAGGACCCTTTTCTGAAGAAGGGTCCCGACCCGAAACACCAGCTTTCCTGCTCCTCTGATTGTCCTTGATGTGTTGAGATGTCTGTTTCAAACTTCCTCACATAATGACACATTACTGGACAACTTCAGCAAGATTGGCACACGCGCTGAATTAAAAGACATGCCTTCACTGGAAAAGCTTAGCAGCGGGATCCACAATTCAAAGAGACAGACGAAGGATACATTCTTTGGGAGGGGGAATTGTGTTTCGATTATGAGGGGCATGGATAAGGGAATAGCCAAGACCTTTTTCCTAGGGTAGGGGATTCCAAAACTACAGGGCAGAGGTTTAATGTGACAGAGGAAGGATTTAAGAAAGGACTTAAGGAACTTTATGAACAGATGAAACATTATTTCTTTCATTCGTGTTGGACTTTACTGGAACAGCAGCAGAGGGCATGTGCCAAGAGGTAAGAGAGGGGGCAAAACAGTGGTGTCTAAAAGCTTGGGGGTCACCTTATGGAATAAATGGAACAAACAGGGAAACATAGAAAATAGGGGCAGGAGGAGACTATTTCAGTCCTCAAGCCTCCACCATTCAATATGATCACGGTTGATCACCCAACTCTGTACCCTGTTCCCACTTTACATCCAATATCATTTAATCCCTTGAGGCTCAAGTGCTACTTGCAACTCCATGAAATCACAGGATAATTTGGCCTTGACTGCTTTCTGTGGCAGAGAATTCCCCAGGCCCACCACTCTCTGGGTGAAGACATTTCTCCTCAGCTCAGTCCTTAGACTCCAGGTGTGGTCTCACCAAAGCCCTGTACAAGTGCAGCAAGACATCCCTGCTCCCGTACTCCAATCCTCTCACTGTGAAGGCCAACATACCGCTTGCCTTCTTTACCACCTGCTGTACCAATGCCCTCTAGTTTTGAACTCCCCTACTCTGGAGAAAAGACCCTGACCATTCACACTATCTACATCTCTCATGATATTATAAACCTCTATAAAAGGTCAAACACTCAGTCTCCGACACTCCAGGTAAAACAGCCTCAGCCGAAGCAGCACCCCTCCCTTCCCACCCCCGCCCCTTCCCGCCGCACCCCCCTGTCCCGCTCTCCCCCCACCCCCACCCGCCAACCCCTATCAGGCGTCATTGGCTAGACAAGCATTTATTACCAGGGCGGTTAACAGTCAACCAGATAGCTGTTCCTTATCATAAGATGGTGCCCCCCTTTTTTGAGGATAAACAGCTGGGTAAAACATCCTAGCTACAGTTGCCCTGTCTTCTGCAAAACAGCCACCCAACCCGCATTTGGTCACATTGGTGTAGGGACCAAGTCACAAGCAGCAAGGACAACACCCCGACTCAGTATAAGCTCTCTGCAAGAAATGCCAAGTGCTATGGATGGCAAGATGCAAGGAAAGGGGGGAAAAAGAATAGTAAGACAGCGTGTTTCATTTCCTACATATCCAGAGGTGGAAGGAAATTCTCTGAGGAAGACACTGGAAGTGTGTGAGGGAAGCCAGGTTGGACAAGAACGAACAACGTCCCCAATATCATATCAAAGGGCCGGAAGGCTCAGGGGCTAAAGTAGACAGAGACACAAGTGCATAATACCAACGAAGAATGAAACGGTCAGACAAGTCCCACGTATCTGCAGAATGGTCCCAGGAACAGCAGTGCGTGGCTTTTTTTTGATACAGCTGTAATCTTGTTGAGTGCAGACAGCAATAACTGTTATTTGGAGGAATGAAGCAGAAGGTGGCCAAAGTGAGAATGAAGCCAAACAGCTGGGGGAGGTGGGTTCTAAAGCTGGGACTTCACTCAGGAAGAAAATGAGGAATCGTGTGGCTGGGTGTGGGGAGCGGGGAGTAGGGCACAGATGACTGCACATCCACTGTGAGCCAGAGAGGTCTAATGCCAAGAAAATGGTAAGTGTCAAAAATAGGGATGATGTAAGCAGAGTTGTACACAGAAAAGGCCAGAGGATTAACAATGGGGAGGAAAAAAAACAGGGTCAACGTAGAGAAAAATGAGTTCAAATGGGCAAGAGCACACTACAGTGACAATACAGTGCGATTTAGTACCACTGAACAAACTGCAGTGTGGAGTACTACACATCCCATGTCAAAGCTAACATTCAGGCTGACCACCCCCACACACCCACCAACAGCACGGTGCCCCCGCCATGCTGACCCCACCCCCACCCCCCCAACAGCATGGCGGGTGCGCCACACTGACCCCCACCCCAACAGGACAGCGCGCCCGCCACACTGGCGCCCCCTCCGTGCTGACCCACGCCCCCCCCCACCCTAACAGCGCGGCGCGGCGCGCCCACTGCGTTGACCCCGCCATCCTACCCCAAGACAGCGCGGTACTCCCACCACGCTGATGCTTCTACCTGACAACACGTGAACTAGTGAACATCTGCAAACCAGATTACCCAGGGCTACAAGATTCTGCTAGCTGCCCTACGTGTGTCTGAAAGTGCCTTCTCTCCTGAGTAACGACACAACTGGCCTGTAATTACCCATTCGGCAACTCAGTGCAGACGGAGCTACTGGAATATGCTAGATAATAAAATGAGGCTGGATGAACACAGCAGGCCCAGCAGCATCTCAGGAGCACAAAAGCGGACGTTTCGGGCCTAGACCCTTCATCAGAGAGGAACCCTCCTGAGATGCTGCTGGGCCTGCTGTGTTCATCCAGCCTCACATTTTATTATCTTGGATTCTCCAGCATCTGCAGTTCCCATTATTACTGGAATATGCTGCTGTTTTAGAAAAAAAAACACAAGGTGGGGTTTAAATTAAATAATTCCTTTCATGCAAGGTTACTAAGCAACCCTGCTCTGGAATTTTGAACCACAAGTATGAGGTGGATGGTAAAAGAAACTGAAAGACAAGGTTGTTCTCTCACAAATAATTAAAACCGAAACCACGGTGAAACTGAGCAGGGCTTGCAGAATCGGTGGAAACAGATATAAAGTTAATGTTTCAAGCTTAATGATTCTTCTTTGGAGCTGAAGTTTATTGGGCTTGAAATATTAACTCTGTTTTTCTCTCCATAGGTGCTGCCAGACCTGCTGAGAGTCTCCAGCAATTTGTGTTTTTAGTATCTTTGTTCCCTCTTAGCATTATTACAAAATTTCTAGTCCAACAACACAACAGAAGCCCACACAGTTCATAATTCCTACCCCATCAATTACTTCAACATTACCTGGTATGCGTCTCAATTGCAGCTTTGGTCCAAATCCCTCCACACCCCCAACAAAAAACATTCTATCAAACACAGTGCTGACATTTCCAAATCAACTTCTTCTCTTAGAGGCCAGTGAATCCATGTAACTCTTTCCCACCAAAGGCTGGGTCATTAAGTATTCATACTTACAGATTTATAATAAGAAAGCTACTTCATTTCAAAGGGATTGGAGTATAAGAGTAGTGAAATCTTACTGCTGCTGTACAAGGTGCTGGTGAGACTACATCTGGAGTGCTGCGAGGAGTTTTGCAACTATTATTTAAGGAAACGATATCATTTCATTGGAGATGGTTCAGAGAAGGCTCACTAGGGTGATCTCTGGTATCGAGGGTTTGTCTTTTGAGCAAAGATTAAACGGGCTGGTACTCTACTCACAGAAATTTAAAAGAATGAGGGGTGATCACAGGGGGACCTGAAGACAAGATGGCATAGCTTCAAAGTAAAGGGGCACCAATTTAAGAATGAGAGGAGGAGGAGGAATTTCTTCTCTCAGAGGGCCGAGTGTCTTTGGACCTCCTTGTCACAGAGAGCTGTGGGGACAGAGTCCTCACATATATTTCAGGCTGACATAGATAGATTCTTGATCCGTTGGGGAATCTAGGTTTATCGGGAGAAGACAGGAATAGCAAGAACTGCAAATGCTGGAGTCACAGATAACACAGTTTGGAGCTGGATGAACACAGCAGGCCAGGCAGCATTAGGGGAGCTGGAAAGCTGACGTTTCGGGTTGGGGCCCTTCTTCTGAATGCCAATGACGAATGGCAGATCAGCCATGATGCTATTGAATTACAGAATAGGCTGAAGGGCTGACTGGCCTTCTCCTGTACCTATTTCCTATGGTCTAAGTGGAGTTGAGGATTATCAAGTCAGCCACAACATCATTGAATGGCAGTGCAGACTCGATGGACTAAATGGCCCATTTCTGCTCCTATGTCCTAAGCTCCGAACCCCAGCTTATTTTCAGGGTGGAATTCAAATTTCCCACTACCCTTTTTGTGAAGAAATGCTTCCTCAGAATAGCCCCAACCAGACAAGCTCTAGTTTTAGACTAACACTGCATTGTCCGGGGTTCCCTGGTTCTGAAAAGGGAAGAACCTCCCTCTCCAACATTTGCAATTCTTTGTAGCAGTTTGGTCCAGAGTGTCTCTTCACCATTTTAAGAACACAAATCCACCACCACTACCATCTCAAAGGACAAGCACAGCAAGAACAGGGGAACACCACTGATTGCACGTTTCCCCTCACCATCCTGACTTGGAAATATATAACCATTCCTTCACTGCTATTGGATCAACAAATCTGTCCTTAACAAAGCAATTCACCGCTACATTCTCAAAGAATGCCGCGCCGTCGGGGGGTCAGCGCCGAGGGAGCGGGCACCGTCGGAGGGTCAGCGCCGAGGGAGCGGGCACCGGAGGGTCAGCGCCGAGGGAGCGGGCACCGTCGGAGGGTCAGCGCCGAGGGAGCGGGCACCGTCGGAGGGTCAGCGCCGAGGGAGCGGGCACCGGAGGGTCAGCGCCGAGGGAGCGGGCACCGTCGGAGGGTCAGCGCCGAGGGAGCGGGCACCGTCGGAGGGTCAGCGCCGAGGGAGCGGGCACCGTCGGAGGGTCAGCGCCGAGGGAGCGGGCACCGTCGGAGGGTCAGCGCCGAGGGAGCGGGCACCGTCGGAGGGTCAGCGCCGAGGGAGAGGGCACCGGAGAGTCAGCGCCGAGGGAGAGGGCACCGTCGGAGGGTCAGCGCCGAGGGAGCGGGCACCGTCGGAGGGTCAGCGCCGAGGGAGCGGGCACCGTCGGAGGGTCAGCGCCGAGGGAGCGGGCACCGTCGGAGGGTCAGCGCCGAGGGAGCGGGCACCGTCGGAGGGTCAGTGCCGAGGGAGCGGGCACCGTCGGAGGGTCAGTGCCGAGGGAGCGGGCACCGGAGGGTCAGTGCCGAGGGAGCGGGCACTGTCGGAGGGTCAGTGCTGAGGGAGTGGGCACTGTCGGAGGGTCAGTGCTGAGGGAGTGGGCACTGTCGGAGGGTCAGTGTTGAGGGAGTGGGCACTGACGGAGGGTCAGTGCTGAGGGAGCGGGCACTGTCGGAGGGTCAGTGCTGAGGGAGCGGGCACTGCCGGAGGGTCAGTGCTGAGGGAGTGGGCACTGTCGGAGGGTCAGTGCTGAGAGAGCGGGCACTGTCGGAGGGTCAGTGCTGAGGGAGTGGGCACTGTCGGAGGGTCAGTGCTGAGGGAGCGGGCACTGTCGGAGGGTCAGTGCTGAGGGAGCGGGCACTGTCGGAGGGTCAGTGCTGAGGGAGCGGGCACTGTCAGAGGGTCAGTGCTGAGGGAGCGGGCACTGTCGGAGGGTCAGTGCTGAGGGAGCGGGCACTGTCGGAGGGTCAGTGCTGAGGGAGCGGGCACTGTCGGAGGGTCAGTGCTGAGGGAGCGGGCACTGTCGGAGGGTCAGTGCTGAGGGAGCGGGCACTGTCAGAGGGTCAGTGCTGAGGGAGCGGGCACTGTCGGAGGGTCAGTGCTGAGGGAGCAGACACTGTCGGAGGGTCAGTGCTGAGGGAGTGGGCACCGTCGGAGGGTCAGGGCTGAGGGAGTGGGCACTGTCGGAGGGTCAGTGCTGAGGGAGCGGGCACTGTCGGAGGGTCAGGGACTCCTCACCAGGCTCTTCCCGAGGCGGCTGTCCCCGGAGCGGACTCCCAGCCGGAACACCCCGGGCCGCTCCATGCTCAGCTGCAGGCGCAGGGCCGAGGGCTGGTCGTCCGTCGCTGCCCGAGGCCCGGGACACGGAGTTAGGCCGCGGCCGCCACACTCTCCTTCCGACACCCGGCATGACATCAGCACCGTGGCCTGTGTCGGAGCCGAGCCCCGCGTCTCGTTGGACGCCATCGCCTGCTGAACAAACACACTGCGCGGACGGTGTTCACTGTGGCACACTCCCAGTGGGATCTGTGTGTCGTTAATCAGTGTCCGGCCTGACCACCCGGCCCATGCACTTTCCTTCCCTCTCCCCCCAACCTCTGAAGGGCGTTGAAAATGTTGTTTCAAAATTATTGACACATACGCACGTAAACGAAACTCTTGTCTCTTTTATGGCAGGGAGCTACTTTAGAACAGGATCAATTGCTTTAGGTAATGAGAATAAAGTAAAATTACTGTGGCAACTGGAGATCTGAAACTTAAGAGAAAACTTTGGAAAATATGACGAACATCTCTAGGTGTAGAAGCAGAGCTCATCCAGGCCCCAAGATGACATTCCACATTAAGCAGGGGTTCACCTACACATCTGCCAATGTGGTATACTGCATCCACTGTACCCGGTGTGGCTTCCTCTACATTGGGGAAACCAAGCGGAGGCTTGGGGACCGCTTTGCAGAACACCTCCGCTCAGTTTGCAATAAACAACTGCACCTCCCAGTCGCAAACCATTTCCACTCCCCCTCCCATTCCTCAGGCGACATGTCCATCATGGGCCTCCTGCACTGCCACAATGATGCCACCCGAAGGTTGCAGGAACAGCAACTCATATTCCGCCTGGGAACCCTGCAGCCTAATGGTATCAATGTGGACTTCACCAGTTTCAAAATCTCCCCTCCCCCCACCGCATCCCAAAACCAGCCCAGTTCGTCCCCTCCCCCCACTGCATCCCAAAACCAGCCCAGTCTGTCTCTGCCTCCCTAACCTGTTCTTCCTCTCACCCATCCCTTCCTCCCACCCCAAGCCGCACCCCCATCTACCTACTAACCTCCTCCCACCTCCTTGACCTGTCCGTCTTCCCTGGACTGACCTATCCCCTCCCTACCTCCCCACCTATACTCTCTCCACCTTTCTTCTTTACTCTCCATCTTCGGTCCGCCTCCCCCTCTCTCCCTATTTATTCCAGTTCCCTCTTCCCATCCCCCTCTCTGATGAAGGGTCTAGGCCCGAAACCTTAGCTTTTGTGCTCCTGAGATGCTGCTTGGCCTGCTGTGTTCATCCAGCCTCACATTTTATCTTGGAATTCTCCAGCATCTGCAGTTCCCATTGTCTGATCTCCCAAGTTAATGGATTTCCTCTGCCAATTTCTGCTTTCATTTTCCACTAATTTTGCCCATCATTCTGAGTTTAATAGCGTCACAGTTTCAGTTTTGAAACTTTTAAAAGGAAATTCTAATTTTCAGTACAAATGGCTTGATAACTCATTTAAAAACAATACTACTTGATGGCAACATATGTTTAAAGTATATCTTCTTCCATCACATTCTCCACAGAAACGTAATGTTTATTTGCAAGCAGCTCAGAGGTCAGAAAATTCTGAAGAAGGGTCTTGACCCGAAACCTCAGCTTTCCTGCTCCTCTGATGCCTGCTGTGTTCATCCAACTCCACACCGTGTTATCTCCCTCCAGTATCAGCAGTTCTTACTATCTCTGCTGTCTGTCTGTGATATTTTTGCATTTACAGGGTAGCCTGTAACTTGATCTCAAAATCTCAGGCTTCTTCTTATTCCACCTGTCATTGCCGCAGGAATCACATTAGCTTTTTATCTATTTAGAAATGCTGATCAATCATTATTGATCACAAATATAAGCAAAATATTGCAGATGCTGGAAATCTTAAATGAAAATGGAGAATGATGGAGAAACGCAGCAGATCTCTCAGAGGAGCACAAAAAAAAGAGTTAATGTTTCAAGTCCAGTGGGACTGCTGTTCAGAACCCAGAGAAACATCTCCCTCTATATAAGATAAAGGAAGGCAGGAAAAATCAGGCAGGAATGCCACGGGTCCATACTAAACTGGACCGGAAGTTGGAGGAGCCTGTCCAACTTCTGATGACTTTCATGGCTCTGGCATCGAGTGCTTGACTGCCTCATGAAAAGGGTGGTAGTGCCTTGGAGAGCCAGATTCACCATAACACAAAGGGGCAGCTGGACATCCACTGTTCTAGCAATCAGTGCTCAGCATCCATGGAAATGTATGTGGTAGTCGGAGGAAAGAGGCAACACAGCTTCACTCCAAATGGCCCATTCTTCTCCAGGAAACAGAGTAGGCATTCA
Source organism: Stegostoma tigrinum (assembly GCF_030684315.1). Lineage (NCBI taxonomy): Eukaryota > Metazoa > Chordata > Chondrichthyes > Orectolobiformes > Stegostomatidae > Stegostoma > Stegostoma tigrinum. Next base: position 159,826,190 of record NC_081355.1, read on the forward strand.
CAGGGAGGAGCAACAGAACAGCACCCCGGTAACTTCTCAGGACACTCCAGGGATGCCCTGCCCAATACATTAAGGATTTAGATGAAGGAGTAGAGGAATAAATGGTCCTTTTGTGAAGGGCAGACTGTGTTTAGGGGAGTACTGCAGGGATCAGTGCTTGGGGCCCGTGACAAACATTAATCATGTGGATGAGGGAACTAACTATAATATCTCCAAGTTTGCAGATGACACAAAGCTGGGGGAAGCGTGAGCTGTCAGGATATTACAGAGACGCTTTACTGTGATTTGGACAAACTGAGTGAGTAGTCAAGTACATGGCAGATGCAGTACAATGTTTGATAAAAGTGAGATTATCCATTTTGACAGCAAAAACAGGAAGGCAGATTAATATCCACATCGCAACTGATTGACGAAGGGTGTGATGCAACACACCCTGAGTCCCATCTGCTTTAATTTTATACACTAACCTTTTACGTGGGATCTTATCGAAAGCCTTCTGAAAATCTAAGTGAACTATATCCACCAGTTCCCCCTTATCAAGTCTATAGTTACATCCCTAAAGAATTCCAGTCAATTTGTAGAGCATGATTTCCTTTTTGCAAATCCATGCTGACTCTGTCTAATCCTGTTGTGGTTAAAAACTGCTCAGCGACTATACCTTTTATAATGGACTTTTAGTATTTTCGCCACTAGCCTTATCAAGCTCATTAGTCTATAATTCCTTGTTTTCACTCTACCTTCTTTTTTTAAATTGAGTCATTGGGTCAGACAGCAAAGAAACACGAGTCCTTCAGCCCACCACATCTATGGTGACCAACGAACATCAAACTACACCCATCCTACCAAACTACCCTCGTTGGTCTGTAGCCAACTATGCCCTGGTATTTTAACTACTTATTTAGATGCTTTTTGAATATTGTGAGAGTACCTGCCTCCAACACCCCTCAGGCAACACGTTCCATATTTCTACCACCCTCGGGTGAAAAATCTTTCCTCAGATCCGCTCTAAACTACTTACTCCTCACCTTAAATTTATGCCCTCTGGTCTTAGACATATCTGCCATGAGGAAAAGATTCTTATGATCTACCCTGTCTATGCCTCTCATAATTTTCTATACCTCAGTCAGATTCCCCTCAGCCTCCTCTGCTCCATGGAAAACAAACCCAGCCAATCCAGTCTCTCCTCATAACTGAAACTTTCCATCCCAGGCAACATCCTGGAGAATCCCCTCTGTGCTGTCTCCAGTACAACCATATCTTTCTGATAGTGTGGTAAATGAAAGTAAACACGATACTCCACCTGAGGCCTAACCATTGTTTTATAAGGTTGCAATTAGACTTCCTTGCTCCTATATTCTACATCCCAGCTTAGTGACAGCAAGTATCCCTTATGCCTGCCTCACCACCCTGTCTATCCGTGTTGAAACCTTCAGGGATCTATGGATTTGTACACCAAGGTCCCTTTGTTCTTCAGTATTTCCTAGGTACCTACCATTCTCTGTATATATCATTGTCTCAACAGACCTCCCAAAATGCGTCATAGTGGGATTACAATGGTTACCCTCCAATCTATAGAAACCGAGTCTAAAGAATGTTAAAAGTTGACCACCAATGCATCCACTATTGTTAGGGCCTTAGTATTCTGGGATGTAGGTTATCAGGCCCTGGGATTTTATCAGCCGTTAATCCCATCAATTTACAAAACACTATTTCCCTACTAATACCAATTTCTTTCCATTTCTCCCTAGTCCCTGTGTTCCCCAACATTTTTCATAGAATTCCTACAGTGTGGAAACAGACCCTTCAGCCCAAGAGGTCCACGCTGATCCTCGGAGCATCCCACCCAGACCCATATAGCCCACCGAATTTACACCGCCCTGAATGCCATGGGCAAATTTTCATGGCCGATCCACCTAACCTGCACATGTTTGGACTGTGGGAGGAAACCAGAGCACCAGGAGGAAAGGATCATGAATCTTTGGAACTCTGTACCTGAAAATGTGGTGGAAGCAGAGTATTTGAATATTTTAAAAGCAGAGCTGGATAGATTTTGCATAAGGAAGAATGTGAAAGGTTATGGGGGATAGGCAAGAATTTGGAATTATAAAATCTAGGTTTCCTCTGAGTTCTTCAGTTTTCCCCCACAGTCCGTAGATGTGCAGATTAGGTGGACTGGTCATGTTAACTTGCCCCATAATGTCCAGGGCTTGTGCAGATTAGCTGGGTTAACCAAAGCAAATGCAGGGCTATGGGAACAGAGTTGGGGGGTTGAGTCTAAATGGGATGCTCTTCACAGGGTCGGTGCAGACTCGATGGGCTGTATGTCCTCTTTCTGCCCTTTAGGGATTCGATAATTCTTCCTTTGATATGGAACCAGTGGGTCAGAACATACCCAGGGATGGTGGTGATGGCGATGAGGGTGATGGTGGTGAGGGTGAGGGTGGTGAGGGTGATGGCGATGAGGGTGATGGCGGTGAGGGTGATGGCGGTGAGGGTGATGGCGATGAGGATGATGGCGGTGAGGGTGATGGCGGTGAGGGTGATGGCGGTGAGGGTGATGGCGATGAGGGTGATGGCGATGAGGGTGATGGCGGTGAGGGTGATGGCGATGAGGATGATGGCGGTGAGGGTGATGGCGGTGAGGGTGATGGCGATGAGGGTGATGGCGATGAGGGTGATGGCGGTGAGGGTGATGGCGATGAGGGTGATGGCGATGAGGGTGATGGCGGTGAGGGTGATGGCGATGAGGGTGATGGCGATGAGGGTGATGGCGGTGAGGGTGATGGCGATGAGGGTGATGGCGGTGAGGGTGATGGCGATGAGGGTGATGTCGATGAGGGTGATGGCGATGAGGGTGATGGCGGTGAGGGTGATGGCGATGAGGGTGATGGCGATGAGGGTGATGGCGGTGAGGGTGATGGCGATGAGGGTGATGGCGATGAGGGTGATGGCGGTGAGGGTGATGGCGATGAGGGTGATGGCGATGAGGGTGATGGCGGTGAGGGTGATGGCGGTGATGATGATGGCGATGAGGGTGATGGCGGTGATGATGATGGCGATGAGGGTGATGTCGATGAGGGTGATGGCGGTGATGATGATGGCGATGAGGGTGATGGCGATGAGGGTGATGGCGATGAGGGTGATGGCGATGAGGATGATGGCGATGAGGGTGATGGCGATGAGGGTGATGGCGGTGAGGGTGATGGCGGTGAGGGTGATGGCGATGAGGGTGATGGCGATGAGGGTGATGGCGATGAGGGTGATGGCGGTGAGGGTGATGGCGGTGAGGGTGATGGCGATGAGGGTGATGGCGATGAGGGTGATGGCGGTGAGGGTGATGGCGGTGAGGGTGATGGCGGTGATGATGATGTCGATGAGGGTGATGGCGGTGAGGGTGATGGCGGTGAGGGTGATGGCGATGAGGGTGATGGCGATGAGGGTGATGGCGGTGAGGGTGATGGCGGTGAGGGTGATGTCGATGAGGGTGATGGCGATGAGGGTGATGGCGATGAGGGTGATGGCGATGAGGGTGATGGTGGTGAGGGTGATGGCGATGAGGGTGATGGCGATGAGGATGATGGCGATGAGGGTGATGGCGATGAGGGTGATGGCGGTGATGATGATGGCGATGAGGGTGATGGCGATGAGGATGATGGCGATGAGGGTGATGGCGATGAGGGTGATGGCGGTGAGGGTGATGGCGATGAGGGTGATGGCGATGAGGGTGATGGCGGTGAGGGTGATGGCGGTGAGGGTGATGGCGATGAGGGTGATGGCGGTGAGGGTGATGGCGGTGAGGGTGATGGCGGTGAGGGTGATGGTGATGATGATGATGGCGATGAGGGTGATGGCGATGAGGGTGATGGCGGTGAGGGTGATGGCGATGAGGGTGATGGCGATGAGGGTGATGGCGGTGAGGGTGATGGCGATGAGGGTGATGGCGATGAGGGTGATGGCGGTGAGGGTGATGGCGGTGAGGGTGATGGCGATGAGGGTGATGGCGGTGAGGGTGATGGCGGTGAGGGTGATGGTGATGATGATGATGGCGATGAGGGTGATGGCGATGAGGGTGATGGCGGTGAGGGTGATGGCGATGAGGGTGATGGCGATGAGGGTGATGGCGGTGAGGGTGATGGCGATGAGGGTGATGGCGGTGAGGGTGATGGCGATGAGGGTGATGGTGATGCTGGTGATGGCGGTGAGGGTGATGGCGATGAGGGTGATGGCGATGAGGGTGATGGCGGTGAGGGTGATGGCGGTGAGGGTGATGGCGATGAGGGTGATGGCGGTGATGGTGATGGCGGTGAGGGTGATGGCGGTGAGGGTGATGGCGATGAGGGTGATGGCGATGAGGGTGATGTCGATGAGGGTGATGGCGGTGAGGGTGATGGCGATGAGGGTGATGGCGATGAGGGTGATGGCGGTGAGGGTGATGGTGGTGAGGGTGATGGCGGTGAGGGTGATGGCGGTGAGGGTGATGGCGATGAGGGTCATGGCGATGAGGGTGATGGCGGTGAGGGTGATGGCGGTGAGGGTGATGGCGGTGAGGGTGATGGCGGTGATGGCGGTGTCTGGGACACTGTCTATAAGGTATGATTCTGTGAGTATGACTGTGTCAGGCTGTTGCTTGACCAGTCTGTGAGACAGCTCTCCCAACGTTGGCACTAACCCCCAGATGTTAGGAAGAAGGACTTTGCAGGGTTGACAGGGCTGTTTTCACTGTTGCCTTTTCTAGTGCTAGGTCCATACCTGGTCTGGTTTCGTTTCTTTTTGAAACTTCATAGTGATTGTTTTTCCTGACCATTAGCAATGTTTTCACGATTATAATTCCAGATTTTTAACATGTGAATTCAAATTCCATGACAGGTCTCAAACCCAGGGTCCCCAGAACATTAGCTGACTTGCTGGATTAACGGTCTAGTGATAATACCACGAGGCCATTGCCCTCCTTGGCTTATGTTGGGGAATGAGCATGGCCAGGTGATCAATGTCTCAGAGGGGAAGCATTCTGGGAACAGTGATCATAATTCTGTAAGTTTTAAGATAGTTATAGATAGGAATAAACCTGGTCCTTGGGTGAAAGTGCGAAATTGGGGAGGGCTAATCACAATAGAATTAGGCTGAAACTGGAGAAACAGAGTTGGGCGCAGCTGTTTGAGGGTAAAGCAGACGTGCAGGAATCTTTTAAAGGCCAGCTGGTCAGCGTTCATGGCTCACATGTTCCTCTGAGGATGAAAGATAAGGATGGCAAGATTTGGGAACACTAGATGATAAGAAATATTGAAAGTTTGGTCAAAAAGGAAAAAAAGAAGCATACGTAAGATTTACAAAACTAAAATCAAACAAGGCTCTTGAGGAATATAAATGAAGCAAGAAAGAACTTAACAAGTAATTAGGAGGTCTAAAAGAGGCCATGAAATGTCCTTGGCATTTGAATGAAGGCATTTTATACGTGTATTAGGAGGAATTGGGTAGCTAGGGAAAGAGTAAGTCTACGCAATGACAGAAGAGGTTAATGCATACCTCACATTGATATTCATCAAGGAGAAGGACATGGCTGATGGCAAGATTCGAGACATTTTATGTTGATATTCTAGAGCACATAAATATGTTGTTTAGCAGACAGACCTAAGGGTGCATGTTTATAGTTTCTTGAAAGTGGAGTCGCAAGTAGGCAGGATGGTGAAGAAGGCATTTAACACACTTGCTTTCATTGGTCAGAGCGCGGAGTATAGGAATTGGGATGTCATGTTGCGGCTGTACAGGACATGGGTGAGACCGCTTTTAGAATACTGCCTACAATTCTGGGCACCCTGCTGTAGGATGTTGTTCAACTAGAAAGGGTACAAAAAAATTCACAAGCATGTTGCTAGGACTGGAGAGTTTGAGTTATAGGGAGAGGCCAGATAGCTTGGGACTTTCATCTCTGGAGCATCAAAGGCTGAGGGGTGACCTGATGGATGTTTATAAAATCATGAGGGGCATAAATAAGGTGAATAACCAAGATCTTTTTCTAAGGCGATTTTTATTCATTCAGGGGATGAGGGAATTGCTGGCCAGGCAGCATTTATTGCCCATCCCTAATTGCCCAGAGGGTAGTTAAGAGTCAACCACATTGCTGTGAGGCTGGAGTCACATGTAGGCCAAACTAGGCAGTTTCGTTCCCTAAAGGACATTAGTGAACCAGATGGGCTTTTTTAAGAATCAACAGTTGATTCATGGTCATCATTAGACATTTAATTACAGATTTTTTTTATTGAATTCAAATTCCACTATCTGTCATGGCAGGATTCAAACCTAGGTTCCCAGAACATTACCTGGGTCTCTGGGAGCACAGTCCAGCAAAAGTACCATAAGACCATAAGACGTAGGAATGGAAGTAAGGCCATTTGGTCCATCAAGTCCACTCCGCCACTTAAATCATGGCCGATGGGCATTTCAACACCACTTCCCTGCACCCTCCCCGCAGCCCTTGATTCCTTTTGAGATCATCTACTCCCCAGGGTAGGGAAGTCCAAAGCCAGACAGTGTATGTTTAAAGTGAGAGGGGAAAGATTTAAAAGGAACCTGAGGGGCAACTTTTTCACACAGAGGGCAATGAGTTTTTGGAATGAACTGCCAGAGGAAGTGGTAGAGATGGGTACAATTACAATATTTAAAAGACATTTGAACAGGTATATGAATAGGAATGGTTTAGAGGGAAATGGGCCAAACACAGGCAAATGGGACTAGTTAAGTTTGTGAAACCTGGTCAATCTGAGTCTCTGATAACATGTTGGATACCTTGAAAAATATTAAGGGAGATAAATCCTCAGGGCCTGATGGGATCTATTCCAGGATACTAAGGGAGGCAAGGGAGGAGATTACTGTGGGCTTGACAGAGATCTTTGTATCCTCTTTAGCCATACACGAGGTCCCAGAAGTCTGGAGAATAGCCTTTGCTGTTTCTTTCCTTAAGAAGGGTAACAGGGATAATCTAGGAAATTATACGATGGTGAGCCAGTGATCAGAGGTGGGGAAATTACTGGAGAAGATCCTTAGAAACAGGATACATTCACATTTGAAAAAGAATGGATTTATTAGAGACAGTTAGCATGGCTTTGTGCAGGGGAGGGGTTTTTTGAGGAAATGATGAAGGTGATTGATGAGGGCAGGGCAGTGAATGTTGTTTACGTGGATTTTACTAAAACATTTGACAAGGCCATTCATGGCCTACACTATAGGAAGGAAGTGGAGGCTTTGGGGAGGGTGCAAATGAACTTTGTCTGTTGCTTGGATTGGAATGTATTAATCATAAGGAGAAGTTGGACAAACTTGGATTGTTTTGTTAGGGTGTTGGAGGCTGAGGGGTGACCTGATAGAAGTATATAAAATTGTGAGCAGCACGGATAGGCTGGATAGTGGAAGCCTTTTTCCCAGGATGGAAATGTTAAAAATATGGGACATACGCTTACGCTGAGAGGGGGAATGTTTAAAGCAGGCAAACACAGCAAGCCAGGCAACATTCAGAGGAAAGGAGAAATCAGTGTTTCAGGTATTACCCTTCTTCAGGACCAAACTACCAAAGTTTAAAGGAGATGTGCGAGGCAAGGTTTTTACACAGAGGTGGGTAGATGCCTGGAACATGCTGCCAGGGGAGGTGGTAGCTGATTCAATAACAATGCTAAAGAAGCATTTAGACAAACACTCAAATAGGCAGGGAATAGAGGGATATGAACAGTGTTCAGGCAGATGCAATTAGTTTAGAACAGCATCGTAGTCGGCACAGACATAGTGGGCCGAAGGGCCTCCTCCTGGCGCTGTACCGTTCTACAGTCTAAGTATTTTTTGGCTGTCAGTTTTGTGAAGATGCCTTTCTTTTTGAAGGGCAGAGGGTGAGTAGAATGTGAGTCAGTCACTGACCCTGGGAAGCGAACAGCTGTTGCCATTGCTTGCTGAAGAAAAGGACAATGAGGGGACAAAGGTAAAGTGAGGGGAGAGAATGGAACAGAAAGGGAAGGGTGTGCTGAATGATTTTAATCTCTATTACACAAGATCATGATTGGCCGAATGCTCTCCTTTCTGTGCTGTGATCACAATCTTTCTGGTCTTTATTTTGTCGTCACTGTGGGCAATGATCTTTTGAATTTCCTGTTACCTTAAGTTGAAAACACATGACAAACCGCACACTTCCTCCAATGTTAGAGGAATGAGTAATTGCTTCACTTCTTACTCCACATCATTTGTTTCCACAGAACTGTGCAAATCTTCAACTTGCCCTTTCCTCAAAATATTTTGAAACCAAATTTGGCATGAGCTAATTAACACTTCTCATTTCTGCAGCATTTCAAACAATTTTTCAGCAGACGCTGAATAAATAATTTGTATTTATGTGAAAGGGCGAAATACCGTAGATGCAGAAGTTCGAAAATCAAAACTGAAAGTACTGGATAAGCTCAGCAGGTTTGGCAGCATCTGTAGAAAGAGAAACAGAATTAACATGTCAAATTCAGTATGACTGTTCTTCGGGATGAGTTGTATTTATATCGTGCCTTGCCATGTGCCCTTGTGCCTTGACTATATATATTTTGCTTTCAAACTGGCTTGCTTTTACTTCTAGCTTTGTCTGTTCATTACTGCCTATTGTACCTCCCCCTTGTATCACAGCTCTCTGCCAAATTAATTTAAAATGCTCAAAATGGTGACAACTTGAAGTTGCACCATACTGACTTGATGATGATACAGATGGTGGCAATAAAAGATAGATAAGGAAGCAAACTTTGATCATGAGACATACTGTCCCACGTATCTAAAAACCAGTGACTGAAAAATACCCTTGGGAGAAACTCTTGTCATTGAGTAAACATCATTCTCAAGTGGAGGGATAATTGATGACAATGCAAGGTGCACTAAAGAAACTTTTGATATCTCCTTCTAAACCCGCAACCTGTAACACTAAGAGGTGTAAAGGCAGCAGATGCTTGCTCTATTCTGATCTGGAAATATATCACTGTTCCTTCAGATTCACTGGGTCAAAATCCTGGAACTCACTTCCAAACAACATGGTGGTCACACCCCAAATTCCGGCAACAGTCAGGACTGCAGCTTCCCAATTCCCTGCCAAGGGTAAATAGGGATGGGGGTCAAATTAGGATTGCCTAAACAGCAGTGCTTGTGATCCATGAAAGAATAAAGTTTAAGCAGTTAGCTTTCACAAGTATATCATGATAAAGTCAATATTGTGTCATCATTGTTGAATCCCTACAGTGTGGAAACAGGCCTTTCACGCCATCAAATCCAAATCCACCCTTGGAGCATTCCCGTATAACCCACCCAATCTACACATCCCTGAACACGACGGGCAATTTAGCATTGCTGATCCACCTAGCCTGCACATCTTTGGAATGTGGGAGGAAACCCGCGCAGACACGGGGAGAATGTGCAAACTCCACACTGTCGCCCGAGGATGGAATCGAACCCGGGTCCCTGGCGCTGTGAGGCAGCAGTGCTAAACACTGAGCCGCCGTGCCGTCCATGTCATATTAGTGGAGAGAAAGAAATTTGTACGGATGTAGGAAGTTGATTTATTTTTCAGATTTTAACAAGCATGTTTTGAACCTGTTAAACATCAAGACTGTTTCAGTTCTCGAAACATGGAAAATAGGTTATTCAACCCTTCGAGCCTCATCCGCCATTCGTTACAACCATGACTGATCATCCAACTCAGCACCCTCTGCCTGCTTTCTCCTCATACACTTCGATCCCTTTACCCAAAGAACTGAATCTTGCCCTTTTTTGAAAATGTGATATGGAAGTGTTGGTGGATAAGGTCAGAAATCACACAACACCAGGTTATAGTCCAACCGGTTTATTTATAATTTCTTGAAAACATACAATGCTTTGGCCTCAACCACTGGCTATTGCTGTGAATTCCTCGGGCTCACCATTTTTTTGGGTGAAAAAATATTTCCGTGTCTCAGTCCTAAATGGCCTATCCCATATCCTAAGACCGTGATCTCTGGTTCTTCATTCCCGAGTTACTGGAAATATCCTTCCTGCATTTACCCTGTCTAATCCTGTTACACATTCCTCTTCATTGCCCGCTGCACCTGCTTAGTTTCATTGGCAGGTGTACAATGACATCAAGGTCTTGTTGCACACTCCCCTTTTTACGATCTACCACCATTCAGATAATAATCTACCTGTCTGTTTTTTTCCTACCAAAGTGGATAACCTGATGTTTATCCATATTACACTACATGTTTCATGTGTTTACTCACTCACTCAACTTGGGCAAATCACACTGAAGCATTTCTACATCCTCCTTACAAGATCACTCTCACACCTAACTTTGCATTCATCTGCAAACTTGGAGACATTACATTTAGTTCCCTCAACTAAAGCATTAATATATACTGTGAACAGCTGGGATCTAACCACTGATCCTGCAGTGTTTCAATAGTTTCAGAGATGATGGGAACTGCAGATGCTGGAGAATCCAAGATAATAAAGTGTGAGGCTGGATGAACGCAGCAGGCCAAGCAGGGTCTCAGGAGCACAAAAGCTGACATTTCGGGCCTAGACCCTTCAGCTTTTGTGCTCCTGAGATGCTGCTTGGCCTGCTGTGTTCATCCAGCCTCACATTTTATTATCTTGTGTTTCAATAGTTACTGACTGTGACTTGGAAAAAGTCCCATTTATCCCTGTTCTTTGTTTCTGGTCTGCCTACCTGTTCTCTATGTATGTCAGTACACTACCTCAATGTGGTTTAATTTTGCATGCTAATCTCCTACGTAGGATCTTATTGAGTGCCTCCTGGAACTCAAATGTAACTACACCCACTGACTCCCTCTTATCAACTTTACTTGTTACATCCTTGAAGTTTTGCAGTCAAACACGATTCTCTTTCATAAATGAATGCTGACTCTGTCCAAGATAACAAAGTGTGGAGCTGGATGAACACAGCAGGCCAAGCAGCATCTCAGGAGCACAAAAGCTGATGAAGGGTCTAGGCCCGAAACGTCAGCTTTTGTGCTCCTGAGATGCTGCTTGGCTGCTGTGTTCATCCAGCTCCACACTTTGTTATCTTGGATTCTCCAGCATCTGCAGTTCCCACTATCGCTGACTCTGTCCAATCCTGTCACTGTTTTCAAACTCCCGTGTTATTAAATCTTTGATAATGGACTCGAGCATTTTCCCCATGAACAATGTCAGGTAACCAGGATATAATAAAAACAGCAAATGCTAGGAAAAGAGATAATGGGAACTGCAGATGCTGGAGAATCCGAGATAGCAAAGTGTGGAGTTGGATTAACTCAGCAGGCCCAGCAGCATCTTAGGAGCAGGAAAACTGACATTTCGAGTCTAGACTCTTAGGCCCGAAATGTCAGCTTTCCTGCTCCTAAGATGCTGCTGGGCCTGCTGAGTTCATCCAGCTCCACACCTTGTTATCTCAAATGCGAGGAAAAACCCAGCAGGTCTGGCAGCATCTAGAGATCCATTGATCCTTCTTCAGAACTGTCCCGAAACACCAACTCTGCTTTCTCTTCACGGATTCTTCCAGTCCAGCTCCACACTTTGTTATCTTGGAAGCTTTAGTGCTCCCAAGATGCTGCCTGGCCTGCTGTGTTCATCCAGCTCCACACTTCGTTATCTCGGATTCTCCAGCATCTGCAGTTCCCATCATCTCTGCTTCCAGCCTTGCTGAGATTTTCCAATAAGCCCTGGTTTTGTTTCTGATTTTCAGAAGTTGCAGCTCGTTTGAGCTTTTTTTCATAATGAGCCCATGAATGAATAAAGAAAAAAAAACTTTGGTGTTTCTCAGCTCTACCTGTGCAGATTCCACTTCACCATGCGAAAAGCCTTCCTCACCATTGTGATAAGCCTCTTTAACAAACAAAGCTACCCTGCATTCTCATACTCTTTGTCCATCCTTCCTTTAAACGGAAAATCTCCCAGTTCCCATCCCTTAGCAGCGTGTAGCCACAGCTCTGTAACCCCAACACTATCATATCCATTGACATCCATTTGCATGATTAATTCACTCACTTTGATGCAAATGCTCCTTACATTAAGACACAATGCCTTAAGGCTTGTCCTTTTAATATTCTTAGTCCTATTCTCACATTACTTTGCATGGTGGCTCTGTTTGATTCATGCCCTTGAATTCTCCGCCTATCATTTCCTCTATTTTTGCCCCTCACTTCCTTCTCTTCTGTCTCCCTCTATAGGTTCCCATCCCCCCTTGCATTTCAGATTAAACTCTCCCAAACAGCTTGAGTAAATACTCCATTGAGGACATCGATTCTGGTCCTGCCTAGATGCAATCTATCTAACTTGTACAGCATCTACCTCCCCCAGAGCTGGGTCCAATGTCCCAAAAAACTGAAATCCTGCCTCTTGCACCATTTCTTCATTTGCATATCAGCTATTTCTACTCTGAATAGCATGTAGCACTGGAGCACAAGGTAGTTTACTCCTCCTGTTTCTAGTATGTTCTTAATGAATGGATGAGCAGGTTTGAAGGGCAGAGATTTTTAAAAATTCGTTCATGGAATGTGCACGTCGCTGGTGAGGCCAACATTTATTGCCCACCCCTAACTGAAGTGTCAGACACATTGGGTCTGGCATCATTTTCTGGTCACAACAGGCAACTTCTTTCTCTAATACTTAAGTGAATAAGATGAAGGGTCTAGACCTGAAACATCAGCCTCCCTGCTCCTCTGATGCTGCTTGGTCTGCTGTGTTCATCCAGCTCCACACCTTGTAATCTCAGATTCTCCAGCATCTGCAGTTCTTACTATCTCATTGAATAAAATGGGGTTTTTTCAACAATCAATACGGGTCATGATGAGATTTTTACTTCCAGATTTTATTGTACTTAATCTCGACCATCTACCATGGCATTACTGGATTTCTGAATTAACAGTCTGGCGATAATACCACCAGGCTAACGTCTACTCCTCCTTCTTATTGAACAGAGAATAGCTTCGAAGGGCAGAGTGGCCTCCTGTTGGTCCTTTGTTTGTTAAAATTTCCCTGCCCTATTAGGATACAGATTACTGACGGCACTTCCAGTCAATCAGCAGCGGAGAACCCATGTCCGTCAATGAGGGGTGGGGCGGGACCCGGGGCCGACGGCCAATGGGTTCGTCGGATTCTCTAAACGTGTTAATGAAGGGCGTGGCTAACGGTCACGGCGCGGGCGGCGATTCAAAGGTGCGGCTCCAACGTTCGCCCGGCCCCCCCTCTACGACTGACTGCGCCGGTCACCAATAGAAATAGGCAAAGTATTTACTGACGTGAATATCACCCAATCCCCTTGTGGCCGGTGGGCGGATCCCCGCCCCATAAGACCAATAGACGAGGAGATCAGCCGTCGGTAGGGGAGAGGAGCTGCCTTTAAAAGGCGCGGACGGTTGTTTTGGGTTTAAAGCGGCCGCTCGTCTAGGGGAGGGTCGTTCGATTGTGTCTGTAACGTATATATTTTCTTTACCCGGCGGGAGTACGGTTATTAAGAGTCGGTCTCGGGTTCACTGATCGTGCGTGCGGAAGCTCGGGCTGTGATGGTTCCCCAGGCCGCTCCCGGTCCCCGCTGCCCGGCCTCTTCATGCCGCCGTGCCCCGCGATCGCTCGCCTTCCATACGCGGCGTTTCCTCACCTCGAGAGCGGCGGCCACTGCCTTAGACACCAGTAACAGCAGCAACAGAGAATCCGTGTTTAGTCGGCCCGTCTCCGTTTGAAGCGGCAGAGAAAGAGAGGCCTCCGCATCCCGGACCGGACACACCGAGCTGTCAGGGTCCGCCAGGTAAGGCGCACCCCCCGCATCCCCGCACCCGGACTGGAAAGGCCGGGGTCGGACCCGGCACCTCCACTAACCTACTGGTGGTAGTAGCTTGGGGGGGGGTGGGGAAGGGGACATGGGGAAGCTGGTGAACGATTAAGGCAGCGGTGTTCTTGTATCAGGATGTGGGGGTCAGCGTGGGGCTTCGTGGCGATGCAACAATGTTGAAAAGTGGGGGCAAGAATGTTGTGGAATGGTGATGGTGCTGTAGTGGAGGGTGGGGATGTTGTTTGAAAGTGGCTCCAAGTGCCTGGCTTTCCAACGGACTACTCTTTACACTGAGTGGGTAAAACAGTGCCAGTCATTTTGCTGATGCAGAATTGTCCTCATGCAAATGACTCCTGAAAGATATTGGAGTCTGATCTTGGAAAAAGCAAGGAACAAGTCTGCAGCTCTGCCAAGATGCAGAGAATGGACGAGTTAACTATTTCATGAATTACTACTAAGTCATGAGCTGCTGTAGTGTCTAACTCGAAGTCAGTGAAGTCATTAACATGATGCCATTGTTTTGGGTGGATGTTTCTAACTGGAACTAGTAGTGTTGTGGAAAAATGAATGTTTACCCCAAGCTGCAGAAGCTGATTCTAGGCTGGTGGAATGTAGAACACCATTAAACCTAAGTTTCTCAACCCTGTGCCCTCTAAGCAATTGCTGTTGGTGTCTAGGATTAGTACCCAGTAGCTTATTCTGGGCTGCACCAGTGGGACAGTCTATCACACTTGCATCTAGCAAGTCTCTTAATGGTTTTGAAAGTGTGGGCTAGTATCTGGCAACACTGCAACTTCAGTGTTCAGGCTTTCTGAATGCAAGCTTATTTAACATAAGAACTGGATGCTGCAAATGTTAGGAACAAAAACAAAGTTGCTGGAAAAGCTCAGCAGGTCTGGCAGCATCTGTGAAGGAGAAAACCTAATGTTTTAGGTTGGATGACCCTTTATCAAAACTGGCTGGGAAAATGTCTGCAATATGCAGAAAGTAGGAGTAAATGATAGGATAGAGCCCAAAGAGAGAAACAGTTGACAGATGGAGTTGCTAATCAGGTTGGGATCGTGGCTAGTTGTTAATGGGGACTGTTAGTGACTAACAGGGTGTGTAATGGTAGGCTGGGCTGACAACCCCAGGTGTGGGGGCTGGGGGTGCTGGGACATGGGGTGTTTAGGCCCTAAAATTATTGCACTTGGTATTGAGGGCTGTGGGGTCCCCAAGCAGAAAATGAGGGGCTCCTCCAGCTTGTGCTGGTCTTCAGCTAGAACGCCAGGGAGCAAGGTGGTGCATTGCAGTGGCAGGCAACAGGTAGTTCAGGGTCTCTTTTGCAAGCAGAACATACTGCTTCTGTGAAGCAGTTGCCAAGTCTGTGCTTTGTTTTCCCCAGTGTAGAGGAGACCACATTGTGAGCAGTGAATGCAGTCAACTAGATTCTTAAGTACAGGTGAGGTGTTGCTCCACTTGGAAGATATGTTTGGGCTGCTGGATACAAGGGCAGGAGGAGGTAAATGGGCAGGTGTTGCACCTTGCCAGTTACAGGGGAGGTGTTGAGGGTGAAGGAGGTATGGACCAGGGTGTCCTGGAGGGAACAGTCCCTGCAGGTGGTGGACAAGGGTAATGTTGGGGGGTGGTGTCTTGCTGGAGGTGGTGGAAATGGTGTCTGACAGTCTTCTGGATTTGTATGCTGGTAGGTGAGGATAAGAGGGACCCTATCCCTGTAGTGGGAGGGAAGAAGGGGTGAGGACAGATGTGGGAGGTGTTGGACCCAATTGAGCTCCATGTCAACAATGGAGCAGTGGGATCCTTGTTGAGGAAGGTGGACACCTGGAGGCTCTCGTCAAAGCTGGCCTTATCTGAACATGACAGTGGAACTGACAGAATGTGATGGTGTCTCAACAGGAAGTTGAGTGAGGATGTATAGTATAGTCCAGGTAGCTGTTGGAGTCGGTGGGTTTGTAATGTAGTATTTAGCATCTTGCCAAACAGCAGTGTCCTGTGTAGTAAATAGGCTGTTATAATGCAATGCAATTTGTAAAATTTAGCTGAACCTGCACAATTTTGAGGCTTAACTTGTGTGCTTGCAGAATTTCTACAGTATAGAAATGGCCAACGCTTAGTATCTCTCTCAAAAATGTATGCTGTAACCTTGCAGTTATGGTTGGCTAATCTAATCTCCTGGACATGACAAGGTGATTTAGTGTGGTCAGTTGACCTAACCTGCACCTTTGGACTCCATTTAAAAGGAAAAGAGCACCTGATTTAAAAACCAACAGACACCTAGCCTTTGGTGCTGAGGCAAGTGCTAACCACAGTCATGGCTATTTGAGACTTCAGAATTGTTTTAATGAGGAGAAATTAATGTAGCTCCCTTGAGCCTTTATTTTGGTTGTGGAGATAATCTAGCATAATTTGTAGGAACAATAGGGACATAAGAGCAGGAATAGACTGTTCAGTTCTTGAACCTGCACTCGTACTAATCTCAGCATAAGAGGGTGCATTTAGACAAGTGGTGAATTTCCTGAAGTGAACTTGTGGAATTCTCAAACTGGAGGCTGTTTGACATCCCATTTAAATATACCCATTTTTATCAAGGCAGATTGAGTTACTGTTGCTATATCAATAAGCTAGCTCAAGACTGAGTGGTGGCTTCCTCTGCCCTTTAGGTTGGATGAATCCAAAGCTTCACCTGTTTTTCCTCACCTCCAGCTTTGAATGGATTTCCTATTTTGAGACTGATCCTTGTTTCTGGATCTCACAGCCTAGGCCAGCTGCCTTTGTGAATCTCCCTCAATTTTCTAAATTTAGGTGCCTTTCATTACTTCTGGAGAACAAAGGCCCAGTCGCCCATTCAGACTGATTCCTGAACAACCAGTGCACTTTGGCAAGTATGTCTTAGGCTGAGGAGTTTGGTGCTGCAAGTACAATCAGTGTTTGCTACAAGTGAAGCAAGAAATCTTGCTGTACTTGCTCTTGGCTGACATAATATTTGCCTTCTGAATTACTTGCATGCATATGGTCATTCTACTAACTTTTCAGTTGACCATATTCTGTATACGTTATCCCAATTCCATTTAATTTATTGCACGATCATGTTGCCCAGATGGCTTAAAGGTCCTCCACTTCTGTCCTGTAGGCCCAACCTGTCTCCCTCACTGACACCTTCATCTGCCCAGCTAAACTTGTCCTCACCTTCCCCCTTCCTACAGACAAGGTGGGGGGGCACAATGGATAGCTGCATGGTCCCAAGCTATGACTGCATCTTTGTAGGTTACATGGAACAATCCCTCTTCTGTACCTATGCTGGACCTAAACCCCCATCTCTTCCTGTTACATTGACTGTATCAGCACTGCCTCATGCTCAGTTCATCCACTTCACCAACACATTCCTCCAACCTTAAGTTCACCTGGACTATCTCCAGCATCCACCTGGAAACTGATACATTTCAAGCTCACCAACTCCCACAGCTACCTAGAATACACCTCCCACCCACCTTCCTGCAAAAATACCATCCCTATTCCCAATTCTTTAGCCTCTGCCACAGCTGCTCCCAGGATGAGGCTTGTGAAGCCATTCTAGACATCTCAGATGTCCTCATTTTAAGACCACAACTTCTCTCCTGCAGTGGTCAAACACCCTCAACCATGTCTCCTGCATTTCCTGCCACTCATCCCTCCTTCCATGTCCCTGCAATAACCACCAAAAGAGAATCCCTCATCTTCAGTACCACACCACCAACCTCAGGATCCAGCACATCATCCTCCAACATGTTTGCTTTCTCTAGGGACCATTCTGACTCCCTTGTCTGCTCCACACTTCTGTCCAACCCCACCATACCAGCCTGTTCCCTGTAACAGCAGGAAGTTCTAAATTTGCCCCTATCTCACCCATCCCAGGCCCCAAGATGTTCCACATCAAGTGGGTGTTCACTGCACATCTGTCATGTGGTATACTGCATCCACTGTAACTGTTGGAGAAACCAAGTGGAGGCTTGGACTGCTTTGCAGAACCCCCATGCCTGTTTTGCAATAAACAACTCTACCTCTGGTTGTGAACCACTTAACTCCCCCCTCCCATTCCTTAGATGACATGTCATGCTGGAGGCAGCCCAGGATGGACGACAATCCCACCCAAAGGTTGCAGGAACAGCAACTCATATTCTGCTTGGGAGCCCTGCAGCCCAATGGTATCAGTGACAATGGGAACAGCAGATGCTGGAGAATCCAAGATAAAGTGTGGAGCTGGATGAGCACTGCAGGCCAAGCAGCATCTCAGGAGCACAAAAGCTGATGTTTTGGGCCTAGACCCTTCAGAGGGGGATGGGGAGAGGGACCTGGAATAAATAGGGGGAGGGGAGGTGGACTGAAGATGGAGAGAAAAGATAGGTAGAGAGGAGAGTATAGGTGAGGGGATAGGTCCATCCAGGGAAGATGGACAAGTCAAGGAGGTGGGATGAGGTGGATTTGGGATGCAGTGGGGGGAGGGGATGAGTGAATTTCACAAGCTTCAAAATCTCCCCTCCCCACTGCATCCCCCCCAAAACCAGCCTGGCTCAACCTGTAACCAGCCCAGCCTGTCTCTGCTTCCCTAACCTGTTCTTCGTCTCACCCATCCCTTCCACCCCAAGCCGCACCTCCACTTCCTACCTGCCACCTCATCTTGCCTCCTTGACCTGTCTATCTTCCCTAGACTGACCTATCCCCTCCCTACCTCCTCACCTATATTCTCCTCTCTACCTATTGTCTTTCTCTCCATCTTTGGTCTGCCTCCCCCTCCCTATTTATTCCCATTCCCTCTCCATCCCCCCCTGAAGGGTCTAGGCCTGAAACATCAGCTTTTGTGTTCCTGAGATGCTGCTTGGCCTGCTGTGTTCATCCAGCTCCACATTTTGTTATCTTGGATTCTCCAGCATCTGTAGTTCCCATTATCACTGTCTCCTAACTTGTTTTTCATCTCACTAGCCCCTCCTCCCACCTAAAGCTCCACCCCATTTCCTACCTACTAATGTCATCATGCCCCCTTGACCTGTCTGTCCTCCCCACCTACACACCTTTACTGGCTCCATCCCAGCCTCTAACTTGTCTGTTTCCTCCACCTATCTTTTCTATCCATCTTCAGTCTCTCCTATTTATTTCAGAACCCTCTCCCCCTCCCCATTTCTGAAAGGTCTAGGCCCAAAATGTCAGCCTTGCTGCTCCTCTGCTTGGCCTGCTGTGTTCATCCAGCTCTACATTTATCTCATTCTCCTGCATCTGCAGCTCCTATTATCACTGCATTTTAATGGAAATGTTTGAATCTACCTTTGGTAGGTGTAGACTAAAAGTAAGATAGGAGCAGGATGAGGCTAATCAAGTCTGTTCTACCATTCATGACAAACATGGCTGATCATCCAACTCAGCAGCCCAAGCCTGCTTTCTCCCATCACCTTGATCCTATTTCCTCTAAGTGCTATAATCTAGTTGCCTCTTGCATGCATTCAGTGTTTTGGTATCAACGTCCTGAAGTAATGCATTTTGCAGGCTCACCACTCTTTGGGTGAAGAAACATCTCTCCATAATCTATCCTAAATGGTCTACCCCCCAAATACTTGGGCTGTGACACCCTTCTGGTTCTGGATATACCTACTATAAAGAACATTCACCCTGTCAAATCTTGTTAAAGCTTTAAATCTGGCATACCCCTCATTTTGTCTGAACTTCAGCAAAAACAATCTGAAGGGTCTAGGCCTGAAATGTCAGCTTTTGTGCTCCTGAGATGCTGCTTGGCCTGACGTGTTCATCCAGCTTCAGTTATCTTCAAATCTAGTCAATCTTGTCTGTCCTGCCATCCCCCCCAAACTTGACTGGTAAACCTTGCTCTACAGCAAGCAAGAGCCTTCTTCCTCAAGAGGATCACAAAGTATTACAGCACAAGAACAGGCCCTTCAGCCTGCCAAGCCTACACTGATTGAAATCCTGTCTAAACCTGGCACCTATTTTCTAAAGGCCTGTATCCCTCTGCTCCCTGTCAAGATAAATCTTAAGACACTATCTTGCCCATCTCTACCACCTCTGCTAGCAATGTGTTCCAGGCACCACCACCCTCTGTATAAAGAACTTTCCACACATCTCCCTCCTCTCTTTGAGCTCATGACCCCTAGTAATTGAGTTTCCCCCCCTGACTCTGGGGGGGGAAGAAGGGGAGAAGGGAAGCTTCTTGCTACCTGCAGGAAATGAGACAACATTTCTTCAGCCAGAGTGGTGGGCTTGTGGAATTCATTGCTGCAGAGTGCAGTGGAGGCTGGGATGTTGGATGCCTTCAAGGCAAAGATTGACAGATTCTTGATTTCAAAAGGAATCTAGGGCTGCAGGAAGACTGCAGGGAAGTGGTGTTGAAATGCCCATCTGCATGATTTAAATGGTGGAGTGGACTTGATAGGCTGAATGGCCTTACTTCCACTCCTATGTCTTATAGTCTTTTGCATGCAGTATTCTAGATGTGACCCCACCAAGACCCTATGTAACTGCAAAATGCTTCCCTGCTCCTGTAGATAACTTCTCAATGAGAAGTTAACATACCATTTGTCTTTACTGCCTGCTACATCTAATGCTTGCTTTCAGTGACTTGTACACAGCACATTGAGGTCCTGTTGTGCACTTCCCCTGCCAATTTGTAGCACTGGCCAGATTTTATTCCCAATTTAGCTTTGGCTATTGTAAAAGTAATTTAAGGAAGCAAAGTCTGTCTAGCTGATGCATCAAGACTCTAAACCCACAGTAATGAGGCTGATGCTTAAATGTCTTGTACACAATTCAGGATGGGCAACAAGTACTGGCTTTGCTAGTGACATTAAAATCCCACTTGCTGACTTTGTTCAACCCACTAGTAGCATTTTAAGCTTTCCAAGTCCAAAGACCCCCAACTTGTACTTCATCTCAGCTCCCACCCCATCAATCTTTAGTATCCTCAGGACTTGGGGATAGCACTTCACCTCAATGCTGTATTTGGACAAGTATGGCATCAGCTCTTAAACTAGAATCAGTGGGTATTTAGGGGAAAACTGTCTGTCTGGTTGGAGACACTTCTCTCATTGTGATTGTTAGATTAGTATCTGACTTCGGGAGTTCATCAGGTTTGGATCCTAGGCCCAACTGTCTTCAACAGCTTCAATGACCACCCTCAACACAAGGTCAGAAGTGGGATGTTTGCTGTGTTCAGCACTATTCAAACTCCAATATTGAAGCTGTCCATCTTCAAATAAGATCTGGACAATATCCAGGCTTGGGCTGACAAGTGGAAAATTTTGGCAGCGCACAGATGCCAGATAATGACCTGCAATGAGAATCTTACCATTACTCCTTGACACTTGTTAGTGGCAGTTAGTTATGATATCACTAAGTGGTTACCATTGACCAATACTCAATTGGAATTGCTGCATAAACAGCCAGAGCAGGTCAAAAGCTATGACTATAGCAGGTAATGCAACTGACTCCCCAAAGACTGTCCTCCATCAGAGGTTCAAGTCAGAATAGTGAAATACACTCTTGCCTGGATGGGTTTAGCTCCAACAACACCAGCTTAATGTCTGTCAGAATGACAGTCTGCTTGGCTGCCACTACATCCAGTGTACAACTAAGTATACTGCTGCTACTGACAATCTTCAGGATGGACTGCAGAAAGTCACCCAAGATTCTTAACACCTTGCAAACTGTTCCTTCTAAGGAAGGGTTGCAGGACTTGAAATATCAACTTTATTTCTTCAGTTGCTGCCAGATCTGAGCTTTTCCAGCAACTTGTTTTTCTCACCCTGCAAACTACCTTCCACATCCCTGGATGGACCAGCCCAGTTTTCTTGTGGGCTGATCACTTTTGTGACTTGGAAATATACCACTTGCTTCACTATTACTGGGTCAAGTTCTGGAATTCCCTTCTGAAGGTCAACCTACAGAACAGGGTGTGCCAGTTCAGGATAGCAATGGCTAGTGCTGCTGCCGCCTCACAGCACCTGGGTCCCAGATTGAATTCCACCTTCAGCTGACTGGTGTTTGCACATTCTCCTGATGCCTGCATTTGTTTCCTCCAGTCAACATGCAGGCTAGGTGGATTGGCCAAAATAAACTGCCTGTAGTGTTCAGGGATGTGCAGATCAGGTCAGATGGGCCTGTGTAGGATGCTTGGAGTTGGTGTGAATTTGGCAGGCTGAAGGACCTGTTTTCCTCACTAGAAACTTAACAAAAGGCAATTAGAGACCACAATAAATGCTGGTCTAGCCATTACACAGTCCAACTCAGGATTGTCAAGCTGTAAGCCTTCCAAAAAATGACTTGTGTCCAGTGATCCATCTTTTTAATTGGATTCTCATTGTCTTGACTACTGTCTCATCACTTGATTAGTTTGGATTAATAGGATTAACATAATACATAGGTGATGTGGATTATTTTTAGTGAGTATTGTGTACTTGCCACAATGTGCTAGGTCACAATTAGCAGCAGGGTGACTGATGCCACAGTTGTAGACTAGCAAAAGTTAGGGGAACAGCTTGAAATGGACTAGTGGAAAATTTGGAATTGATAACCAAATAGGGAACTTGCCTTATGAATGTGTAGCCATGCCATATCCTGGGAACTGACTAAATTTTCCACTTGCTCTATTCTGCTACCTTGTTGAAATGAATATCCTAACCCATGTGACTAAAATACTAAGACCACTAATTCTGTTTCTGATAGGAAATATTTTCCCTCTGATCAAGCTCAAAGGGCTAGCAATGCACAAATATTTCAATTAGTCTTTACTGTGACAAAACCTGAAGGGTAAATAGTTGGGACAAAATGTACTTGCTTAGCACTTGTTTGCAAGCTCCATTTTAAAGGTTGGTCTGGATAAAACTGGATTTATGCAAGTGCTTGAGCCAAAAACCATACAAAGTGGCCTGCAGAATTTGCAAATGCTCTTGAGCTACAATACTCCAAACATTCAACTCATAAAATGTAATGCTTCAACTAGCTTGCTCTTGAATTCAAAACTGTATTTGCCCTAAATGTGTCCTGTAAATGACTTTGGGTAGATTGATCTATCACTTAAAACACTAAATGGAAGTTCTTTCCATAACCACAATGACTGACAGGACAGTTTCAGCATTGTCACTGACAATGCTATGCTTTGATAGCCTCTTTGGGAAAGCAAGCCAGTTAACATTTCAGCTTAACATTTTTTTCCTTCAAGTACTGCCAACCATAGTTCACTTTGAGAGCTGGCAAGGAGTCTTGGAGAAAGCACACTCCTTAGACAAAGTAGGATAAGAGGTTTCCCTTCCTGAATGTTACCATCCTATAACAGTATGTTAGTGTTCTTCCTTACTTGCCCCTGTGATTTTGGTTGTGCCTCTTAAAAGGAAGACCTTTCACTTGGTGTCAGATGAAATATCTTGAACAAGTACTTGGTTTAACCAACTCAACTGATCACCAGCACTTGGCCCTTGCAATCTTTTGATTTTAAATTTGGTTTCTTCACTGGGCAGCTTTTGGAAAATTTGTGCAGTGATCCCTCAATTTCACTTACTAGAATAAATTGAGATGTTTCTTAGCTGATTGTACTTTTCACATGGAGTTTTTGTAAAGCTCCTAACTGTTAAGCAGTAGTGTGCAGTGGCAGAGATGTCCACTTCTGCTTGGACTCAGACCATATAAAGAATAACTTGTCTTTACTGCATCACTCCTTTCTTCCAGAATACTAAACCTGGAACTGATGTTAGATCTGAATTTCTACAAGCACTAGTGTAAATCACTTGCATGTTTTGCATCACTAATTTAAATTTTAACAATGCCAGTGTTGCAGCACTTCATTCAAGTATGGGCATCAAGAGTGATTCTAACAAAGGGGTCTTGTGTCCCAATGTCTGTTAAGGTCTCTGCAGAGGTGACTCATCCATCTGCTCTGAAAGACAGTATCTGTACTTGGACAGTTTTAATCAGGGAGAATTAGCATGAATTGAAGGAAATTAGTGTTTTGGCATACTTGATTGAATTGAGGTAACCTGGGTATTGTGTAATGCACTTGTGGTCTGTACAGACTTTAGGACTTTTTGAAGCCCCCTTGTGGCAGACTTGGCAGTAAACTAATCAGACAATGCAGGCAAAGTCACTATCAAATTAAATAAAATACAGTAAGATAGTAGAGCCATGTTCTTGTAGCTGAGTCTTCCAGGGGGCTTGGCAGAGGCTGGTGCTAAGCCCCCTTGTTGCAAATAGTGCCTATTTGGGCTTATATGCATGATTGTTCATGGATGCCCTGTAGGAGGACATCAATGGACTCTTCAACTGGGAAGAGCTGTAGTGAATAAAATAGCAACCTGCACAAGTGAAGTGATACACTTTATAAAGTGCCAGCAAGTAAGGGTTTGCAATGACCAGTTGGACCCCCCAAAATCAGGATTCTTGTGCATCCACTCTACGTGAAGATGGTAAGGTTAGAGAACCACTTTTCAAAAGGGCATATGGGATACTTGGTCCTATTGGGTGAGTCACTAAATACAAGCAGGTTATGTTGCAATGCTTTTAAGTTAGTCAAGAGGGTGGTGAGGAGTTCCAGTCACTCCACAGTCTGGGCTGCAGGGTCTGAGATGAGGAAAGATTAGATAGACTGATACTTGTCTGGCTTTTCCTGTGAACTGGCAGCAATAACCCACATGCTCATGTGTACATCCTTTCTGTGAATTCAATTTGCTAACTTTGACAATCCTGTCTCTTTCCACCTCTTTGGATATAGCATCGTGTTGCTCTTGTTCCTCTGACTGAAGTGGAGTTGGTCAACTTTACCAAGATGAAACTATTAGAAAACACGAACTTCGAGGCAATGAACTCCCAGCTTACCATTGAGACTGGTGACTCTCACATTATAGGGCGGTGAGTTGTAACATTTGTTGTAATTCCCTAGTTAAGGTCAAGAATAATTAAGAGTTAAAACACCTACTCTTAACTTTGTTTTCTGATTGGAAACAGAATTGTGCAGTGCAGGAGGCCATTGAGCTCATGTCTGTAACACCTCCCAAGAGCTACCCAGCTAATCTTGTCCTGCAGGCCCATCCCTGTAGCCCTCTTAAATCACTTCCAAATGTATCCAGCTTTTTGAGACCTACAAAACTGCCAGACAGTGTATTCCAAGTTCAGTGAACTAGGCAAACACATCTCATTCCTAGCTTTCTTGCTGATTCTTGAAACTGACCCCCTAGTTTACTGATAGTTCAACTAGTGGAAACAGGATAACCTTGACCTGTCAGAACTTTTCATTTTGGACATCTTTTAAGGTCACCTCTGATCTCTTCTCTGAAGAGTAAGCACAATCTCTGTTCTTGTCTCTAAAACACCTCATTCCTGGTGTCATTCCAGTAAATCTTTGCAATCTGTCCTGGGTTTCAACATCTTTTAAATAAGGCACCCAGAATTATACACTACATATTCCAAATGTAGTCTGACTATTGATTTGTAGAGGGTAACATCACTTCCTTGCTGTTATATCAATTCTACTTTATAGGATCCTTAAATTTGTAAGTCATAACCTTCAAATTTCCCAGCCACTCTTAGAGAATTGTGCATGAGCCCTGTGGTCCTTCTGCTCCTGTACACCCTTAAGTTATACATTGAACCCTATTGTCTCCTTCTGTTCAGACTAACTACCCCTCTAGCATTCAAATTCACTTGCCTCATCTGGCCAACTTGTCAGTGTAACATTGAAGCTGCTCACTTCTCAATCATGTCTTTACAAATTTTAGACTTCCATCTCAATCACTTAAATCTGAAGAAGCATCACTTAACTTGAAATGTTCTTTGTACCTATCCCTCTCACCCAGGAAAGGGATGTCTCTAGTTAGGTCAGCACTTATTTCCTATCTGTAGGGAGGGCAGTTGAGTTGCAATGGTCTGGAATCTATGTAGGCCTAATCAGGTGAGGATGAGTGGTTTGTTAATCTGTAGGAGAGAAAGTCAAACAAGTTTTCCAGCAATGGCCTCATGGTCATTAGACTTTATCCAACACCTAATCATGCTGTCAAGGACCCATCAATCTCACTTCTAATTGGCTAATCAAGCCACCATGTGGCACTCATGTTTTCTGAATCCAAATCTGCCACATCCACTACCTGTCATCTCAATCAAATTGGTTAGTTGACATGTCCCAACACCACTGGCCAAATGTTTAATTTTAATACTAGACATTGATTCAAGTTAGTGCAGACATCTCACTTGAGTCTTGTCCTTTGGCCATTACTTCAGTCTGGATTTTGCACCACATGCACATTAACAGTATGGAATTGTCAGAAAACAGTCTGCTTTAACTGCAGAAACTTGTGTGCTGTTGTAACTTGTTGCTACCTCAACAGGAAAGTCTCATTGCCATTGCTTTTAATAGAGCTGGGTTTGCTGAAATGTTAGTATGATCACCAACCTGGAGAGCCACCACAGAATATTAAACAATACTATATGAATGTTTTGAGTAGAGTTGCATATCCTCAAACTTAAACAGTTGGATTTGGATGGCAGTTAGACAATGATGACCACATATTTGCTTTGAGTAATGTTAGTCCTCAGTTGATTTAAAAACAAATGCTGTCCATAATTCAAGGAATGTTCACTGCTCCAGCTAAACATACTAGGCAGATGTGTTCCTGGAGAGCACATGACTCATCTGAATTTAGCTTTTCTTCAATTCAAGACACCTATTTAATTACCTGGTCTGGATAGTGGCACTTCATTGTTTTGTTGCACTTCAGTTGTTGCTTTCACCATTCTCATGAATGGTCACTGCAATTTATTATCCTTCAGGCTTTGCATGTTTACTCTGATCTTACCTTCATATCCTGATGTCAAACCAGAGTGCTGTTTAGTTTACCCATGTAAACTTCCAAGGGGAGTTACATGTTCCTTGTTATGCTACCAAAGCATCAGGGGAATATAATACACTATCTCCAGCTTGGTAGTAAGCCTAGATAAGTTGGATGTGACTGGACATCAGGTTTTCTAATGTTGAACTTTTTGAGATCAGTCACTGAACATATTCACAAAAGGTTGTGTACATGTAACAAATGTAGTAGTATACAAAAACTGCATGCACTATGCATCTAATCAAAATTTTCTGATCTAAAGCTGATCAGATTTCTGAACTGCTTCCTCCTATTCTAGGTGACCTAACTTTAAAACATTATGAACTTTCAAGTGGCCAGTTAGTGTCTAAAAGCAAAGGACACTTCTGCACTAATCTTGTTAATGACTCAGATTATTGATATGCTCACATGAACCGTACATTGCAATCATAACTGGTACTGCAGTCAGTGCATCAATGTTTCTAATAGCCAAAGATGTCTAAGTGTAGTTGAGCTGCTGAGCAATAATTGTTGGTGTGCATGATTATCCAAGACAACTGGTACCTAAACATCTTTCTTTGTGCAGTGACTGCATCTAAATGCACTACAACTTCCCAACACATGACCTTCTCATGAGCATCTGATATAGCAAGGATGCACCTTACAGGCACAACATCCTGCTTTGGGCACTTTGCCACCCTCCTGGCTGAAAGTGAGCTTCCTCCCTCACAGCACTGGCCAATTGTTTCACCATTTCTCACTTCCAAGTGAGTGAGTGCAAACTGACTTCATCCTGGCATTCATTCAGGTATGAAACTGGAGTTTCATTCAAACATATTGTAATTTGTCACTTGTATTCTTGCAAATCATTAGTGTTTGACTCTTGCTCCTATGTTAATCACCCCTTAACTTGCATTTTGCATAGTAGAAAGGAAATTGCAGGTTCCTGTTTTAGATGTGGTTTGTCATGAGGCTGTAGTTTACTTTTGTAACTAGTTTGCCTTTCTGCTTGCTTTTTGTACTTCAGCATTTCAGCTAGGAGATACAGTAGATTTAATAGCTCTAGTTTCAGATTTGGGAACAATATCAGGCAACTTAGCACTGGCTTACATATGTGCTCTTAAGGCTTCCTTTCTGACCTAACTCCCTTTCTCCCCCTCAATGGAGAAATAGCAGGTCTGGCAACATTTTTCTGGTCTTGTTGCAGAGTGCTGTTTGGCAAATGGACTTCAGAAGAGATGTTGCCATGGTGAAAGCATCAAGTTGATTTGATCATTAACTAGCAAGCTTGATTTTGATTTTTAAATCAGACTTGTCAAGGCATTGCCCTGACAAAGGAACCAACAGGCAGACTTTCACCACAGACTCATCAGCCTTCACTTAATTAATAAACAATTAGTAGGTCAGATCATCTGCTCTGATTCTCCCACTCCCTTGTAAACTCCTGTCTTGAGGTAAACCCTGGTCCTTCTTGAGTGAGGTCACAAGTGGATAATCAAATCTAGTAAGCTTTAGGCAGTTTAAAAGCTTGGTTAGTTTTGAGGTCTTTAATATTAATTTGCCATGGACTTGGACTAATCATCACATTCCAGTTTCTGTTTGCAGTATACAGACTAGGGCTTTTCAGTGCCTTAAACCTGTGCCAATAGTGTGAAGCTACAGCTTTTTCAATTGAACATCAATCTGGGTGGAAAAAGTCTGGTTTGAGACAAACCTTAGAGCAAATAGTGGAGACTAGCAAATGAGTGTACTATGGAATTAGCTGAAATGTGCCACAGATGTACAAGCACAAAAGTGTAGGTGTTGAAGCACTAAAGAAGAATGTTGTACTGGTCACTCAGAGTGGCAGTGGTGTATGCTTTCTAACTGGCTGTGAAACAAATTAACATCAGTCTCTTTACTAAGAGCAAGACTCCATAAATAGAAATGTCACTACATTTGAGGCAGCCAAGGTCAGGTTGCACAATATTGTAATCAATATTGCTTTCAGCATAAAATTGGGCTTTGGTCATTTATTTGCATGTTTCTCAGATTGGCTTTAAGCTTTTATTAAGCCAACTTGGTACGTGGTGCTATATAATCAGAATCTGCTACACTTCAGTATTATGGCATGAATGTTCTGATGACTTCATGGAATTGTCTGCAGGCATCTCAGGTTTCTGTGACAATTCTGTTTATAATAGCCTGGTTGTAACCTTGGCTGCATAATTTCAAATAAATGGCTAGCCAGTGATACCTTCAGTTATTCCTGCAGACACACTAACCCTGGTTATGGGGATAAGGCAGGAACAAGATACTGATTGTGGATGATCAGCTATGATCATAATGAATGGTGCTGGCCCAAATGGCCTACTCCAGCACCTATTGTCTATTGGATACAAAGTCACTTGTAGAACCAAATTATACAAATTAACACCGGCTAACAATTCCACTTTGGAATTCAAGGGCTCCAATAAACTAGATTTAAAGGTCACCAGACCAACCATTAACTGCTTTTTTTCCTCCAGATGCTGCCTGGCCTGCCAAGCTTTTCCAGCAACTATTTTAAATCTGGTTGACAATCTTCTGAAGGTAGAAAGTTGTAGTAAATAGTTCCTTTTCAGACCATTGGCAGTGTTCCAAGGAATAACACTTCAGTAACTTTAAGCCTTCAGGATTGAGATTTAAAGTTTGTCAATTTAAAATTTTGTGAACAAACAATAGATTACAGCACAGGAACAGGCCCTTTGGCCCTCCAAGCCTGTGCTAATCAAGATCCTGTGTAACCTGTCATCTAATTTCTAAGTGTCTGTCCACTTGCTCCCTGTCAAGATAATCTTGAGATGCTAACATGTCTGTCTACCACCTCCTAGAAATGCATTCCAGGCATCTACCACCCTCAGAACTTTCCACACATCTCCCTTAAACTTTCCTTTTTCTTTGAATTCATAAAGCTAAAGGTGACAGTGAAGACTGCTTATCAGATTCATCACATCAGTGCAGAAGAGTTCATTAGTCCATATTACCAAAAACACTTATTCCAGGTTGCTCCAGGGAGCAAAGGAGGATGCTAAGCTGCTGGCAAAGATCTTTGCTTCATCACTCCACAGGAGTCATACCAGAAGATTGGAGGGTGGCGAATGTTCCTCTTTGCAAGAAAGGGACTAGGGAAATCCCTGGAAATTAGACCAGTCAGTCTTACGTCTGTGGTCAGCAAGGTTTTGGAAAGAATTGAGGGATAGGATTTATGACTGTTTGGAAAAGCATAGTGATTAAAGGGAGTCAGTATGACCTGCTGCTCAAAGCCATACCTTAAAATCTTGTTCTTTTGAGGAAGTCATGACAGGTTGACAAGGGTCAAGCGGTGGATGTGGTGTACATGGACTTCAGCAAGGCATTTGATAAGGTTCCCCACAGCAGGTTCATAAAGTTAGGAGATATGGGATACAGGGTGATTTGGCTGTCTGGATTCAGAATTGGTCAGCTGACAGGAGGCAGTGGTTGTAGATGGTAAGTATTCTGCCTGGAGGTCAGTGTGTGGTGTCCTACAAGGCTCTGTTCTTGGGCCTCTGCTCTTTGTAGTTTTATAAATGACTTAGATGAGGTTGAGGGGTGGGTTAGTATGTTTGCTGATGACAAAGGTTGGAGGTGTTGTTGATAGTATTGAGGGCTATTGCAGTCTTCAGCAAGACATTGGCAGAATGTAGAGCTGGGCTGAAATGGCAGATGGAGTTCAACCTGGATAAATGTGAAGTGATGCATTTTGGAAGGTCAAACTTAAATGTTGAATATAGGATTAAAGGCAGGATTCTCAGCAGTGTGGAGGAACAGTGGGATCTTGGTGTTCAAGTGCACAGCTCCCTCAAAGTTGCCACCCAAGTGGATAAAGCATGTGTTTTGGCTTCCATTAACAGGGGATTGAGTTTGAGCTGAGGTTATGCAGTAGCTCTACAAAACCCTGGTGAGACCACACTTGGAATATTGTGTCCAGTTCTAGTCACCCTATTATAGGAAAAATGTGGAGGCTTTGGAGAGGGTGCAAAGGAGGTTTACCAGGATGCTGCCTGGACTGGAGGGCTTGTCTTACAAGGATGGGTTGACAGAGCTCGGACTTCTCCCTCCTAGGGAGGAGGAAGAGGTGACCTGATCAAGGTGTACAAGGTAATGAGGCATGGATAGTCAATAGCCAGAGACTTTCCCCAGGGCAGGATTGACTGCCATGAGGGGTCATAGTTTTAAGGTGTTAGGAGGAAGGTATAGAGATGTCAGGGAGGTTCTTCACCAGAGTTGAGCTCATGGAATAGCTTGCCAGTGGTAGTCATGGAAGCAGTCATTAGTGACATTAAGTGACTAGACATGGACATCAATGAATTGATGGGAATGTAGGTTAGGTTATTGTATTTTTGGATTAGGATTATTCCACAGTATAACATTGTGGGCCAAAGGGCCTGTACTCTGTAGTCCCACTCTTCCAGCACTTGGCCCAAATCTTGAATGTTTGCTTATTTCAAGTGATCATCCAAATACTTAATTTGCAGTTCCCTCCTTGGTGCATTCCAGGCCCCAACACCTCTGGATGGGAGGGGGAAAACTCATCCTACCTTTTAATGATGCCCATTACTAGATCATGTATCATCAGCTGCTTCAATTTCCTACTGACATCAATTTGGCCTCGCTTTGTCTCTTCTCGACAACCTGAGCTTATCCAGTCTCAATGGCTAAAATGGGCCATCCCAGGCAACATTCTGGTGACCATTGTTATCCCCTCCAGTGCAGTCACATTCTCCTAGTGTGGCCAGAACTGCACACTACTCCAGCTGTGGTCTAACTAAAGTTCTGAGGACCTCTTGTCTTCCATAGTTGTGTAGATTTTAGTAACAAACCTGCCCTGTCACTAGAATTTGTGAACAAACACCTCAAAATCACTCTGTTCCTATGCTCTTAGTGTCCTGCCATTCCTTGAGACTCATTCCCTTGTTCTTTAAATGCATCACCTCACTCACCAGGATAAAATGCCATCTGTCACTTGTCTCCCCATCTGATAAATCTCTATCCTTCTGGAGGAGATCAACTTCACTGCAAACCAAATAGTTTTACTTCATGTTCTTGCAACACCAGCCTCCAGTTATATAAAACAAAGCTGCTGGAAAAGTTCTGCAAGCCTGGCAGCATCTCAAGGAGAAAATAATTAATGTTTCAGGCCTGCCCTTCTGCCACCATGCTGTCTAACAATTCAATGACTTTACATCCCATGGACTTTCTGCTTTTATTGGTTTCCCATGTGGGATTTCATCTAAGCCCTCTCCCCAAAATCTGTATAAACCACAGTTGCACTAGCCACTCAATGCAACTGTAACCTCAGCCGTGCTATTGACCCTAATTTGGTCCCTGCACCTCTAAATGGAGATGAGTATTATCTGAAGCAGAAAATTCTAGTTTGCTTACCACAGCCTCATTTGTCTATACTTTTTTGTCCTCAAAGTGAAACCACAGTACCTGTCTGCCTTCCTGCAGGGATGTAGTACAGCTGGACATTAGCACGAGTTTGTTCTTGCAATAGTATTTTCATGCACATTAGGTTCTCTCAATCCCCACTTTTAATTAATTCAATTCCTCTATTGCTGTGGTGGGATTCTAACCCAGATCCCAGGACTCTGGATTTAGTGTAGTAATAATGCAATGACCTCTAAGTTTCTGAAGTATTAGATTTGTTATATCTACTCTGTATTTGGGAGTAGACAGTGTTGCCCCCACAGGTGCCATCTTGGATACAAAGTGTACTATTAGTGCAAAGAGGCTGACAGTTCTGTAGTCATGCTTGTGTAGGATTTGATACTTTTGATCTTTGTGGAAACTACCCTGCTTTTTTGACTAGAAAGTTGAACTTTATTCAAATTCAATTTTAAGGAATGAGGGATAAATTTAGAGCTTTGTCTAAAGCTGGACAAAGACTAGTAAAACACTCCAATACTGAACTTTTTGGGCCCATTGTTCCTTGGACCATCCATAGCATTAGAGGCATAAAGGATCATTAGGCTAATGCCAAGTATAATGGGACTGTCTGAATTCTTTACCACAAAGATTGTAGAGGCTGATATTTAGAATAAAATACCTACTGTGTGCAAATGGGCCACTTGGCCCATCAAGTCCACCAACTCTGGGCATCCCTCCCTGTAACCCTGCACTTTCCAATCCTAAACTGCCTAACCAATACATGCCAGGACACTCTGCCAACTTAACAAGGCTAATCCACCTAACCTCCCCTCTTTTGAAATATGGGAAGAAACACATGTATGTGCAGATTCAAAGGCTGGAACCAAACCTGTGGGCATCAATGCTAATCACTGAACTATGCTGCCCAGTTGTACATTCAAGATCAGTCTCTGCTGTGAATCACTGAAGGATTGAAGGGCAGGTTTTAAAAAGTGGATAATAAAATGAGGCTGGATGAACACAGCAGGCCAAGCACATTTCAGGAGCACAAAAGCTGACATTTCGGGCCTAGACCCTTCATCAGAG
Organism: Stegostoma tigrinum; assembly: GCF_030684315.1. NCBI lineage: Eukaryota > Metazoa > Chordata > Chondrichthyes > Orectolobiformes > Stegostomatidae > Stegostoma > Stegostoma tigrinum. The sequence continues at coordinate 159,859,325 of NC_081355.1, forward strand.
CTCTCTGATGGGTCTAGGCCTGAAACGTCAGCTTTTGTGCTCCTGAGATGCTGCTTGGCCTGCTGTGTTCATCCAGCCTCATTTTATTATCTTGGAATTCTCCAGCATCTGCAGTTCCCATTATCTCTTTTAAAAAAGTGGAATTGAGATCATGGCTGGTCTGAATCTTTGCAGCAGACTCTGGGCTGAATGGCCTTCATTTGCTCCTTTCTAGCCTCTTACTGGTGGGATGCCTCTCATTCCTCTGATTTTTGGCTGACTTTTTAAAATACTATGGAATGTTTCTTGAGGTCACTGCAAGATGTTCAATAACTTGAACACAAGAACATTCTGTGCCTTTCTTTTTGGCTGTACCCACTTATTTTTTTAGAGCATGCTTGTTCAGAGGGTCATATCAAGTACCAGATTAAAACTGGCTATGTTCCTGATTCCCTCTGCATGGCCTCCATCCCTGGGCTGCTATTTTAATCACCAACTATTTTAATGCTGCAGTGAAGTGTTGCATATGAAGTGGTAAATGAAAACTCAAGCTGCTCTATGAAGCTGTCAGTTTTAATGTCAGGCCAAGCTGATCATTCTGAATGTTGGTTTAACTGTTTACAATGTTATAAAACTGAGCTTACTACACAATTGTAGGGATGGCTTTCTCAAGCTAGATTCTTTCAGTCTATTCCTGAAGGACACCTGGGTGGAACATCCTAAGGGACTAGGATCAAGGAACCTCAACCTCATTTTGAGAGGCTAAAATTGTTTAAACTGAAGTGTTTGAATTATTCTCTTAGGTCACTGGTTTCCAACAGCCCCACCTCCAGAAGAGACTACCTAGTCCTTTATCCAGCATTGCTGAAAGGGCCTGGCAGATTTCATTGCAGCAAAGTGCTGCCAGCAACATCTGCAGCCTGAATTTGAGTGGCACAGGAAAGGAGGCTTTGGAGTTAAGGCTTGAAAGTTTGATTAAGCTTCAGTTGATGTGCTTTTGGTTTTTCAGTGAGGAATGCAATGATACTTGCAATGTTTTTATGGTGAAGGGCTGTTTTAAGAATTATGTCCAGTATGTAAGGCATTCAGTGTGTTTGCCAAGTCCTGCCTTGCCTTTAGTTCTGCAGATGCAGTCAGTTTTTGTTTTGGAAATTTCAGTGTCTCAATGCAACAGTGCTCTAGTATGTAAATATTCTTAGCAGGGACATAAAGCAAGGTATGAACCTTAATTCTAAGGTCACTTGAGATTGTATGTTTAACAAATTACCATCTCTGAATTCAGTTTCTAGGTCAATTTTTCAACATCAGTAGTGCTTTGGACTGAGCATCTCAATACACTAATTACATGTGCTGGTGCCAGTAATCAGTGGATTATCTCAGTTCTAAAGCAGGCACTAAACTGGAATGTACCAATACACTGCAATGTCAGGCTGTTTAACACATTGTAAACCAAGTGGAAACCTTGCTTAAATGTTTGTAACTTGATCCATAAGTTGCTGAGTTTAAAGTCTTGCCCTCAACTATAAATTTTTAAAACTGTCCATGAAAAATTGATGGTTCTCATCAACTATGACTTGATCATGCTAGTCACCTGAATGGACTGTCATGAATGCTGACTTCATACTTGGGTCATCCATTCAGCTCCATGTGGGCTTAGGTGAATGGTCTAACACACCTAGAGGTGCACAGCAGGCCATTCAATAAGGAGAAATTGGCTGCACTAAATGGCCCCATTGTGTGGGCTAGCAGATGTAAATCTGGGGTTGGAGGATAAGGTGGGAGACTGGGTCTGTGGGATGGCCTTTCAGGTTGGTGCAAATGCATTGGGGCCAAGTGGCCTTTTTCAAAGATTCTACCTTGCTGCAAAAAACAGCTTTTAAAGCTGTACATGTTTTGAGTATGTATTAAACTCTCAATGTTGTCTTCTCTCAATCCTAAGCAGGTGCTGACACCATGGAGTTGATGGGCTCTGAATTCCTGATAGTGACCATGAACTGTAGAGATGGCTCACCATAACAGCTCTTCTAACTTATTTCTCTACAAGTCTACACTAACTTTTGCTTTAGTCCTCTGTTCTTGACCTGAATGGTCCATCCTTGAACAGACACAGTAAAATGCAGTGAAGTGTACAATTGCTTGTTCATAAGCACCATTCAGAATTAGAACTTACAGCAGAAAGGAATGTTAGACACTAACTGCCAGAATTCCAGTCCCTATGTGACCATGTCAGGGGCCTACTCCAGATGGAAAACAAGAGCCCTATTCCAGTCCACACTCTGCTTCAGGCTCACTGACCAACTTGGCTACCACAGCTGGAACCAAAGTTGCCTTCAGCCAGACTTTTGACCACCTGTTTCAGGACTCCACCCCATCAATGCCCTGGCTGTGTGACCTCACTGCTCCAGAAACTCAGCCCCTCTAGGACTGCCTGACCCACATCTGATCCACCAACATTGCTCCAGCCTGTGCTTGGCTCCTACAGAACATGACCTGTGCTCAGCTCCTGCTCACTAAGCTGGAGTTAAACTTGAAGTTGAGCTATTTTAAGGGGGTAGGGAAGGAACTGGTGGGCAAAAGTGCTCTGAACCATAAGACCTGTGAATGAACATTAGTATGAACAAACTTTGAGCGCAAAGAACTAGGAATTGAAATAACAGTTGCATTTGGTTCAGATTGTAGTATAAACTTTCTCCCCTCAACTAATTATGCTACATCTCCACATGTTTGCAAATGGGAAATTAGCATCTCATGCCCTTGAGCAGTGGTAATTTTAGTACAGACTCCTAGTGTTCCCTTGAACCTGGGTTCAGTCAGATGAGTTAATTAGGTCAAAATTTTGACTATAGTTTGAGCTAAAACATTAGTCTGACAGCATCTGGAGGGAACAATGAGTTTGACTTTTCAGAATGCTCTTGCTTGTTTTAAATACTCTACACCTCATCCCTCTTCAACACAGTTCCCGCTGTCTAAATCCTTGAGCCTTTTTCCAGCTTCCGGCAATGAAATGCCTACCAGTTTTATCTCTACTTCAGTCACTGCATCCAAATCAGCTAAATTAATAGCTTGGGTGTGATCAGTGGTGTCTACTGCCAGATCCTGGCTCCTGACTGGCTTCAGCTCTGCGTTCTATCCAACAATTCCTGATCTGGTTAGACTTGCTGAATTTCAACTGTTTACTAACAACTTGGTACACTTTACTGAAACTTTCAGGAAATCCACATCCCTATTTACTGGAGAGATAATGGGAACAGCAACTCTTATTCCACCTGGGAACCCTGCAGCCTAATGGTATCAATGTGGACTTCACCAGTTTCAAAATCTCCCCTTCCCCCACTGCAACCCTAAACCAGCCCAGTTCATCCCCTTCCCCCCACTGCACCAGACAACCAGCCCAGCTCTTCCCCCCCCCCCCCCCCCAAACTGCATCCCAAAACCAGTCCAACCTGTCTCTGCCTCCCTAACTGGTTCTTGCACCCCCATCTACCTACTAACCTCATCCCACCTCCTTGACCTGTCTGTCTTCCCTGGACTGACCTATCCCCTCCTACCTCTCCACCTATCTTCTTTACTCTCCACCTTTGGTCCGCCTCCCCCTCTCCCCATCCCCCCCTCTCTGAAGGGTCTAGGCCCAATACGTCAGCTTTTGTGCTCCTGAGATGCTGCTTGGCCTGATGTGTTCGTCCAGCCTCACATTTTATTATCCCTATTTACTGGTTTGCCTTTTTGACTGACTGTAACATCCTCAACCTGTGCTTCACAAATCTGACTCTTAACTGATCTATAGATATACACCACACTGGCATCAGACTAAAGTTTGTAGTTTCTTTTTGGTTCCCTCAATTTAACTATACCTTTGCAGAATTAGTTTTGGAAGATATTCACTAAGCATCCATTCTGTGCAGTCACATTGTTAACACTCTAGGCTGAGAATTCAACCCTGCAGTTTTGAGTGCATTTTAACTTGTACAGTAACATTCTAATGCAAGTCTTAAGTCAGAAGTAATAAGACACCATCAGTCAAAGGAGCAGTGGTCCCCAAGGCTCAATTTCAAACCTATTGCACTAAACTTGGTTGTGACTGACTTGGTCCACCCAATCCAACTACCTCTACAACTTTCAGTTCCACATAGAAGATCTTTGTCCTAACTTTCAGGGAGATTCCTCTTCCCCTGGAGACAAAATACTTGTGCATTTCTTTCTTCTGTTGGAGACTTTGCTGACTGAAACTGCTTTTCTGTAAACTTTTTAGGCTGTTTTTGTATTACTGAAGAATATTGTCACATCTCAAAGATTATGCAGTAATAATGGCCTCTGTTAAATCACTTGCCAAGCTGAATCAGCCAAAGAATGTGTTTTCTTTAATTGAATGTGGCTAGATGTAAGCCCTATATATGGCTGCAAAACTCCCTATAAACTTGCCTCTACCTAGACAACAAGCATTGTCAGTGAATATGTAAAATTCTTCTCCAGCAAGAGAATAGACTGTCAAGCTGCAGTAAGTCTAAAAGGAACCAGGAAAAATAAAGGAGATTGAAACAAGATTGTTTCAGGACTGTCCTCTCCTGTGTACTCCTAGCAAATGTTCAAAGTATTAAATAAAATGGATGAACTTCCCTACACAGGGGTCCCAGGTGGAATGAGTTGCTGTTCCTGCAACCTTCGGGTGGCATCATTGTGGCAGTGCAGGAGGCCCATGATGGACATCCCATCTAAAGAATGGGAGGGGGAGTGGAAATGGTTTCTGACTGGGAGGTGCAGTTGTTTGTTGCGAACTGAGCGGAGGTGTTCTGCAAAGCGGTCCCCAAGCAACCCATATTCTGCCTGGGAACCCTGTAGCCTCATGGTATCAATGTGGACTTCACCAGTTTCCAAATCTCCCCCTCCCCCCACTGCATCCTTAAACCAGCCCAGTTCGTCCCCCTCCACCCACTGCATCCCAAAACCAGTCCAATCTGTCTCTGCCTCCCCAGCCTGTTCTTCCTCTCACCCAAGCTGCACCCCCATCTATCTACTAACCTTATCCCACCTCCTTGACCTGTCTGTCTTCCCTGGACTAGACTGACCTATCTCCACCTATCTTCTTTTTCTCTCCATCTTTGGTCTGCCTCCACCTCTCTCCCTATTTATCCCTGTTCCCTCTCCCCATCCCCCTCTCTGATGAAGGGTCTAGGCCTGAAACATCAGCTTTTGTGCTCCCAAGATGCTGCTTGGCCTGCTGTGTTCATCCAGCCTCATGTTTTATTAAGCCTCATGTTTTATTAACCTGCCACGTATAGACATCATTTTAAAAAAATGAAGCAGTGCCAGATAATGGATTTGACATATCCTTCCCTAACATTCTAAATGTTTTTATGCTTGGTGAGAGGAATGTCAGTGGCATGGTCGTGCCTGCTACCTGCCCCAGCAGCCCTAGACATTTCCCTCTGTCTCTACTTCAGAGGCCACGTTGCCCCCCGCCACCACCCCCCAGTCAACTCAAGAAAAGCAAGGGGCCTAGACTGTGTCCTTGGCTGAGCATTTGGATCCTGTACAGACCAACTGGTGGGAGAACTCCCTGACATCTTAAACTCTCTTCTCTTCCACTTTCTTGCGGCTACCTGTTGTGCTGTGCGCGCCCCCCTCCCCCAAAAAAAAACTGTTTCTGTGGCTAAAAGTACATGCATCATGCCTTAATGACTGAACCACCGGCTCTAACCTTTAATCGTGAACTGCTTAGAGGCTGTTACGGCCCATGTTACTCCTCTAAAGTTTGCCTACTGCAGTGACAGGTCCATAGAGCAAGCCCTATCCCTAGTGCTGCGCTGATCCATGGAGCATCAGGACAGCTTCTTGACTGACTACAGTCCCATCTTCATTTTCCCTCCAGACTGATCTCAAAACTGCATGACCTTGGTCTCAGCTCAGCCCTCTGGACTGGATTTTCAGCTTTCTGACCCATGCTTTGTAATCAGTAAAGAGAAATAACTGTACCTTAACAACAACACTACTGGAGCACTACCTTCTCCATCTCCTCTTCCCCCCCCCCCCCACAATGTAACCCACTTAAACCCACAACTGTTGGCATGTTTCAAATAAGTGCTGCCAAGTTTACTCATTCCCACTACTCTAGTGAAATGGATATCCAGCAATGAGTCAAACTAAAGGAAGGAGAGCGTGGGCTTGCTGATGTGGTGTAATGAAAATGATCTGTCTCCTGGTGTCAGCAAAACTAAAGAACTGATCCTTTCAGAATGGAGACCCCCCACACCCATGCAAAAAAATAAGCATCAGAGGGAGACTAGCATAAAGTTCTGCTGTTTGTTACCTTCAGTCTGTCCTGGACTTTCCATGTAGATGCATCAATTAAGGCACTTCATACGTCTCCTGCCTCGGGTGGCTCAGGTAATTTGGCATATCCCTCACTAATGTCTACAAATGCACCGCAACAGTATGCTGTTAGTGATACATAACAGCTTAGCAATTACTGTGCTCGGGTCAGTAAGAAACTACGGAACGGTGGCGTGCACAGCCCAGACCATCAGGGAAATCAACCTTCCATCCGTGGACTTCAAGGATTGGTAATCTCCAGTGAACCCTGGCTGAGGGAAGATGCCTGAAACACACGAGCAGGCTCAGAACAGCCAGAATGGACTCACTAACCTCAAATAACACTGATCTTGCTAGCCTTGATGTCACCTATAGTATGCAATGTGCAGTGTAACCTGTCTGCTTGTCAGTCTTTCTTGATCTGCAGATCCTTTTGCTTATTTTCTATGGAATTCGCTGCTGGGAACGATGTGGAGGCTAGTTCATTGAGTGTATTTGATTGTCAAGGGTTATGGTGGGAAAGAGGTTGAGAAACTTGTCAGCATGATTGAATGGCCTAATTTCTGCTGCCATGTCTAATATTCAAGCTTGATACCTTCTAGAGCAAAGCAGCTCACTTGGTTGATCCACAGGCATCCACTCCCTCCACCGCTGACACTTAGTTGCAGCAGCGTGTACTGTTTACAATTGTGCATTGCAGAAATTCACCAAAGATCCTTAGACAGCACCCTGCAAACTCTCAATCACTTGTGTTTGCCAAGGGCAGCAGTTCCATAGGAGCACCTTGCAAATTCCCCTCCAAGCTCTTCAGGGCCCTGACTTGGAAATTGATTATCATTCCTTTACTGTCACTGGGTCAAAATCTTGGAATTCCCTCCCTAATGGCATTGTTCATCAACCCACAGTTAGTGGACTGTGGCAGTTCAAGAAGGCAGCTCAAGGGCAACTGGGGATGGGCAATAAATGCTGGCCAGCCCGCAACACCCTCATCTCACAAATGAACAGAACAAAATTCCAAATGTAGTCAAATTAAAGTTCTATGCAGCTGCCACATGATTTCACGAGTTTTTAAACTTGATGCCCCAACTGAAGGCAAGCATGCAATTCACCTTCATCACAATATGCAATTATGTCGCTGCTTTTAGGAATTGTACATGTGTTTGCCTAGATCCTCTGCTTCTAAGGCTGCTGCCATTTACTGTATACTTCCTTCCTGCATTAGACCTTCCAAAGTGCATCATCTCTCATTTGTCCAGATTACTATTTGCAGCACCCCAAACTTTGTGTGTTCTGAAACCTGCTAATCAGACCATCTACATTCTCCTCTAAATCATTATTTATATTTAGCAAAGCGAGGGCCCAGCACTGATCCCCGTGGTACACCACTGATTGCAAATCTCCTGTCTAATAAACATTTTCTCTGCTACTGTCTTCTGTAACTAAGCCAATTCTGCATCCATCTTACCAGCTCACAGTTGCAAACTGAAAGGAAACTTGGAAAGTTGGGTGATGTCTAGATTCTCATGGTGATGGGAATCCAGAATTTTTAGTACAGGTTCTTTCTGTTTGCACAAACCATTGGTCCTTGCACATTAATATATGCAACCTCCAAACTGCGCAACTAACTGTCTTAAATTGGCTCAGTGTAATTATTTGCACATTTTGAATTGTCAGCAAAGGCTTGAGCAGTAAATGAAACTAGCTACTACCATTCATTCGCAACACAAAGGGTGGTCTCTAATAGGTTACTACGGTAAAGTCAATAAGGTGCACTCTTAACAGTCCGAGACTAGCATTCCTTCAGCTATTTACAACATTGAGGTTTCTGACCATAGTCAATCAGCCTGTGCTAGGGAAAGCTGTCCAAAATTATAACGTTTACTGGATAATACTGTGTGCTAAGAATCAGGTAGATGCTTAGTCAGGCTTGTGGTGTGGCAGATTTGCATGTATAGGAAACTACATTAATACATCTTAAACTTGTGGGTGCTAGTGTGATTTTTAAATATCTGGAGAGATGAAGAATGTAAGGAGCATGAATAGAGCACTTGACCCTTCAGATCTGTCTCCTATTCAATAAGATCATGGCTGGTCATTTACCTCAACTCCACATTACTGCTTAATTCCCATACCCATTAATATTTTCAACAACTGAGCATCCACAATATTTTGTAGTAACATGTTGTTTATTATACGTGTTGTTATATCCAGTACCGTAACATTCTTCCTGCGCCTGGGATTGTGTACTGTTGAGCCTGTCCAAATCGTATCTCCATGAAAGTGCCTTCTCTCAACTCCAGAGAATATGGAGCTATTCCACATTTTTGTTTATCTGAATCTTATTTGTGCACACTTTAAGATATACAGGATTCTTTGGATACAGAATCTAAAGTTTTCAATGATTATACAAGGCAAAACCTTCCAGAACAATTTGAACAAATACTGTGGATGCTACAAATCTGAAATAAAAGCAACATGCAGGAATATCTTAACAGGTCCAGCAACTTCTGTGGAGCTAGAAATGATAAGCACTTTGAGTCCAAAAATTCTTAATTCTCAATGTTAGCATCTGTAGAAAGAGAATCAGTGTTATTAGACCAGCTGAGTTACTCCAGCACTTTTTATTTCTATTTCCTACCGAACAAGGGAGTATTTGTGGGCATTCTTGTCTGAGGGCCCAAAAATGTGGGCAATCTAATTACGTCGGCCTTCATTGGTATAGGAAGCCAGTGCATTATTCTAGTCTCACATCTTTAAAGCACTTTTTCTTTGATAAGCGAAGTAACTAAGATTAAATTTCATTTCTTGTGATGTTTTTAAGCAGCCTGGCTAACTATCCAGCAATAAAAGCACAGTACCATCGCCTTGTGCATATTCTTTGGTGAGCTGTTAACATAGCATAGATCCAACTGTCATTCGAACCCAACCAAAATAGTGAAATTTAGTAGAATTGATCTGTTCTGTTTGTTCAGTCATGCTTCTTCATTGTACTGCTGCTTTTCTTGGCCTTCAGATTCCAGGAGATATCAGTGCACTCTTTAATTTGTCATTATGCTAGATTGACTTTCTGGCCCAGGTGCTAAACTTGAACTCAGTTTGACTTCAGAGGCTGGTATTGGTCAATGTTTCCTTGAGGTCTGCTTTCTATGAGCTGCATGTGGCTGCACAGCAACTTAGAAGTTACCAGAAAAGTTGCTCAAGTCCTTCCTTGATAATAACACATGGGATGGGGGAATAAACAACAAGTATTGTGTTTTGAAGTGATTAAGCTGCATACAAAACAGATGGAATGTTGCCTGTGAACCTGAGTAGATTGAAGGGAATTCCAAGTTACGGGACAAAATTAGTGAAGTCAAAGCTCATTAATACACTTTTTGTTTCTCTCTTCTTCTTTCCTAAAGGATAGAGAGCTATTCCTGCAAAATGGCAGGGGATGACAAGCAGATGTTTAAACAGTTCTGCCAAGATGGACAGCCCCATGTCCTGGAAGCCCTTTCCCCACCTCAGACTACTGGAATTAGTCCAAACAGGTGAGTAAAATATTCAAGAGAAATCACTTATTTATAAATATCAAGAAAGCTTCAATACACAAGACTTATTTTCTTTTTTTTCCCATCCATGTTATATATTGTTTTGAGCTGCTTCCAGGTTAAGTTCAATGGTCACTAATCTCTCCTGCTGTTCAATTTAAAAATATAAAAACTGAGTGTGCCGGGGTCTTGAGGTTCAGTGGTAACATCCCTGCCTCTGAGCCAGAGGATCCAGGTTCAAGTTCCAACAGCCCTGAAGATGTCACAGCAAGCCTGACCAGGTTGATTTAAAATAACAACGCATTGTGCAACTTAATAGAGATGAGGTTATGATGGGATTATAGAGTATGGGTAATCATTATTGAGCACTGCTATCTTTTTGTCACTAGCTTCAGCTGTCAGGTATTTTAGCACAAATTCACTTGCTTCTTAGTAAGATTAACTTTACCTAACCTGAGTGATCAGAGCGATTATCATCATCATGCCCTGTGTGCAATAGTGTAGAATGTTATCTGGATACTTGGTTCTTTTTCCATACCAAAGGTTGGTGAAGAACCCACAAGTTTCCCAATAACTTTTGCTGCCTGTCCTGCATTTTAGGTTGAGTAAGAGCCAAAGTGGTGATGAAGGAGAGGGACCACTCTGTGACAAGTGTAGCCGCAAGACACTCTTCTACCTGATTGCTACACTCAATGCATCATTCCGCCCGGATTATGACTTCAGCACAGCTAAAAGCCACGAGTTCAGCAAAGAACCCAGTTTGAACTGGGTAAGTTGGTGCAACACTACTGATTTTGGAATTCAGTTTGAAAATTATGGTAGCCAAAGATCAGTAGCTTACAGTATAGTTCAGTATATTGCAGTGCTAATTTCTTGCCCCCTCTTTCCCGTGGAGTTCTTGTCTAATGTTTGACAATCGCGAGTCAGGTATATGGTATGCTGACCACTAGGCTGTGGTTACTGGGGAAATGCATTAGGAAGGCTTTTTTCTGTCACAGCATCAATAACAAAGCTGTTCAGTGGTTCCTCAGCCACTTTGTGACAGAAATTTGCCATTAGGTTAATTCAGTTTACTCAGTGGCATTGACAAAACTACCTTTAAATATATGGAATGGTATTGGAAGTCACACGCCACCATCTTATAATCCAACAGCTTTGTTTGAAATCACAAACATTTGATTGTGTTTTCAAATAAACCTGTAGGACGATAGCATGCTGTCATCTGACTTCCAACTTTGTCGACACCAGACCAACAACGGCACCTCCACATCATATTGAATGTAAATTATGACATAATCATAATCACAAGAGAATTCCAAAATTTCATTATCATCTGATTGAAAAAATTTCTTGCCTTGATCCTAAATGGTTGCCTTTATCCTGGTGTCTTTTCCTTTTGGATTCTTCAGCTAGAGAAGATCATGTCTCATATCCATCTTGTCAAAACTTTAATTATTTGTTTCAGTTTCAATAGTATCATCTGTCATTCTTATAAGTAGCCACAAATATAAACCCAGATTACTCTTTACTGTAGGAAAGACCAATCTAGTGAATTTTCACTGTATAGTCTCCAATGCAGCGAACTCCATTGTTAAATATGGAGACCAAAGTATTCCCGGTGTGACCTCAAAGTCCTGTACAATTGTATTAAGACTATTATTGTTATATTCCAATCTTCTTGCCGTAAAAGACCAGCATGACACTTGCCTTTCTAATTGTTTGGTGTACTGTATGCTGACTACGTGTGTTCCTTGCACAAGCACATCTCTTACCTGGACTCCATAGTTTTTCAAATTCCACACATTTTCAAAAAAGAATTTGCTTTACTTATCATAGTCAATAACTGATTTTAATCGTAACTTCTTACAGTCCCTTTTTATCCTTCATCTACTACTTTATGACCCATTCATTTCACCTGTCTGTATCTTTGCAGCCCCTTCATGCTGCTTTTGCAGCTTGCATTCTCACCAAGCTTTGTATCATCAGAAAACCTATGATATAGTTCATTATATTGCAGTATTAATTTATTTACCCGTCTTTCCCGTGGAATTCTTGTTGCACTCTGGTCCAAGTCATTATTATTGTTAATGATTATTGATGCCAAAACACTGAATGTGTTCAAGAGGTGACTAGATATAGCACTTGGGATGAATGGGATCAAAGGTTATGGAGAGAAAACAGGTTTAGGCTGTTGAGTTGGACAATCAGCCATGATTGTGAAGAATGACAGAGCAGCCTCCAAAGGACTGAATGGCCTCCTCATGCTCTTATCTTCTATGTTTATATATTGCAAATAACTGAGGCCCCAACACCGAACATTGAGGCATTGTTGGCCTGACTGCCAACTTGAAATGTCCCATTTAACCCCACTCTGCTTCCTGATCATTATCTATGTTAATATATCACACTCGCAAAATGTCATGAGCCCTTGTAGAGTAACCCAAATGTCTTAAATAAGTGTGTTAATCTGCTCATTCCTCATTATAGTACTAGCTACTTTCTTGAAACTCTTAATGTTTTAATCTGTATTCCCTTGAAGGAGAACCGTGTTGACTTGATCTAATCCATGTCACGCTCTAAGTTCCCTGTGAAGACCTCTTCAATAGATCTAGTATTTTCCCAACAACTGTCAGGCTAACCGGCCTGTCTTTTCTCTTTTTTTCCTTCTTCCTTGAATGTAATGTTTGGTAGCTTCCTATCTTTTGGAACTGTTCCAGAATCCATGGCACTGATCTAGATAGGTTAGATTGCATGTTGTGGCTTCCAGAACAGTTGTCTAAGGCATTGAGTCACTTGAGAGGTTGAGAAACAACAAATTGTATATGCAGCACCTTTTAACAGTTTACTGTGAATAAAAGCACATACTGCACACGCTGCAAATTTGAAACAAACACCGAGTGCTGGAGGAACTCAACAGGTCTGGCACCATCTGTGATGAGTGAGACTAAATATTTTGAGTTCTGTGTAAATTTTCAGAACTGGCTCTGGATGTAAGTTTGCTCGCTGAGCTGGAAGTAGCCTTTCAGCGAGCAAGCTTACATCCAGAACCTCAAACTGAACTACAAATCTTCTCAACTTGCTATCAGAACTGGCTTTCCACATTATCAGTTCTGAAGAAGATTTGTACTGGACTTTTGTATTACTCTGTTTCTGTCTGCACAGATGCTGCCAGACCTTCTGAGTTTCTCCAGCGTTTTGTTTGTCGCAAATTACGAAGGCCCTGTTTTCTGCAGGAGCAATATGAAACATTAGGATACTTGCATATCTGTTGGATGAGGGATTCAAACTAGAGGTCTTGGAGGCTGAAAGCACAGACACCAAAGTTGGAGTGATTTAAAATCTGGAATGCTCGAGAGACTGACACTTGAGTAGATATCTCTAATTAGAATCCCTACTGTAAGGAAACAGGCCATTCGGCCCAATGAGTCAAATCGAACTGTCCTAGGAGCATCCCATCCAGACCCATCCCCCTGCCCTACTGCTGTAACCCTGCATTCTCCCATGCCAAATACTTCTAACCTACACATCCCTGAACACTGGGTAATTTAGCATGGTCAATCCACTAGCCTGCACATCTTTGGGCTATGAGTGGAAACTGGAGCGCCTGGCGGAAACCCATCCAGATACAGGGAGAACATGCACACCCCACACAGACAGTCACCTGAGGCTGGAATCAAACCCGGGTCCCTGGCGCTGTGAGGCAGCCGTGCTAACCACTGAGCCGCTGTGCCGCAACTACTGTTCGTAGTGTTGGAGGAGATTATGGATAGGGAGGGGCGAGGTTATTGAGGATTGTTTTTGTTTTAATTGACACATGCTTAACTGAAAGCTGTAGAAGTATAGAAAACTATTGCACAAAGGTGGTATTCGCATCCTGCCTTTACTGGCTGAAAGCTGTCCAGCCTAATCCCACTTCTTCGCTCTTGGTCTGTGTAAATTGCAGCTTTACAAATTTATATCCAAATACAATCTGTAGGTAGCAAGCCCAAGTTGTGCGCGGTAGTGGGGGTTTGTTTGAATAAGGAGCTGGGCAGCAGATATTAGATGATCTCCAATTCACAGGGAATAGTTTGTGGGAGATTGGGACAAGAGTGTATCAGCCAAATCCTATGGTAACTAATCTTTGCCACTTTGTTTGCATTAGCTTTCAATTTGATACCCTCCTTTAATTCCTTAATTGTCCATGGCCAATTATTTATTTATTTTCTTGTAGTCCTTCATTTTACTATCATATACTTTTGCTGAGCGCTGTGAAAAATCACTTTGAAAGCTTTTCACTGTTCCTCAATTGTCCCATCATATAGTCTGTGTTCTCAGTCTAACTTAACCAATTCCTCCTCATCCTGTTGTAGTCATCTTTGTTTAAGCAAAAGAGCTTAAGATGCTTTAAAAAAGCTGCAGTTATCTTTATGGGTTGGGATTACATTTGTCAGCCTGTAATAGAACAAAGAACAGTACAGGCCCTTGAGCCCATCATGTTGTGATGACCTATTATCCTACTCTAAGATAAAACTACCCTGCATATCCTACATGATGCTATCATCCATGTGCCTATCCAAGAGCCACTTAAAAGTAACTGATTCCACTACTACAGCTGGCAGCGCATTCCACGCACCCGTCACTCTGTGTACCTACCTCTGACATCTCCCCTATACTTTCCTCCAATCACCTTGAAATTATGTCCCCTCGTAATAGTCATTTCCACCCTGGGAAAATGTCTCTGCCTACTCAGTCTATCTGTGCCTCATCATTTTGTTCCAATGAGAAAAGCCCTAGCTCTCTCAACCTTTCCTCATCAGACCTGTTCTTCAGTCCAGGCAGCACCCTGGTAAATCTCCTCTGCACCCTCTCTAAAGCTTGCACATCCTTCCTACAATGAGGTGACCAGAACTGAACACAATATTCCAAGTGTGATCTAACCAGGGTTTTATAGAGTTGCAGCATAACCTCACGGCTCTTAAACTCACTTCCCCTTCCAGTGAAAGCGTATACACCAAATGCTTTCTTTACAACCCTATCAACTTGGGTAGCAACTTTGAGGGATCTATGGATGTGGACCCCAAGATCTCCCTGTTCCTCCAGACTGCCAAGAATCCTGCTATTAACTCCGGTATTGTGCATTCAGATTCAACTTTCCAAAATGGTGCACTTCACGCTTTTCTGGATTGAATTCCATCTGCCACTTTTTTGCCTGCTCTGCATCCTGCCAATGTTCTGAAGAAGGGTCTAGACCCAAAACCTCAGCTTTCCTGCTCCTCTGATGCTGCTTGGTCTGTTGTGTTCATCCAGCTCTACACCTTGTCTCAGGTTAAAGCAGTTGTCTGGCATACTGTTCAATATTCCAGTTGTCTATAAATTTTTAATTGATCTTTTTAATTTATTCAGGTGGTGAATGCTGTGAACACCAGCTTGTTTTCTGCTGTCGGAGAGGAGTTTAACACATTGAAACCCCAGCTTTGGGATGCTATTGATGAAGAGATTTGTCTGTCAGAGTGTGACATCTACAGGTAACCTGATAATAGAAATTACTTTCACACCAACTCTGCACGCCCCATATTCTTTCCTCACCTAGCCCAGTTTACTTACAAATCTAGGCTAAAATGTCACTGCTACAATATTACATTACCAAAGATATTATCTTGTGGGTAGCCTGGCCTGTTTGCAATGGATATAAAAATGTATTGCATTATTCAGAGAGCCGGAGAATTTTTGTTGCAATCAATGTTTTTGCATTCGCTTGCTTTTTCCATCATTAAAAATGTGGCTTTTTAAAAATAAAGCTTTGTCTTGCACGAAAGACCTTTTACAAGAACAAATTTGGAATGAAACCTAACATCTGTCCTGCATGTCAGGAGATTGGCTTACTAGTGAATTCTGACTGGTAGAGGTATTGCCATGGGGATTAATTTTGATTTGACAGTTAATTGCCAGGCTTTGTTTAAATTTGCATCAGGTTGGTTGACTCTTGTCACAGCTTGCCCTGAGAAATGAATGACTGCCTATTCTGAGTTGAAACAAGAAATTGTCCTGTCAGTGAAGATGATACTGTATATTAAAATTTATAGCTTCCAGGATACACAAGTGTGCAGTACTACATGCCCACTCTATAAACCTAAATTGGCTGTCAGTATAACTCCTTGCACATTCAGGATTATCAAGCAGTGCCAATACGATTCCTGATACGTAGGTTATGTTCCAAAGATGAGCAAATTGTGTTGGACACAATATCAGCAGTTGTTACAAGCGAGATACTAGCTATACCCAACTACTTGCAAAAAAAAATGCAATGCAATTGGACAGCATTTTCTGGATAATCCTGAATGAGTTTTAAATTTGATTATCAGTGTAAGTCATTCTTACAATGTTGTTCCCATGTGTACAGGAAACTGCATGCATTAATATACCACCCTGTTCTTTTCAGACAGACAATGTGTTCAGCAGTGTGTGGTTTTCTTTTAATTCTACAAACTAGGTGCCAGTCATTTACTGGTTGGGGCACTACTTTATTTCCTAGGGCAATTGGTCAATCTGCTTGGTTTAACATTTTAGTCAAAATATCCTGGCTGTCGATTGGTATTAATGGGTACAGTCTCCATGGCATCTTTGGCAATCTGAATCTGCTTGCCTAAATTTCAAGATATTGCCTGTTTTAGAATTTGGATTTGAACTAGTGGCATATAAGTTTTGGTCACTCTTCAGGGGTCAGTGGTTAACTTGTATGTATTTTTATGATCATGGTGATTTCCTTTTTTCAGTTTTTTATAGAAGTCTTGGCTAAATGTTTAAAACAATTTCTTCTAAGAAGGGAGGTATTTTAGAACTTAAGAAATAGATTACCTCAATAAAAGGATTTTACTTATAAATTTACAAATCAGAAGCATTTGGTTAAAACATGGATAGAGCAGGGTCAGGAATGGATGTTGCAGGTTCCAAGGTTTAGATCTTTCATAAAGATCAGGGAAGGTTGTAAAAGAGGGGGAGGTGTGGCTTTGTTAGTCAAGGACAGTATAACGGTGGCTGAAAGAACTTTTGACGAGGACTCGTCTACTGAGGTGGTATGGGTTGAGGTCAAACGGGAGAGGAGAGGTCACACTGCTGGGAGTTTTTTATAGGCCCCCAAAGTTCCAGGGATGTGGAGGAGGGAATTCGCAAAATGATTCTGGGCAGGAATGAAAGTAACAGGGTGGTCATTATGGGAGACTTTAACTTCTCCAACATTGACTGGAAATGCTATAACTCTAGTACGTCGGATCAGTTTTTGTCCAACGTGCGCAGGAGGGTTTCCTGACACAGTATGTGGAAGGGTCGACAAGAGGGGAGGCCACACTGGATCTGGTACTTGGTAATGAACCAGGCCAGGTGTTTGATCTAGTGGTAGGTGAGCACTTTAGAGAGTGACCACAATTCAGTTATGTTTAGTGATGGAAAGGGATAGGAATATGCCATAGGGCAAGAGATATAGATGGGGGAAGGGCAATTATAATGCAATTAGGCAAGACTTAGGTGGCATAGAATGGGTTAGCAAAATGCAGGGGATGGGGACAATCGAAATGTGGAGCTGGCTTAAGGAACAGATATTGTGTGTCCTTGATAGGTATGTCCCTGTCAGGCAGGGAGGAAGCGAGAAGATAAGGGAACCGTGGCTTACTAAAGAAATTGCATCCCTTGTTAAGCGGAAGAGAGAGGCTTATGTGACGTTGAGACGTGTTCGTTCAGATGAGGCGATGGAGAGTTACAGATTTGCTAGGAAGGATTTAAAGAGTTAAGAAGAGCAAGGAGGGGACATGAGCAGACATTAGCAGGTAGAATAAAGGAGAACCCTAAAGCTTTCTACAGCTGTGAGGAATAAGAGGATGACTAAGGTAGGAATAGGGCCAGTCAAAGACAGAAGTGGGAAGTTGTGTGTGGACCCTGTGGGAGATCGGAGAGGCGCTAAACTAATATTTCCCATCTGTTTTCACTCAGGAAAAGGAGACTATTGTAGAGGAGATGACTGAGTTACAGGCTATTAGAGTTGAAAGGATTGAGGTTAGTAAGGAGGAGGTGTTATCAATTCTAGAAGGTGTGAAGGTAGCTAAATCCCCTTGACCGGATGGGATTTTTCTGAGGATTCTCTGGGAAGCTAGGGAGGAGATGGTGGAGCCTTTGGCCTTGACCTTTTGAGTCATCATTGCCTACAGGTCTGGAGGATTGCACATGTTGTGCCCTTGTTTAAGAAGGGCAGTAGGGATGACCCAAGTAATTACAGACCAGTGAGCCTTACGTCTGTTGTAGGAAAAGCTTTGGGAAGGATTATTAGAGAGGATTTATAATCATCTAGCAAGCAACAATTTGATTGGAGATAGTCGACATGGATTCGTCAAGGGCAGGTCGTGTCTCACAGACCTCATTGAGCTTTTTGAGAAGGTGACCAAGCATGTGGATGAGCGAAGGGCAGTTGACGTGGTGTACATAGAGTTCAGTAAAGCCTTTGATAAGGTTCCACATGGTAGGCTATTGGAGAAAATACAGAGGTGTGGGATTGAGGGAGATTTAGCAGTTTGGATTAGAAACTGGCTTTCTGTAAGAAGGCAATGAGTGGTGGTTGATGGAAAATGTTCAGCCTGGAGTCCGGTTACTAGTGGTGTGCCTCAAGAGTCTGTTTTGGGACCACTGCTGTTTTTCATTTTTATAAATGACTTGGACGCAGGCATAGGTGGATGGGTTAGTAAGTTTGCAGATGACCGGTCGGTGGAGTGGTGGACAGTGTGGAAGAATGTTGCAGGGAGACTTGGATAAACTGCAGAATTGGGCTGAGAGGTGGCAAATGGAGTTTAATACAGATAAATACGGTGATTCACTTTGGGAGAAATAATAGGAAGGCAAAATACTGGGTCAATGGAAAGATTCTTGGTGGTGTGGATGTGCAGAGGGATCTTGGTGTCCATGTACATAGATCCCGGAAAGTTGCCACCCAGGTTGATAGTGTTGTTAAGAAGGCATGTGGTGTGTTAGGTTTTATTGGTAGAGGGATTGAGTTCCGGAGCCGTGATGTCATGCTGCAACTGTACAAAACGCTAGTGCAGCCTCATTTGGAATATTGCGTGCAGTTCTGGTTGCCCCATTACAGGAAGGACGTGGAAGCATTGGAAAAGGTGTAGAGGAGATTTACCAGGATATTGCCTGGTCTGGAGCAGATGTCTAATGAAGAAAGGCTGAGAGACTTGGGTCTGTTCTCATTGGAGAGAAGAAGGCTAAGAGGGAATTTAATAGAGACATACAAGATGATCAGAGGATTAGATGATAGGGTGGACAGTGAGAGTCTTTTTTCCTAGGATGACGATGTTGGCTTGTATGAGGGGCCATAGCTGCAAATTGAGGGGTGATAGATTTAAGGCAGATGTCAGAGGCAGGCTCATTACTCAGTGCTGAGGGCGTGGAACGCCCTACCTGCCATTGTAATTAACTGAGCCACGTTAGGGGCATTTAAACAGTCCTTGGATAAACATATGGATAATGATGGGATAGTGTAGGTGGACGGGCTTAGATTAGTTCACAGGTCAGTGCAACGTCGAGGGCCGAAGGGCCTGTTCTGTGCTGTATTGTTCTATGTTCTATAAACCATGAAAGGATTACTTGAAGTTCAGTGTCTCGCTGATTTGTATGAAGAATCACAGAAGAGGCTATCAGATTCTCAAAACTGGAAATTGAAGCCACATTTAAGTCAAACACTGTGAAATAGCAAAGGCTATTTTCTTTGGCAATTGTAATAGGGTTGTGTTGGGATCAATGGAATTATATTTTTATCTAGATTCAGATCTTTAAGTTACATGTAACTAGTTTACTTTCTTCTATTATGGCTTCCCTTTTCATAAGCTTCTGTTTTGATAGAACCAAACTTGAAGTGGTGATTGCATAAATTTCAGTGAGAACTGCTCATGAAAAATCGTTTTAAAAAATAAAAAATCAAGCCAGATATCATTCTGGGACCTGACTTGCCTAGTAATAACATTGGCTGGAGTCATAACAAATTTTATGTTCTTGTGATAATGTCCTGATGAATGCAAAATTAAAATATTCTACAAAATGTATTTTATTTTAGCAGTGTTCAACTTTTGTACTATCAAATGATTATTAAAAAGATCTCTGACATTGAACAAAAACTCATTTACTGTAATCTAGAATTGAACAGCAAGGAATATTTTAAATCTGAAATCATAGGCCCAAGACTGGTAATCAGACTTTACTCTGTACTTTGTCTTGAGGTAGAACATAGAACATAGAACATTACAGCACAGTACAGGCCCTTCGGCCCTCAATGTTGTGCCGACCTGTCATACCGATCTCAAGCCCATCTAACCTATACTATTCCATGTACGTCCATATGCTTGTCCAGTGACGACTTAAATGTACCTAAAGTTGGCGAATCTACTACCATTGCAGGTGTAGAAGAATAGCACGTACTGATCAGTTGCATTCTAGTGTACTTCAGCTGTGCACCTGATCATTATCAAAACTTTGACATTTAACTTTATGTATATCAATTTATGGGTTTAATTGTGCACGGAATTTTTTCTAGCTACAATCCTGATCTGGACTCAGACCCATATGGCGAGGAAGGCAGCCTTTGGTCTTTTAACTATTTCTTCTATAACAAGAAACTCAAAAGGATTGTGTTCTTCACGTGCCGCTCTCTAAGGTATGATTTCATTCTATTTGACATGCTCTCTGGTTACTTAATTCTAAGACTGACTGAACTGGCAGCTTGTTTCCTCGATCTGTTGCACAGATGAAGGAGTGAAGCTGACTAAAATTTTCAGAGATTGGATCAGGGTTTCTCATCTCTACTGCTTGGCATGTTAGTCCTAAATCCCTGATAAACTGAAATGAAAGGCTTGTTGTAGACTTTTTTTTCTTTATTCATTCACAGGATGAGGTCATTGTTGACCAGGCAGCATTTATTGCCCATCCCTAATTGCCCAGAGGTCAGTTAAGAGTCAACCACATTGCTGTGGGTCTGGTGTCACGTACACCAGAGCAGATCAGGATGGCAGTTTCCTTCCTTAAACGACATCAGTGAACTAGATAGGTTTTTCCAACAATTCGCAATGGATTCATGGTCATCATTAGACTCTTAATTCCAGATATTTTTATTGAATTCAGATTCCATCATCTGCCATGGCTGGATTCGAAGCAAGATCCCCAGAACATTATCCGGGTCTCTGGATTAGCACTCCAACGATAATACCACTAGGCCGTTACGTCCCCCATAATGGAGTTTTTTAGTGATGCAGAGGCTGCCTGCTCCATTTAACTTTTCCTTTTTTTAATTTGTAGTGGTTACTTGTATAGTCAGGGCACTGAGACCAGCAACAACTTTGATATGGATCTGGAAGATGACACCCTCCTTAGTCAGGATGAAGATGAGGATGAAGCAGAAGCAATCGAAGAGACCAGGTTTGTTTGTGTTATGAGCTGTTTCACAAAATTTAGATGTTTGTCCTTTTTAATGCATAATATTCCACTTTGTGTAAACTTCAAAGTTCCTGTGGTCTGTTATAGTTTAAATTGGGGAAAAAAATTAACTACACAATGATCAGTGGCATTGAATACTAATACCTACACTCTGTCTGTCTTAAATAATTATGATGAGCACCATATTATAACCTGACCTTGCTAACTCTAACTTCTTCCCATGCCATTTAACTTAGGCCAGGCGATGTAATAAGGCCATGAGACATAGAAGCAGAAGTTGGACATCCAGCCCACCCAGACTGCTCCACCATTTGATTAGGCCATGGTTGATTTGATGATCTTGAACTTCACTTGCTGCATAACTCTAGATTTTCTTTATGATTAACCAGTCTGTCTCAGCCTTGAATACACTTAGTGACTCGGCCTAGACAGCCCTCTGCAGTCAGGAATTCTGCTGATTCACTGAGTTTGAGGGTAGGGGTGATCCTCCTGATCTTGGACTGCTTCCACAAGTGGCAACAACCTCTCTATCTACCCAGTCAAGTCCTTTAAGAATCCTGATTGCTCCAACAAGGCCTCCTTTCATTATAAGCTCACTGCCTCCCAAGAAGTACCCTCAATACATGGGATTGACCTAGTGAGCCTTCTCTGGATGGTCCAATACCAGTGTTTTCCCTTAAATTAGAGAAAAGAAGATGTTCAGTATTCCAGGTGTAGTTTGACTCTTGCTTTGTATAGTTTTAGCAAGACTTTTCCATCTTTAGTTCCCTTTGAAATAAAGCCCTCAAAAACCCAAAACGTCAAGCTTCCCTGCTCCTCTGATGCTGCTTTGCCCGCTAAGTTCATCCAGCTTCACACCGTGTTGTCTCAGATTCTCCAGCCTCGGCAGTTCCTACTGTCCCTCAACAATCTATTTGCCTTCCTGTTCGCCCTCAATTTGGCTTTTAGCATGTTGTGATTCATGCGCTAAGGCCCTCAAAATCCATTGGTACAGCAACTTCTGCAGTGTTTTTTCCATTTAAGTAATATTCAGTTCTTCTATTCTTTGTGTCAAAATACGTAATCTCTCATTTTTCTGCATTAAAATCCATCTGTCAAATTGTTTTCTCACTTAACCTGTTGAATCCTTCTGTGGACTGTCATGCTTAAATTCGGCAAAAGTGCATTCACTTCTTTCATCCTGGTCATGAATATATATTGTAAATTGTTGTGGCCCCAGGACAGATCCCCGTGGCACTCTATTAGTTACAGGTTACCTCTTTTTTTTTGGGAGGCCTTCTGTTTTTTTTGGCAAGATTTGACATTGAAATCTCTTCCAGCTATCCCACAGTGAATCCCTGGTCAGTATAGTTATCATTAATGTGTACCCATCTTGGGTCAAGACACGTCCTGATTCTAATTTTTTAACTTTTTTGGAGTGTCGCATCTAAATCCCTCTGTCTCCAGCTCCGCCACCTCTGGAAGCCTAATCCAATGGGTTCTTCATTTTCATGAGACTGTTCTAGTGCACAAATGGAATTTCAAATGATTCTTAGAAAAAGATGTCTTCTGTTCTGCAATCAGATTTGTGCAAAATTCCAAAATAAAGCACATTTGAAATGAAATTTAAGCCCTATAATTTTGTTAATCTTTTGGGCAACCTGGTCATGTGATTCTATAGTGGAAGCCAGAAGAAAAACTCTTAAAATCCTAGTTTCTTTCAGTGGCAGCATCAACTGTGCCTTCAGCTGCCTAGATTCCAAGCCGTGAAGTTGCTTCTCAATATTTCTCTGCTGCTGTACTTCACTTTCCTCTTATGACCATTCTTAAAATCTTAATGTCTGGCTCAGTTTTTCATTATCTGACCTGATATTTTCTAATATGGTTCGATGTTATACTTTGTTTTGGGGCATTTCAGTGTTTTAAGGTGCTATTTAAATAAAAGTAGTTGATATTTCAGGCCTTTCTATAAAGCTATGATCAGACCACATTTGGAGTATTACATTCAGATCTAGTCACTATACTTCAGGAAGGATCTGAGGGTCACTTTTTAAGAAGGTGCAGAAAAGATTTACCCAGAATGGTTTAGAACACAACAGTCGAGCTAAAAGATTATTTTGGAGAAATGAGAGTCCTCATCCACGGAGTGAGGCAGATACTGGAGGAAGCAAGGTCTGAAATGAACAAAGTTATGAGCAAGGGAGGCAATGGTCTTGTGGTACTATCGCTGGACTAGTAAGCCAGAGACCCGGGTAATGTTCTGACTACCCATGTTCAAATCCCAGTGCAGCAGCTGGTGGAATTTGAATTCAGTAAAAATCTGGAATTGATCCTTGTTGAACCCATCTGGTTTACTAATGTCCTGTGGATAAGGAACCTGCCATCCTTACCTGGTCTGGATTGCATATGACTCTAGACCCACAGCAATATGATTGACTCTCAACTAGGAATGGGCAATAAATGCTTCCCAGCCACCAACGCCCTCATCATGTGAATGATTTTCAAAAAGAGTTAATAACAAAATACGCTTTTGAATCACACTGTCTAGTTTACCAGCAGTTGCATAAGTAGCCAACTTAGTAGTTCCATAGTTGGAGTTTACTGGTGGTTTGGAGAAACTTCAGACTGGGGATGGGTTTATGCTTCAGATTTCTGTCCATTGACTCTCAAACTAATGTCCTAGTGAGGACCAAACAGTGCCACCTACCAGCTCAAATTCTGCTGGTGCTTGCATCTGAGCTGAAGGTATGCACATTAGTACATCTATACCTCAGCAGGGATTTGGCACCATTCTTTAGAGATAATAACAAAGGGAAGGACAGTGTTGATTGATGTATAATAGCCTTTTCTCTTTCCTCAGGTACCAGGCAGTGTGCGTCTAAGCAATGAACACATCACCCACTCTTCAGCACCTTTGCTTCCTGTAACCTCTAAATGGACTGCAAATGTGTGAAGCTGAAAGACCAATGTGTTCCTCATTTTAATCTCAGGCATTTAAACTTATTTTTGACTTTGGTGCAGATCTGTTGGTAGACTCGGTGAGTTTTGAGAGTATTGCACCAGAAACACTCAGGAGGCCTTTGGTTTTTAAATGGCTGCCTCCTGTCCTTTGACCCAGGATTACCAGAGTGGATGAGTCATTGTAGCAGTTCTTTTTGGCTCCATCGCTGACATTCATCTCTTGTTACATGTACGATCTGGCATGTTTAAAAAGCCAAGTGAACAAACTGTTGTCTTACGTGAGAAGAAAGGATGAGTACACCAGTGTATTCCATGGATCAGGGTCAGCTTTGCACTTACAAGCTCTTGGCTGTTGTGAAGGATTTTGTTTTTTGGCATAACAACTCTGAAAATCAGCACACTGTCAACTTCCTGGTGATTTCTGCAAAGTGCCCAATACCTCCCACTGTCTGTCAGCATGTGTTTGGTGTCCTGTGTTGCTGGCTTATAGCTGAGTATACTGATTGTAGAGGACTAGATCAGGTTCTGCACCCCGAGGACAACTGATTAATAATCATCTTGTTTTGCTTTTAAAGTGCTTGTGCTGTCTTATCCAATGCTGAAGTTTTTCCATCTCGCTTGCCCCATTTTTTCTTTTTTTGAAAGACCTTTGAACTATTCTGGTGGTTTTTCTTTTTCAGCAGGCTGTAGTCAATTAGATTGTTGCTGTTCCTCTATTCTGGTTCTAAATTGGAGCTTGCAGTGTGGCAGAGCCGACCACACGCACTCACCCTGTAAAGTCGTCTTTTAAGTATATCTTTTGATTCACGAATATTGTATCAGCTTAAATGCTTTGCATATGTTAGAAATAAGAGATATCAAGGTGTAGAGCTGGATGAACACAGCAGGCCAAGCAGCATCTTAGGAGTAGGAAAGTTGATGTTTTGGGCCTAGACCCTTCATCAGAATTGTGGTGAAGGGTCTACGCCCAAAACGTCAGCTTTCCTGCTCCTCTGATGCTGCTTGGCCTGCTGTGTTCATCCAGCTCTACACCGTGTTATCTCAGATTCTCCAGCATCTGCAGTTCCTGTTATCTCTTGAATATGTTAGAAGTATGTTGTTGAGTTTTCTTATAACCAGTAAGGGAAAAACTTTGATTTTGAGATAAGTTGAGGTCTGGCTTTTGCAATCTGTTATGAAACTCTCTGTATTACAAGGGGCGCAGGGAGTATTTCCACTAGATTATGCCATCAGGCTAAAACTTTGAAAATTTAGCTGCGAGCAGTTGTAGAATTTCACCTCAATAATGAGTCTTTGGTTGCAGCTAGGCAGCAGTGATGAGATGGGACTTCACGACCGCCCTAAATATTAGTTGTTCCTCTGAACTTGATAGTACTATACTCGCTGTTGTCACTTCAGGAGGCATCAGTTTCCAATATCGTGGCTTTCTCCATCTTTTTGCCTAGTATGATGATTTGGTTGTGTTCTAATATAATCCAGTTTGATGCAGTCAAAGGGCAGCAAGGTGGTTCAGTGGTTAGCACTGCTACCTCAGCGCCATGTACCTGGGTTTGATTCCACCCTCGGGCGACTCTTTTTAGAGTTTGCACGTTCTCCCCGTGTCTGTGTGGGTTCCCTCTGGGTGCTCCAGTTTCTTCCCACAGTCCAAAGATGCTCAGGCCAGGTAGATTGGCCATGCTAAATTGTCCCATAGTGACCAGGGATGTTTGGGTTAGGTGGGTTAGACATGAGAAGTGCAGGGTTAGGGGAATGGGTCTGGGTAGGATGTTCTTTGGAGGGGCAATGTGGTCTTGTTGGGCTGAGTGGCCTATTTCCACACTATAGGGATTCTGATTTTATGAACTGTTTTGAATTGTTCAGATTATTTCATCTTTGCATAAGGGGGAAGGAGTTTTGGGATAAAGGGAAGTATGTTCAAATTCAAAACATTGTTTCTCTGTAGAGTAGGAGAGGCTTGAGTCTTCACCATGACTGATCATTGGGAGATACAATGTGTCCCATTTTCTGACTAGGCTGAATTAAAAGCTTGTTTGTTCTTTCTCTCCTGCCTGCACTGATTCCCCTTCTGTATCTCCCTTTCAAGTCTGAAACAATATGCCTTCTTTATGAGTGGTTCTTTTCAAAAATCTGAGGTTCAAGGCAGTAGGAATGCAGGAATTGCAGCAGAAGTAGATAATGGAACTTATCAAGCCTGTCTTCCCATTGAGTATGACTATACGAAATGTCTGTCTCCCCTACTTTCCTTAATACATCCCATATTAGTTATCTCGAATATATTCAGTAAGAAAGCATCCACTATCCTCTAGGATAGTGTTCCGAAAAATTCAAAATTCACCACTTTTACGGACTGAATGTGTCGACTGCCTGGGTTAGTAATCTGATTGCTGCATCGTTGTACTGCATAAGGGAGTGAATACTTCCTCTGCAATCCATTCCTTGCGGTCGTTCATTAAGTGTTCTCTCTATTTGAACTCAAGAAACTTAAAATTTGAATAAAGTTACACAGGTTGGAACAGGCACCTATTCACCTGTCAGTGATAAGTGAGATTGCAATTTTGTTGTTTTTCCTGTGCTTCCCTATCCTTTTTTACTCCTTAATGCTGCTTCACCTGTGAGTTTTGCTGAGATTCAGGAATTGAGAAGCCTACAGTCTAGATACAGTGCTTATGCACTTAATTGAACCCGTCTTCAGCTTTTTGTAGCTGACTTAGAAAATTTGCACTTTTCGTTTTGTATGCCTGGTTTATAGAATGTATAATATTTCTACAACACTGTCAAAATCCTGAATGCTCTTGATATTAGAAGAGAAACACAGAACCATTTGAGGCAGTCTGTTCACATGAAGTGCCAGAGTTGGGCTTGTTTAATATCTTTTATTAAAGTTGATCACCAGCATCGTTAAGCTTGTCCATTATGGCATCTTTCCATTGGGCCAATGGAAATGAGGACAAAGTGCTCCATGTACGTTTAATATAATCTTCAGGAATGACTCTGGTGTTTGTATAAAGCAATGTTAAGCTACTTACTTGCATTGGCGATGGGGGAAGCTGATGCACAGACCTCCCCTAAGCTAACTTTCTAATGTGAGCCAATGTTTGTAAACCAAAACATATCTGATTGCTGTGCTTGTGATTTTTTAAGAATTTTGTCTACTGAGGTTCATTGTCAGAGATCAATACATAAGTTAGTTCATAGGAATTGCTAGATGAAAAAAAACACTGCAGTCTGTCTAGTTTACCCTTTTTATTTGACTATCTTGCTAGTTAATGACATAATTATAATGGAGCTAGTGACCAGTCAGAGCAATTGAATTTGCAACTGATCCAAATGGGAGGTGAGTGTACTGCACCCCCACCCCAGTGATAGTGTTTTTGGGAGCTGTAGGTCCAAAGGCTCTTGTTCTCCCCAAGTACATTGTACACACGCAGTCACATCCTGAGTTGGGCAGTGAACCAGCAGGAGCCCTATCCACAATATAAGGGACGAGTGGCACACCTTGAGGTTAAGCCACATTCCTCTTTTGGGTAACCCTGGACATTGGCTGTGTTGAAAGAACTTCCCAATCTAGTTTTTTTGAACCCTCGAGAAAAGGTTTGTCCTTTATTTAGAAGAATTGGTTCTAAATGAGACCAAAGTGTTCTGGTGCCTCATCTAAAGAGTGATTGTAAACATAGACTCCAAACTGTACCAAATAGCTTGAATTGATTTTTCTCCAGTTTGCCACCCTTCAAATCCGTTTTGTAAGCTGTCTTGCTGTTGAGTCAGAAGCCCAAGGGTTTGAACCCCATTATAGTGGTCTAACCTTGGGTCAATGCTGAGAGTATCACTCAGAGTTAGTCCTGAGACATTACTGCATTGTTGTGTGAATCCAAGATGCCAGCTACCTCCTGGCTAGGTTTCAAAGATCCCTTGCCATATTTCAACAGGTGTAAGGATATTCTCGTGTCCTGGACAATAAGCATCCCTCAGCCAGAAAGTTACCTGGTCCTTTACCTCCTTGTTTGGGACCTTCTGTGTACAACTTGGTTGACATTTCCCTAAATTACTAGTGACCCAATTTTTGAAAAATGCGCTTAACAGGTTCTTCACTTGAATCGGAAATAGAAGGAATGACTTCAACCTGTCCTCAAATGGGCATTCTGTAACTCTGAAGTGAATGAAGTTATTTGCCAGGTAAGGCCTTGGAGCAGTTTGATATTGTCCATCAATCACTTTTTAAGGGCATGTGGATCCACCTCAGTATTGGGCTGAGATCATCGTACTCCTAGTGTTGTACCTTAAGGTGGTTCTAGTACGTGAGTTATATTGAAAGGGCAAAGGGACGTCTTGGAGGCTACACTTCAAAAAACAGCAGGCATCCCTTGTAAGTATTTGTTTTCTTCATTATCGACACTTTTGGGATACAAGCTGCAGATTAGGTTTAGGTCTCCTCAAGAATCTCTTGAAGTTGGGGAAAATTAAAATCTTCCAGTGTTGACCTCCCGTTGTTGACACTGCAGCGTATCACTGTGCAAGTCTATGCAAACTGCAACCCTGTCTTGTGAACCAAGCAACAACCTGCCTAACTATCTGAGGGTGAAAGGTGCTCAAATTATCTATTCTCAAAGGCCACCAGCTATTAGATATTAAAAGCAAAAACTTTGTAACGTGTGATTCATAATCTTAGGAGGATTGATACAGAAAGAGTTCTACTGGCAAGATGGTTGGTGACCACACAGCAAGATTTATAATTTGGTATAATTAGTAAAGAGGGATATGGGGTCTTTGTATGCAGTCATCGAAAGTCAACTGTCACAAAAGTGTGATGGAAACCGAGTTAATAACTTCTCAAAGTTAAGAAATGGTTGCAAGGTAATTAGACTATTTGGTAACATCTGACTGCTGTACAGGCTTGCTGGAGTGAATAGCCTCCTGTGCTCTAATTCCAGAATAAGTGTGTTTAAATAGTCTGATTCTCATTCTAAGATTTTCATCTTTGAAAGACAGTAGCCACAATACACCAACTCTTATTAAAAAGGATGGAAAATTGTGTCTGATTTTCTTTATTGCACTGATTTTTTTAAGGGCTGTGTCACCTACTCCATGTACAACATTTTAAAATTCTTGTTGATTTTTCTCTGGTCTTTTCACACAACAAATAAAACATGCTTTGCTTGGCAACTGGGAATGGTGGCCTTCTTGAGTGAAAGATTCGATCTCTTAATTTCAGAGAACCCACCAGATTGTTGACTTGTCCATTACAAAGGTAGACAAGTAAGGAAATTAGGGTAAATTCTCTTTGTAAATCTCTGGGTCTCATTAGTCAGTTTTGGGCACGACACTTGAAAGAAGAAGTCGTATCTTTAGTGAAGGAGCAGAGGAGATTTACTTAAATAGTACAGGGTTGGGAGACTGGAGGGGCTGGGATTGGTCTCTGGATCAGAGCAGGCTAAGGGGAATTGGTAGATGTGGCCAAAATCATGGGTATAGAGCAATTAGGACAAAACTGGTAGGAAGTTCAGTAACCAGAGTGGCACTTGTTTGAAGTGGCTGACAGAAAATGCAAAGAGATAATTGAAAGTAGAGAGGGAACAATTTACAGAAGGGAATTGGATAAATGGAAAACTAACAAAATTCTATGACAAAATTTGAAATGTGGGAGGAAAAGGGTGGAGAAGTGTAAGTAAATAGTTTTAATTAAGCACGCATTTGATTAAGAAAGAAAGACTGGGTCCTGTGGATAACTAAAGGAAAAAATGTACAATGAACAGTGGTTGGGCAGAAGGTTTGGGGAAATTTTTAGGTCACCTGTTACTGATGTATACGAAGAGGAAGAAATTGGATTGTGTTAGAAAAATGCGGCATCTCAGCAGCAGTTCCCTTGCGCTGCTTCCTAAATTACCTTCCCTTCATTGTAAGCTACAACTTGTTAACATACAGGATGTTTTGTATGTGGAATGAACTCTCAAAGGATTTTTTTTGAAAAAAACATACATACGTATGTTATTGGCCAGCACCAATTGCCCAGGGGGCAGTTCAGAGTCAACTATGTTGCTGTGGGTTTGGAGTCACATGTAGGCCAGACCAGGTGAGGATGGCAGTTTCCTTCCCTGAAGGACATTAGTGAACCAGATGGGGTTTTCAACAATCAGGATTCGAACCCTGGTCCCCAGAACATTATATGGGTCTCTGCAGTACTAGTTCCAGTGTCAATGTCATGGTGGTAGATACTGATGCAGTTATCCCATTTAAGAGAGACTTGCACAAATACACGAACAGGAAAGGTTTACAGGGATATTGGCCAAATGCAGACAATGGGACTAAATAAGTTTGGGAAACCTGGTTGGCATGGATGAGTTGGACCAAAGGGTCTGTTTCGTGTTGTATGGACTCTGTTGCAAGTGGAGGTGTCCATCGATAATTATTCAACGTTAGCACCATTTGTAACTTGGGCGCTGAAGCAGTCCATGTCCAAATGTAGCAAGACCTGCACAATATCCTGGCTTGGGCTGAAACATGCCGAGTAACATTCATGCTGCGCAAATGCCAAACAATGATCATTCCCTCCAACATGAGAGAATCTATCTATTGCCCCATGACATTCAATGGCATCACCATTGCTGAATTACCCCAGCATCAACATCCTGGGGGTTAACTTTGACCAGAAACTCAATTTGACTAGCCATATAACCACAGTGGCTACAAAGCAGTTCAGAGGCAAGGTCAGTACTCCCCAGATATATTCCTTCTATGACCCCATTTTGAAGTTTGAGAAGTCTTGTGATCTTTATTGACCACTGAAAGTTGGAGGATGGCTGTACAGCTCACCAGTCCCAAATTTCAGCTTGTAATTTGTAATGCCTCTTAAGAAGCCTTAGGCTAGGAATCCTGCAGCGAATAACTCACCTCCTGACTCCCCAAAGCCTGTCCACCATCATCCACAAGGCACAAGTCAGGAGTGTGATGGAATACTCCTCACTTGCCCGGATGGGGGCAGTTCCAACAACACTCCAAAAACTTGATACCATCCAGGACAAAGCAGCCGCTTGATTGGCACCACATCCACAAGTATTCACCACCGACAATAGTAGCAGTGTGTACTATCTACAAGATGCACTGCAGAACTTCATGACCATTTCCATCTAGAAGGACAAGGGCAGTAGATAAATGGGAACACCACCACCTGCAAGTTCACCATCCTGACTTGGAATGTATCACTTCCTTCACTGTCACTGGGTCAAAATCCTGGAAATTTCCCCTGTTAAGGGCATTGTGAGTCAAACTATGAATTAGCGATGATAGAGGCTCCAACTGGGCTAGGACAGGAACGTAAAGTCTGCCACTGATGTGGTGGAAATATTTGTGGTTTGATGTTTGTCCACTTGATATAAACACACACTCCCTGGTAGAATTGTAGAATGCCCACAGTGTAGGAGCAGGCCATTCAGCCCATTGAGTCCACACCAAACCTCTGAAGAGCGACCCACCAAGCGACACCCCACAGTCCTGGAGTGGAAGCCTGAGTTTGTATCCTGGGGACTTTCAGCACAGTATCTGCAAATGGTTAGTCAATGGCAACAGAGATTGGAAATGTCTCAAACCAGCATTAAAAGTTGTGTCAACCCCTTGATGTATCAGACTCACTGCACCAGAGAATGAGATAGTAGGAACTGCTATTTTCTGAAGAAGGGTCTGGACCCGGAACGTCAGCCTTCCTGCTCCTCTGATGCTGCTGGGCCTGCTGTGCTCATCCAGCTCCACACCGTGTTATCTTAGCACCAGAGAATGAACTGTTGTGCTGAGCTGGGCCATTTTCAGGTGTTCAACTTTAAATGGGGTCTTGCTCAGTTTTGGAGCCCAGGGTTGGCCCCCCCTCCCTTGGAGTCTGGATATGGCCGGAATGGCCTCAGGACAACCCGGGGCTGCCTTTTCCCCCCCAAAACCAACCATCAACTGGGAATGTTCCTGACCAGGGGCGGCTCGGCTTTAAGCTGGAGCTGGCGTCCCGGTCTCCCAGCAACCGTCACCAGGGAGACAGCAGCGTCGGTCCGGGGAGGATACAGGCGCTAGTTAGAGAAAGGTTAGGCACTAGTTAGTGACAGGTCACCTGAGAGAACTGGTGGGTTAGTCAGCGCGAGCGTGAGGGGCGCCTGGTTAGTGGGTAATCGTAAGTTAGCAGCTAGTTACTGACGCTAGTTAGTGCGCGGCTATGGACTAGTCACTAACCTGTTAACCGCTGGTTAAAGGAGGAGCCGTTTAAACATTAGTTATTGCGAGCCTGGACCATAACTAGTGTAAAGTTAACGATTTGTAATCCAGTTAATGATGCAGCAGCTGCTAGTTAGCTAATGATAAGAATTCGTTACTAACTGGTTAAACATGAGTTACTGAGAGGTTATAGACTGGTTAGTGAACAGTTTACAGAGAAAGTAAGGGGGTTTTGATTAGTTACTGAGAGGTTATAGGCTGGTTAATGAACAGTTTCACTGAGGAAGTAAGGGGTTTTGATTAGTTACTGAGAGGTTATAGACTGGTTAGTGAACAGTTTACAGAGAAAGTAAGGGGGTTTTGATTAGTTACTGAGAGGTTATAGGCTGGTTAATGAACAGTTTCACTGAGGAAGTAAGGGGTTTTGATTAGTTACTGAGAGGTTATAGACTGGTTAGTGAACAGTTTACAGAGAAAGTAAGGGGGTTTTGATTAGTTACTGAGAGGTTATAGGCTGGTTAATGAACAGTTTCACTGAGGAAGTAAGGGGTTTTGATTAGTTACTGAGAGGCTATAGGCTGTTTAGTGAACAGTTTACAGAGAAAGTAAGGGGGTTTTGATTAGTTACTGAGAGGTTATAGGCTGGTTAATGAACAGTTTCACTGAGGAAGTAAGGGGTTTTGATTAGTTACTGAGAGGCTATAGGCTGTTTAGTGAACAGTTTACAGAGAAAGTAAGGGGGTTTTGATTAGTTACTGAGAGGTTATAGGCTGGTTAATGAACAGTTTCACTGAGGAAGTAAGGGGTTTTGATTAGTTACTGAGAGGCTATAGGCTGGTTAGTGAACAGTTTACAGAGAAAGTAAGGGGGTTTTGATTAGTTACTGAGAGGTTATAGACTGGTTAGTGAACAGTTTCACTGAGGAAGTAAGGAGGTTTTGACTGGTAATAGCTAGCATTATAACCAGGAACAGATGAGTGAAAGATTAGGGATGGAGTACTAACTGGTTAAATTGGGGTATTATTAATAACTAGTTAAAGGGAGACTGGGTCTAGTTGATGAGACGTTGCTGAGTTTAATAAGTGATTAGTTGCTGCCTGGTTAGCGTGGAATTAATGACAGATTGGAATTGGCATGTTTTGAAAACTGACATTGAATAGAAATTTAGAATGAGTTCGTAACTAGTTAATGACTACAGACTAACCTCAAAATGTCAGAGCCACTCAGTAAATTTTGAGATTGGTTAAAGACTGAGATGCTGGGCACTGGTTAGTGAGACATTAAAAAGGTAAGTAAGGACTGATTAATTTATTTAATTGATTGGTTAATTTAGTAATTTGATTCTAAAGTAAATGGAGTTGGGACTTGTTAACTGAGTGATGCGATGTGGGGATCCAGTAACCCTTCCTCTCAACTCACCTTTAATTTGTCCTGTTTTCCACTTGTCCTGGTCCTTACTTGTGTTATTATGAACATTATGAACCTGTGTTATTATGAAGGCCAGTTGAGGCACAGTCATTGAGCTGGATCATGACAGAAATCAAGAGGCTTCTGCATATGCAAAGGACACTGAGATAGAGCAGAAAGGTGGTGTTGCAGAATTAATCAGCCACGATGCAATTAAATAGTGGGGCAGGCTCAATGGTCTTCTCCTGGTCCTATGTTGTCAATGTTACATTTACTGTTCCCCAGCAGTAGGGGGGAAACACAGACCCTGGTTTTAAAATGCTGAGTCCTCTTAAAAACGTCCAGTGTCGCCAGCCCTCTAACTGGGTTTGAAGGATAAACAAACAGGGAAGAGGAGGGAAGTTCCCCTCACCAGCATTCTCCATCATCAAATATATTTAAATCTGGGTGGACATATGTTTAATCTCTGAACAAATCACAGAGTTGGCAGGAATGTGCAATTGAATTTGCCGTTATTGTACTTACTGGCAGAGGGGGCTCAATGAGCTGAACGGCCTACTTCTGTTCCTAACATTTTTGCTGTTGTTTACATTCTTGAATCCCACTCTCCCCTTTCGCGACAGAGGGAGTGTTTCAGATTGGGGTGGTGGAAATCCATGGCAGAGTTACAGAGGTTTTACTACAGATGTGCAGTGCCCTAGTTAGACAACTGCTGGAGAATTGTGTACAGTTCTGGGCTTTGAATCCAACAAGAAAATAAATATTCGCCTTCAAAGGAGTGCAGGGCAGGTACAAAGGAATATCATCAGTGTTTCATAGAACATAGAACATTACAGCACAGTACAGTACAGGCCCTTCGGCCCTCAATGTTGTGCCAACCGGTCATACCGATCTCAAGCCCATCTAACCTACACTATTCCATGTACGTCCGTATGCTTGTCCAATGACGACTTAAATGTACCTAAAGTTGGCGAATCTACTACCGTTGCAGGCAAAGCGTTCCATTCCCTTACTACTCTCTGAGTAATGAAACTACCTCTGACATCTGTCCTATATCTTTCACCCCTCAATTTAAAGCTATGTCCCCTCGTGCCCGCCGTCACCATCCTAGGAAAAAGGCTCTCCCTATCCACCCTATCTAACCCTCTGATTATTTTATATGTTTCAATTAAGTCACCTCTCAACCTTCTTCTCTCTAACGAAAACAGCCTCAAGTCCCTCAGCCTTTCCTCGTAAGACCTTCCCTCCATACCAGGCAACACCCTAGTAAATCTCCTCTGCACCCTTTCCAAAGCTTCCACATCCAAGAACCATAGACTCATACAACATGGAAACAGATCCTTTGAGCCAACTCTTCCACCCCAACCAATTTTCCTAAATTAAACTAGCCCCATGTACCTGCATTTGGCCCATATCATTCTGGTACTAGATGTACCTTTAAGAAAGATTTGTTCTGTCATTTTTTTGTTAAACAAATGTTGCAAACATGGAGTTGAGCCGAGCTGTATGCTGTGAGCTAAACTAGCTTCACTTCTTTTCAAAGTTGGAACAATAGAAGCAGCATAAAAATGTGAGATCAAGCACCCACAGAACCAGCATTTTAGTTTGGGTTTTCCGTAGTTCCTGAGTGTAGAAGCTGTTATTCCTCTCTCTGCTCTAGCTAAAAGCTGAGCTTCTCTTCCTTCTATGAGAATTGTATATCAGACAATCTATTTCACGGAATTTGCCTTTGCTAAGGGTGTGTTTATGGGATGTTACTATATTGGATGAGTTGCTGTTTAGTAGCTAAATAATCTACTACTCAACTTTTTCAGTCAAGTTGTTATCCCAATTCTTCTTTCTTTTGTTTGTATTTTAACAATAGTGGAAGTCTGGTCCATAACACACATCTAAACCCTTCCTATTTATGTACTTGTCCAAATGTCTTTTAGATGTTGTAACTGTGCCTGCCACTTCCTCTGGCAGTTCATTCCACACACAAACCACCCTCTGTGTGAAAGTGTTGACCCTCAAGTCCTTTTTAAATCTTTCTCCTCTCACCTTAAAATTATGCCCTCTAGTTTTGAACTTCCCCACCCTTGGAAAAACAGACTTTTGCTATTTGCATTATCTATGCTGCTCAAGATTTTATAAACTTCTATAATGTCACCCATCTACCGCCAACACTGCAGTGAAAAATGCCCCAGTGTATCTATTCTCTCCTCATACTCAAACACTCCATTCCTGACAACATCCTGGTAAATCTTTTCCGAAGTCTCTCCAATTTAATATTATCCTTCCTATAACTAGATGACTAGAACTGGGCACAGTACTCCAAAAGAAGCCTCACCAACCTCTTGTACAACTGCAATAAGCTGTCCCAATGCCTACACTCAAAAGGTCTGAGTACTGAAGGCAAGTGTGCTAACTGCCTTCTTAACCACCCTGTCCACCTGTGACACACCTGTCAAAGAATTGTGTACCTGTACCCTTAGGTCTCTCTGTACAACAACACTACCCAGGGCCCCACCATTAATTGTATTGGTCTTGCTGTTGTTCATCTTACCAAAATGCAGCACCTCACATTTATCCAAATTAAACCCCATATGCCACTCCTCAGCCCATTGGACCAGTTGATTGGGATTTCTTTGTAATTTAGATAACTATCTTCATGGTCAACTATACCACCAATTTTGGTGCCAACCGCAAACTAACTAACTTTACCTCCTATAATCTCATCCAAATCGTTTATATAAATGACAAACAACACTGAACCCAGATCTGAGGAAGGGTCACCAGACCCGAAACGTTAACTCTGCTTTTTCCTTCACAGATGCTGCCAGACCTGCTGAGCTTTTCCAGCAAATTTTGTTTTCGTTATTGTGAACCCAGTACCAATCCCTGTGGAACACATTTTCTCACAGGCCTCCAGACTGATAAACAACCTTCCACCACCACCCTCTGTCTCCTACTGCTCAGCCAACTTTGTATCCAGCTGACAAGCTCTCCCTGAATCCCATGTGATCTGACTTTACAAACCAGTCTACTATGCAAAGGCAAGTCAAAGGCTGTACTATTGTTCATGTAGACAATGGAACAAAAACAGGAGTTGCTGGAAAAGCTCAGCAAGACTGGCAGCATCTGTGAAGAGAAAGCCAGTGTTTTGTGTCCGGTGACCCTTCTTAAGCATTCCAGTTAACTTTGATTTCTTGCCACAGATGCTGCCGGGCTTGCTGAAAATTTCCAGCAAAGTTCCCTTGCTTTTCCTAATCGCCTTTCTTAAATAAAGGCACAACTTTAGCCAGTCTCCAACCCTCCCACCCCTCATTTGTAGCTATAGATGATACAAATATCTCTGCTGGGGTCTTGCGATTTCTTTCCTAGCTCCCCACAATATCCTGGAATACACCTGATCCCACAGATTTATACACCTTCATGCATTTTAAGACCTCCAGCACCTCCTCTTCTGTAATGTGGATCCTTTTCAAAATATTAATATTTATTTTCCCACATTCCCTCACCTCCATGTCTTTCTCCATGGTAAAACTGATGCAACATATTCTTTTGGGATCTCTCCCATCTCCTGTGGTTCCGTACCCTATCGATCTTTAAGGGGCCCTATTCTCTCCCTCGTTACTCTTTTGCTCTTAATGTACTTGTAGAATCTCTTTGGATTATTCTTAAGCTCATTTGCCAAGGATACCTCATATCCCCTTTCAGCCCTCCTGATTTCCCTCCTAAGAATGCTCCTATATCCCTTATAGTGTTCAAGAGATTCACTTGATCCAAGTTGTCTATTCACAACCTATGCCTCCTCCTTCTTCTTGACGAGAGCCTCAATATCTTTATTCATCCATTCTTCCCTACTCTTAACAGCCTTACCCCTCACTCTAACGGGAACATAATGAGTCTCTGAACTCTCATCATCACAGTTTTGAAAGCCTTCCACCTGCTAGTTGTCCCTTTATCTGCAAACAGTCTACCCCAATCAGCTTTAGAAAGTTCCTGTCTCATACCCATCAAAATTTGCCTTCCTCCAATTAAGAACTTTTAACTTTTATATAAGGCCTGTCCTTTTTCCATAGCAATTTTGAAACTAGTAAAATTATGATAAGTTGTCTGCAAGTGGTGCCCCACTAACAATTCAGTCTGTTGCCCTGCCTTATTCCCCAAGAGAAGGTCAAGCCTTGCTCCTTTTCCACTAAGTACATCTACATAAGAACAGAAGAACACAACAACAATCAGGAACAGGAGGAGGCCATTTGGCCCCACGAGCCTGCTCTGTCATTCAATAAGATCATGGCTGAACTTTTCATGGCCTCAGCTCCAGTCAACCACCCTCTCATCATAGCCTTTAATTCCTTTACTGTCTTAGGTTTAGAAACATTCAGTGAGGAAGCCTCAACCGCTTCACTGGGCAGGGAATTCCACAGATTCACAACCCTTTGGGTGAAGACACTCCTCCACAATTCAGTCCTAAACCTGCTACCCCTTATTTTGAGGCGATGTTCCCTTATTCTAGTTTCAACGGCCAGTGGGAACAACCTCCCTGCTTCTATCTTATGTACTCCCTTCATCATTTCATGTTTCTATAAGATACCACCTCATTCTTCTCAACTCCAATGAGTATAATCCCAGTCTATTCAGTCTCTCCTCATAAGTCATTTATAATCGGTCAGCACAACATCATGGGCCAAAGGGCCTGTTTTGTGCTGGACTGTTCTATGTTCTATGTTCTAAGTCAACCCTCTCAACTCTGGAATCAACCTAGTGAATTTCCTCTGCACCCCCTCCAGTGCCAGTACATCCTTTCTCAAGTAAGGAGACCAAAACTGCACACAGTACTCCAGGTGTAATCTCACCAGCACCTTATACAGCTGCAGCATAGCCTCCCTGTTTTTTTAAAACTCCATCCCTCTAGCAATGAAGGACAAAATTCCATTTACCCTCTTAATTACCCGCTGTACCTGCAAACCAACCTTCTGTGATTCATGCACAAGGACACCCAGGTCCCTCTTTACAGCATCATACTGCATTTTTTCATCATTTAAATAATAGTCCATTTTGTTGACATTCCAACCAAAATGGATGAACTCACATTTACATACATTGTACTCCATCTGTCAGACCCTTGCCCACTCACTTAAACTACTCATATCCCACTGCAAACTTTCAGACCCCTCTGCACACTCTGCCCTACCACTCAGCTTGGTGCCTTTCGCAAACTTTGACACACTACATATGGGGCCCAACTCCAAATCATCTACATATCAATAAAGAAACGTTGTTGAACATATTTAACAAACTCCTTCCCATCCAAGCCCCTAATGCTATGGCAGTCCCAATCTATGTTTGGAGAATTAAAATCCCCTACTATTACTACCTTCTTATTCTCACACATGAGATCTCTCTATATAATTGCTCCTCAGTTTCCTGCTAACTACTGGGGGAGGGGGGGGGGCGCCTATAGTGCAATCCCCTTCTTATTTCTGAGTTCCATCCAGATAGCTTAACTGGATGATCCCTCAGAAATATCCTCTCTGTGTGCAGCAGTATTGTTTTCCCTAATCAAAAATGCAATACCCCCTCCTCATAACAAGGTGTGGAGCTGGATGAACACAGCAGGCCAAGCAGCATCTTAGGAGCGGGAAAGTTGACGTTTCGGGCCTAGACCCTTCATCAGGGCACCTAATTTTCTGCTCCTAAGATGCTGCTTGGCCTGCTGTGTTCATCCAGCTCCACACTTTGTCGTCTCGGATTCTCCAGCATCTGCAGTTCCCATTATCTCTGACCCCCTCCTCACTTGCCTCCCCTTCTATCCTTCCTATAGCATCTGTATCCAGAACATTGAGCTGCCAGCCCCATCCCTCCCTCAGCCATATTCCTGTAATAGCTATGACATCCCAGTTGCATGTTCCCATACAATCCCCGAGTTTATCTCTTACCTTGCTTTGAAATGAATGCTTCAGAGCTAATTAATTCTTCAGTTACCTTGTTCTTTGACTCACTCTTGCCTGCCTTGTCTAATTAAATTGCTTTTTTTAACTTCAGAACCAGCCTCACCTGTCTTGCTATTCTGACTACTATTTAGAATTTCCCCCCTCCCCACTAATTTAAAGGCTCCTGAACAGAATGAGTAAATCTCCCCTCCAGGATTTTGGTTCCCCTCCTGTTCAGGTGAAACCCGTTCCCCCTTGAACAGGTCTTTCTACCCCAGAAGAGATCCCGATGATCCAAAAATCTGAATCCTTGCCCACTACACCATCTCCTCAGCCATTGATTCATCAGCCCTATCTTCTCATTCCATGTCTCACCATCACTTGGCACTGGGAGTAATCCAGAGATTGATATCTTTGAGGTTCTGCTTTTTAACCTTCCAGCTAATTTCCTATATTCACTCTGCAAAGCCTCAACCCTTTCTCTCTTACTGTCCTATGTCTTTTCTCACCAATGTAAGTGAGGTAATGTAAATGAGAGTTATGTGTCCCAAATATAGAAGCAAGGAAGGTCGAGGGGGACTGCCAGAAGTGGAATAGACAGGGTAGATAGAAAGCAGCTGTCCCCCTTATTTCAGGGTCAATAATGAGGGGGCACGATTTTCAGGTGAACGACAGGACATTTAGAGGGGATTTGAAGGTAAGGTTTTGAGCACGGTACAGTTCTGGAATGTTCTGCCTGGGAGGGTAGTTGACATGGGAAACCTCACAACTCGTAAAAAGTTCCTGATGAACACCTGAAATATCACAACATTCAAGGCTATGGGCCTAGTGCTGGAAATGTGGGACTGGTATAGGTAGACAGGTTCTGCTGAAGGGTCTCTTCTGATCTGTACAATTCTATTGGTTCTAAGAGATTGGGAGGGCATCAGGATTTTGAAACTTGCCAATGGGGTTGTTGTAGAGTTTTTCCACCTCGGACAAAAGGACTTCAACTTAGAGGCTGTCACTTACTTTTTATTCATTCAGAGGATGTGGGCATCGCTGGCTAGGCCCAGCATTTATTGCCCATCCCTAATTGCTCAGATGGTAGTTAAGAGTCAACCACATTGCTGTGGGTCTGGCCGGACCAGGTAAGAATGACAGAATTACATCCCTCAAGGTCATTAGTGAACCAATTGGGTTCTTACGACAATTGATGAGACTAGATTTTAATTTGTGATTTTGGGTACAAAGGATTCCACTAGGTGCTGTGGTAGTATATGGACTCAAGTCTTTACAGCCCCGGATTATTTTCACAAGCCCAGCAGCATTAACACTGCACCATCATCTCACTAATTGGAGATACATTAGCTATAATTGACAGAACTGTGTTGAGGAGCTAAAATGTTTCTTTTTTTCCTGTATGTGATGTAGATCATGCAGTTAAAACTATAGAAAAATTTCTTTTACCCTCTAATATAGACTCCAACTCTTTCTGCCCTCCTTAATGCAACAGTGTACAGTGAACTTTTGTGAACCATTCTTAACTAATTAACTGAAAAACCTGTTGACGTGAAGGGGATGTAATGCTATATTTCATTTTGAGAAATTATTTAAAATTTCACATTCTAGATTTGAAATACGCATTCCCCTGGTTACAGAGAGAGAACCCTAACAGTGACTGTGCCTTCAATCAGTGAGTTTAGTGGTGGTGAAAGGAGGAGGAAGATTGATGGTATTCGCACATTGATACACACAGCACACAGTCCCGGACACCATGCAAACTATGAACGCAATACTTGACGAAGGTAAGTCTGTTTGTCAATTAGTTCTATGGCAACTCACCAGAGGTGACAAGAGAGAACTCAATCCATGATGACACAATGGGGGTCATAGAATGACAGAAACTGTCCCTCTGACTTGGAAATATAACATTCTTCCCTCACGGGCAATGGGTCAATATCTTGGAATTCCCACCCTAAGGACATTGTGGATCAACCTACAGCGCATGGACTGCAGTGGTTCGTGAAGGCAGCTCATCCCCACCTTCTCAAGGGGCTGCAAGATATATGCCATAAGTGCTGGGCCCAGGGGCTATGCCTACTTCGCAGGAATGAATAAAAAATGGGATCTCCTGTTACCTCTCTTCAATTCACCTATTGACTGTGAAAATCTGATTCGCATAAATGCTGTGGAGGACAAGTTCCTGGAATTAAAACAAGATGGTTTTCTCGATAACAAAGTGTGGGGCTGGAGGAACACAGCAGGCCAGGCAGCATCTGAAGGGCAGGAAAGTTGGCATTTTTCCTGCTCCTCTGATGCTGCCCGGCCTGCTGCGTTCCTCCAGCTCCACACTGTGTTATGTCTGACATCCAGCATCTTACTATCTCTACATTTCAACTGTGTCTGGAAACAGTATCTGTGTTAGCAGCGTTGACAATGAGGGCCAGGTTTGAAAACATGCAGCAATTCACGAGCAATCCTTTTAAGCATTTCTTTTCACATTTCAGTCCACAAATAAACTTTCAGAAGAACAAAAAGATTCAATCTTTACAGCCTGTCTTCACAAGGGAAGAGACATAATCCCCTCAAAATACTAGAGAATGAAGGGACATGTGAGA
The DNA here is from genome assembly GCF_030684315.1 of Stegostoma tigrinum. Taxonomy (NCBI): domain Eukaryota; kingdom Metazoa; phylum Chordata; class Chondrichthyes; order Orectolobiformes; family Stegostomatidae; genus Stegostoma; species Stegostoma tigrinum. Next base: position 159,901,646 of record NC_081355.1, read on the forward strand.
ATAAGGAACTGAGAGAAATTAGTATTTGTTAAAAAGAAGTATTGGAGAAACTAAATGGATTTGAATGTTGATAAATCCCTGTGAACCAATTTACCTTCACTGTAGGAGTTGAAAGAGGTAGCAATCATGATAATACCATAAAACCATAAGACATAGGAGTGGAAGTAAGGCCGTTTGGCCATCAAGTCCACTCCGCCATTTAAATCATAATAGATGCTTTGGTGATCGTCTTCCAAAATTCGATTAGCTCAGAAATGGTTCCTGTAAATGAGAAGGTTGTAAATGTAACTTCACTGTTGTAGAGAAAAGGGAGAGAGAAAATGGAACACTATTGGTCAGTCACATCAATAATGCAGAAAATGCTAAATTCTATTATAAACAGGATAATAATTGAGAAACTGATGATATGATTGGGCAGAGTCAATGTGCACATAAGAAAGGGAATCATAATTGGCAAACTGGTTGAAGCTTTTTTTTTGAGAATGTAACTATCAGAAATGATGGGTTAAACCGTGGACGCGATGTGTTTGGATTTTCAGAACATTTTTGTTAATGGCTAGTGGGAAAAATTAGAGTTGCGTGGGATTAGATATGAAAATACTGGCATGGATTGAGAACTAGGTAGTGGATGGAAAACAGAGAGTTGTGCTAAATGGGTAACTGTCAGGTTGGCAAGTCATAATCTATAATCAATGATTTGGATGTTGGGGCCAATTGTGACATTTCTCACAAAGAACCAAAAGAGCGGTGGATGCTGGAAATCAGAAACGAAAACAGAAATTGCTGGAAAAGCTCAGCCAACGCAGGACTGGGGGTGTTGTACTTGAATGCAGGTAGTATATGAAACAATGGAATGAGCTTGTATTGCAGATTGAAATTGGCAGGTACAATACTGTGGGTATCACAGAGATGTGGCTGCGAGAGGATCAGGGCTGGGAACTAAATATCCAAGGATTCATGTCTATCAAAAGGACACGCAGATAGGAAGAAGGAGCACAGTTGTCTTGTCAGTAAGAAACTAAATTAAATCAATAAAGAGTTGGAAGGTGTAGAATTGAGCAGAGTAGAGGAACTGCGAAGGGAAAAAGACCCTGATGGGAGTTATGTACAGGCCCCCTAGCAGTAGTCAGGATGTGTGGATGAAAATAAATTTGGAGATAGAAAAGACGTGTATGGAAGGCACTATTACAATAATCATGGGGGACTTCAATATGCAGGTGGACTGGGAAAAGCAAGTTGGTAGCAGATCTCAAGAGAAGGAATTCATGGAATTCTGTGAAATCTGTTTTTTGGAGCAGCTTGTGTAGAATCCACTAGAAGGCACACAATTCTGGATCTAGTGATGTGTAAAGAGGTAGACTTGATTAGGGAGCTGAATGTGAAAGGACCTCTAGGGGAAGTGACCATAATATGATAGTTTGAGAGGGAGAAGCTGAGATCAGATGTAATGGTATGACAACTGAGTGACAGTAACTGCAAAGACATGAGGGAGGAGCTGGCCAGAGTTGATTGGAAGGAAAGGCAGTGGAGCGGTGATGGCAGGAGTTTCTGGGGGTAATTCATCCCTAGAAAGAATAAAAATCCTAAGGGGAGGAGGAGTAGCCATGGATGATGACAAGGCAAGTCAGAGACAGCATAAAAGCAAAAGAGAAAGATTAATGCGAAGCCAGAAGAATGAGAGGCCTTTAAAAACCAGCACTGGACAGCTAAAAAAAGCAATAAGGGGGGAAAAATGAAATATAAGAGTAAACTAGCCAGTACTATTAAAGAAAATTGCAAGAGTTTTTTTAAACAGATCTAAAACGTAAGAGAGAGGCAAGTGTAGGCACTGAACTGCTGTAAAGTGAGGCTGGAGCAGTATTAATGGAGAATAAAGAAAGAAAGAGAATAGAGAATAAACTAAAATCTGCTCACTGCTTTTTCACCCCTGCCAAAGAAGGCATGTTCATATTTTGCCATCATTAGGTTTATCTGTCGAAGATGGAACATCTGTTTATATTTGGTTTTAACTTGCTGGTCTTCTCTTTTCCAGAATCAGAAGATGACAATCTGTCACAGCAGCCTGAGATGGAGTTAGAAACAACTGACACTCAGGAGACCCTCCAGGACAGCCTCCAGGATAGCTTTCTGAAGACCACTGAGGAGAAAGTCCAACGACTGTGGCATGTTCTGAGAACAGCAGTGTACGAGTCCGCAGAAAAGGTATCGTAAAGTACATACTTAAAAGGCACACAACACTGGGTTACAGTCCAGTAGGTTTGTTTGAACTCACAAGCTTTCAGAGTGCTGCTCCTTCATCAGGTAAAGTGTGTGTGTGTGTATGTGTGTGTGTGTGTGTGTGTGTGTGTGTGTGTGTGTGTGTGTGTGTGTGTATGTGGGGGGGGGGGGGGGGGCGGGGGTGGTGGGGGGGACTCCAAACCAAAACACAAACAGATTCTCACACCTAACATGTACTATCTGACCTAAAATGTCACCTCTTCCTTACACTGATAAAACCTTTAGTTCTCACAGGATACGGACTTGAAATGAATTCTTGGCATTTACATATACGTATTAATCAAATAAAACCTTCTAACTGATTAAAGATTTAATAGCATCTTAGGTTTGTTTAAAATATCCTCATCAATGGTGTGACTGTTTGATCTTTTACTGATAAATTCTGTGCCTAATACTTACCTCTCTCGCTAATACATGAGGGAGGAGTGAAGCTCCAAAAGCCTAAGTTTTCAAATAAACCTATAACCTGGCGATGTGTGATTTCTGACCCTGTCCACCCCAGTCCAACACTGGCACCTCCATATAATGTTTGCAGAAATAGCAATAAATCTAACTCTGTGGAGGTGAATTTAGAATCCAGCAAAGGAGGTCTACGGTTCTGATAAAATAAGGAAGAATAGATTACAAATGCGAAATATTACAATGGATTGTAAAAGCTTCTGCAGATATGATAAAACGATCTACAAACTGAAAGAACTGTGGATGTTGTAAATCAGAAACAAAATAGAGTTTGCAGGAAAAGGTCAGCAGGTCTGGCAGCATCTGTGAAGAGAAAGGCAGAGCTAACCATTCCTGAGAACTAATGAAAAGAGATGTTTGAATAAAATAAATGTGGGTCCATGGAAAGCAGGGTCAGCAGACTTTATAACAGGGAAGAGAGAAATGCCAGAGAAGCTAAACTTTGTAGCAGTTTTCATTGAGGAAGATGCAAGAAATCTCCCAGAGTTAGAGATCCAAGGAAGAATGAGGAGCTGAAGGAAATTTGAGAGCGATTGATGAACTGAAATTTGCTATGTCCCTAGGATCTGATATTCTACACTTCAGAGTGTCAGTAGATGGGGCTATTAAAATGGTGAGAAATTGGTAATTGTCTTCCAAGATTCCATCAATTCTGGAATGGTTCCGATGAATTGGAAGATGCCAAATGTCAGCCCACTATTTCAAGAGGGAGATGGGAAACAGGGAACTACAGACCCGTTACCTTACATCAGCAGGAGGGAAAATACTAGAATCTATAATTAAGTTTTTGATAGTTGGATAGTGATGATCTGATTGAGCATAGTCAACATGGATTACAAATGGGGAATCATGCTTGACAAATTTGTTAGAGTTTCTGAGCATTGATAAAGGAGAATTGATAAAATTGATAAAGGATAGTTGATGGATGTGGTGTGGTTGAATTTTCAGAAGGCTGGTCATAAGATCTCTGAGAGGCTAGGCACCAACATTACCTCCTATCCACATTAAGCAGAGGTTCACCTGCACATCTGCCAATGTGGTATACTGCATCCACTGTACCCGGTGCAGCTTCCTCTACATTGGGGACCGCTTTGCAGAACACCTCCGCTCAGTTCGCAACAAACAACTGCACCTCCCAGTCGCAAACCATTTCCACTCCCCCTCCCATTCTCTAGATGACATGTCCATCATGGGCCTCCTGCAGTGCCACAATGATGCCACCCGAAGGTTGCAGGAACAGCAACTCATATTCCACCTGGGAACCCTGCAGCCCAATGGTATCAATGTGGACTTCACCAGTTTCAAAATCTCCCCTTCCCCTACTGCATCCCTAAACCAGCCTAGTTCGTCCCCTCCCCCCACTGCACCACACAACCAGCCCAGCTCTTCCCCCCCACCCACTGCATCCCAAAACCAGTCCAACCTGTCTCTGCCTCCCTAACCGGCTCTTCCTCTCACCCATCCCTTCCTCCCACCCCAAGCCGCACCCCCAGCTACCTACTAACCTCATCCCACCTCCTTGACCTGTCCGTCTTCCCTGGACTGACCTATCCCCTCCCTACCTCCCCACCTATACTCTCTCCACCTATCTTCTTTTCTCTCCATCTTCGGTCCGCCTCCCCCTCTCTCCCTATTTATTCCAGTTCCCTCCCCCCATCCCCCTCTCTGATGAAGGGTCTAGGCCCGAAACGTCAGCTTTTGTGCTCCTGAGATGCTGCTTGGCCTGCTGTGTTCATCCAGCCTCACACTTTATTATCTTGGAATTCTCCAGCATCTGCAGTTCCCATTATCTCTCCCTCCTATCCCATGTGCTTGAATGTACTGGCCTGGACAACGTCTTGGTGAACAGACAGCAACTGAGAACAGCAATAAATTCTCACCTTGCAGGCTATGACTGGGGTACCACAGGGATCAGTACTCAGGATCCCAGCTGTCCACAATGTGTATGAGTGATCTAGAGGTAGTGACCAATGGATTCTTTCCCAGTTTGCAGACAGTACAGAGCCAAGTGGGAACGTGCGTTGCGAGAAAGATGTGTAAAGCAGCTTCAGGAGAATTTGTTTCAGAGATAGTAGGAACTGCAGATGTTGGAGAATCTGATATAACAAGGTGTAGAGCTGGATGAACACAGCAGGCCAAGCAGCATCAGAGGAGCAGGAAAGCTGACGTTTCGTGTCCACCCCCTTCTTCAGAATTGGGGGAGGGGAAGGGGGTTCCGAAATAAATAGGGAGAGAGGGGAAGGCGATAGAAGATGGATAATGGAGAAGATATAGATGGAGAGGAGACAGACAAGTTAAAGGGGTGGGGATGGAGCCAGTAAAAGTGAGTGTAGGTGGGGAGTTAGGGAGGGGATAGTTCAGTCCAGGGAGGACGGACAGGTCGGGGGCAGGATGAGGTTAGTAGGTAGGAGATAGGGGTGGGGCATGAGGAGGGAGGAGGGGATAGGTGAGAGGAAGAATAGCTTAGGGAGGCAGGGATGAGCTGGGCTGGTTTTTGGGATGCGGTGGGGGCAGGGGAGATTTTGAAGCTGGTGAAGTCCACATTGATACCATTGGGCTGCAGGGTCCCCAGGCGGAATATGAGTTGCTGTTCCTTCAACCTTTGGGTGGCATCATTGTGGCACTGCAGGAGGCCCGTGATGGACATGTCGGCTGAGGAATGGGAGGGGGAGTTGAAATGGTTCGCGACCTGGAGGTGGAGTTGTTTATTGCGAACCGAGCGGAGGTGTTCTGCAAAGGGGTCCCCAAGCCTCCGCTTGGTTTCCCCAATGTAGAGGAAGCCACACCGGGTACAGTGGATACAGTATACCACATTAGCAGATGTGCAGGTGAACATCTGCTTAATATGGAAAGTCATCTTGGGGCCTGGGATGGGGGTGAGAGAGGAGGTGTGGGAGCAGGTGTAGCATTTCCTGCGGTTGCAGGGGAATGTGCCGGGTGTGGTGGGGCTGGAAGGGAGTGTGGAGTGGACAAGGGACTCACAGAGAGAGTGAACCCCAGGAAAGTACAGGACGGTTACCTGGGAAAGTACGCCGGGGGGGTAGGAGGACTTGATGGCCTCAATAAGGGGCCTACCTTTGTCCCCCTCCACCCACACATCAACGAAAATCAGTCATGCTTGGACATTGGAGATAATGGGAACTGCAGATGCTGGAGAATTCCAAGATAATAAAATGTGAGGCTGGATGAACACAGCAGGCCAAGCAGCATCTCAGGAGCACAAAAGCTGACGTTTCGGGCCTAGACCCTCTCTGATGAAGGGTCTATGCCTGAAACGTCAGCTTTTGTGCTCCTGAGATGCTGCTTGGCCTGCTGTGTTCATCCAGCCTCACATTTTATTATGCTTGGACATTGAACAGCTTTTCCACCCCCTCTGCCTCAGCGCTTACTTCTTTAACTGTGAGCCTAACCCTCCCTCTACTGACCCCTTCTCCCGCCTTCAACACACCCCCTCCTCCTGGACACCACCTCGATGCCTCCTAGCCTCCCTCGACATCTTCATCTCCAAGTGCCCTCAAGTCATCAATCACTCAACCTCTCCACCCCCTCACCAACTCCAACCTCTCCCCTGCAGAACGGGCAGCCCTCCGCTCCCTCAGCTCCAACCCCAACCTCACCATAATACCCACAGACAAGGGTGGCGCAGTTGTAGTATGGCACACTCACCTCTACATCGCCGAGGCCAAACGCCAACTCTCCGACACCACCTCCTACCGCCCCCTTGATCATGACCCCACCCCCAGGCACCAAACCATCATCTCCCAAACCATCCACAACCTCATCACCTCAGGTGACCTCCCACCCACTGCCTCCAATCTCATTGTTCCCCAACCCCACACAGCCCGTTTCTATCTCCTTCCCAAAATCCACAAACCTGCCTGCCCTGGTCGACCCATTGTCTCCGCCTGCTCCTGCCCCACCGAACTCATCTCCACCTAACTGCACTCCATTTTCTCCCCTTTGGTCCAGGAACTCCCTACCTACGTCCGTGGCACCACCCACACCCTCCACCTCCTCCAGAACTTCCAATTCCCCGGTCCCCAACACCTCATTTTCATCATGGACTTTCAGTCCCTATACACCTGCATTCCGCATGCAGATGGCCTTAAGGCCTTCCGCTTCTTCCTGTCCCGCAGGCCCGACCAGTCCCACTCCACTGACACCCTTATCCGCCTAGCTGAACTCGTCCTCACCCTCAACAACTTCTCTTTCGACTCCTCTCACTTCCTACAGACTAAGGGAGTGGCCATGGGTACCCGCATGGGCCCAAACTATGCTTGCCTCTTTGTAGGTTATGTGGAACAGTCCCTCTTCCAATGTTACTATTGCCCTATCCCCCACCTCTTCCTCTGTTACATTGATGACTGTATCGGCACCACCTCGTGCTCCCACGAGGAGCTCGAGCTGTTCATCCACTTCACCAGCGCCTTCCATCCCAACCTTTAGTTCACCTGGGCCATCTCCAGTACATCCCTCACCTTCCTGGACTTCGCTGTCTCCATCTCAGGCAACCAGCTAGAAACCAACATCCATTTCAAGCCCACTGACTCCCACAGCTAGCTAGAATACACCCCCTCCCACCCACCTTCCTGCAAAAATGCCATCCCCTATTCCCAATTCCTTTGCCTCTGCCAGATCTGCTCCCAGGATGAGCATTCCACTCCCGAACATCTCAGATGCCCTCGTTCTTCAAGGAACGCAACATCCACCCTCAACTGTGTCTCCCACATTTCCTGCAACTCATCCCTCACGCCCCCTGCCCACAATAACAAGCAGAAAAGAATCCCCCTAGTCCTCACATACCACCCCACCAACCTCTGGATCCAACACATCATCCTCCGACACTTCCACCATCTACAATCTGACCCCACCACCAAAGACATTTTTCCATCCCCACCCTTGTCTGCTTTCTGGAGAGACCACTCTCTCCGTGACTCCCTTGTTCGCTCCATACCCCCCTCCAGCCCCACCACACCCGGCCCCTTCCCCTGCAACCGCAGGAAATGCTACACTTGCCCCCACACCTCCTCCCTCACCGCTATCCCAGGCCCCAGGATGACTTTCCATATTAAGCAGATGTTCACCTGCACATCTGCCAATGTAGCATACTGTATCCATTGTACCCGGTGTGGCTTCCTCTACATTGGGGAAACCAAGCGGAGGCTTGGGTACCACTTTGCAAACACCTCCGCTCGGTTTGCAATAAACAACTGCACCTCCCAGTCGTGAACCATTTTAACTCCCCCTCCCATTCCTCAGATGGCATGTCCTCCTGCAGTGCCACAATGATGCCACCCGAAGGTTGCAGGAACAGCATCTCATATTCCGCTTGGGAACCCTGCAGCCCAATGGTATCAATGTGGACTTCACCAGCTTCAAAATCTCCCCTTCCCCCACCACATCCCAAAACCAACACAGCTTGCCCCCGCCTCCCTAACCTGTCCTTCCCCCCACCTATCCCCTCTGACTACTTCAAGCCCCACCCCCATCTCCTACCTACTAACTCATTCTGCCCCCTTGACCTGTCCGTCCTCCCTGGACTGACGTATCCTCTCCCTAACTGGCTCCATCCCTGCCTCTTTGACCTGTCTGTTTCCTCTCCACCTATCCTCTCCTCTATCCATCTTCTATCCGCCTCCCCCTGTCTCCCTATTTACTTCAGAATCCCCTTCCCCTCCCCCATTTCTGAAGAAGGACCTGGATCCAAAACATCAGCTTTCCTGCTCCTCTGATGCTGCTTGGCCTGCTGTGTTCATCCAGCTCCACACCTTGTTATCTCAGGAGAATTTGAGCAGGTTTAGTGAGTGGCAGATGGAGTGTAAGGTGGAGAAATGAGAGGCTGTTCGTTTTGGGAGGAATAGGCATGCAGAATTTTTCTGAGATGGTGAGTGATCTAGACTTACCTTCCAGAGGGAGCTGAGAGACTGCTGTGTGCTCTGCTTCATGAAGACTGGGGTCAACCCTACCATACCTAACCGTGGCCTATATGCGTATATCACATGGACCGCACAGTGTCCTTAAGTGAAGCAAAGGGGCAGTGGGACATGCTTTCTGATCAACATTTCCTGGTACTCAGACATAGCAACTCTGGCAAGTCCCCGCTCACTGGATCTGGAATTCTTTATAGTAAAGTGCCATCCTCACTAATCTGCCATCCTGACAGCTGTCTACACCCCACCCCATGCAGATATGATTTACTTCACCACAATGGGGCGACACGGTGGCTCAGTGGTTAGCACTGCAGCCTCACAGCGCTAGGGACCCGGGTTCAATTCTCGCCTCGGGCGACTGTCTGTGCGGAGTTTGCACATTCTCCCCGTATCTGCGTGGGTTTCTTCCGGGTGCTCCGGTTTCCTCCCACAGTCCAAAGATGTGCAGGCTAGGTGGATTGGCCATGCTAAATCGCCTGTAGTGTTTAGGGGTGTGTGGGTTATAGGGGGATGGGTCTGGGTGGGATGCTTCAAGCGGCGGTGTGGACTTGTTGGGCCGAAGGGCCTGTTTCCACACTGTAGGGAATCTAATCTAAACACACTAGAGACAATATTCCCTGCGAGTGTATTCATAGTGACCCATGATTTCAACCTGAAGAGGGCTCTGCCAGAGTATGACCGCCACATTTCCTGCCCCACCAGCAGACAGAACATTCCAGACCATTGCTACACAACCAAAGACCATAACTGCTCCATTCCCCACCCACTCTTCAGAAAATTAGATCCCATCACTGTATCCCTCCTCCCAGCTCCTACACAGAAGCTGAAATGTGAGGATCCTTCACTGAAGGAAGTGAAATGCTCATCCGAGGCTGTGGAATGCAGTCTCTGGGGCTGCTTGGAATCGTTGGACTGGACCATGTTCAGATACTTAGCGGAAAACACAGACGAGTAGGTCACCGCCATCACAGGCTTCATTAGCTAATGCACAGAGGACTGAGTACCAGAGTAGTCGATCCGAGTGTTCCTCACTGTAAACCCTGGATGAAGCAGGAAATCCATTCCCTCCTGAAGACCAGGCATGCAGCATTCGAGTTGGATGACCTGGACCAATACGGGGGATCCAGATCTGATGTTCACAAAGCCATCAGGAGGCCAAGATGCAGTACGCAACCAAGTTAGAGACCCAGACCTACCAAACAGACTCCCGCCACCTGTGGCAAGCATAAACAACATTATGGGGTGAAAATGAAGCAGAGGAGGATAGCTGACAAAAACACATCTCTCTGCCGCCCCTCCCCCCACCGCCATACACCCACCACTGATGTGCTCAACGTTTCTAAGCTCAGTTTGAGCAGAATGCCAGTGGCGTGGTGTCACCTGCCCCGACAGCTCCAGATGTTCCTGCTCCCTTGGTCACCGCTGCAGAGGTCAGAGCAGTTTTCCTGGGAGTCAGCCCAAGGAAAATGACGGGCCCGGACAAAGTCCTCGATTGTGCACTTACATCCTGTGTGGACCAGCTGGTGATGGTATTCATTGACATCTTCAACCTCTCCCTCCTACAGGTCATAGACCCACCTGTTTCAAGAAGACCACCATCATCCCAGTTTCTTCAGCACCAGCTGTTGTCGGGAGGCGATTGTCTAGTGATATTGTTGCTGGACTGTTAATCCAGAGACACAGACAACTTTCTGGGGACCTGGGTTCGAATCCTCCGAGGGCAGATGTTGGAATTTGAATTTGATAAAACACCTGGAATTAACAGTCTAATGATGACCATGAATCCATTGTTGATTGTTGGGAAAAACCCATCTGGTTCACTAATGTCCTTTAGGGAAGGAAACTACCATCCTTTCCTGGTCTGGCCTACATGTGACTCCAGATCCACAGTAATGTGGTTGACTCTGAACTGCCCTCTGGGCAATTAGGGGCAGGCAGTAAATGCTGTCCAGGCAGTGATACTCTCATCCTGTAAATGAATAAAAGAATAAATGAATAACGGATTATCTCCCTCCAGACAGATCACAAAACTGCATGACCTTGGTCTCTGCTCCACCATCTGGTTCTGGATCCCCAGCTTTCTGACCCACAGACCGCAATCAATGAGGATAGGTAACTGCACCTCCTCCACAATAACATTCAACATTGCAGCCCCTGCCCCCAAGGATGTGTCCTCAACCTCCTAATGTACTGTCTGTGTACACCCACGACTGTGTGGCCAAATTCCGAATGAATGCCATCTACAAGTTCACTGACAACACCACTGTAGTAGGTCAGAGATCTATCAACGAGTCAAACCACAGAAGGGAGACAGAGGGTTTGGTGACATGGTGCAATGAAAACGCGTCTCTCAATGCTGGCAAAACTAAAGAACTGATCATCGACTTCAGGAAGAAAGGAGGACAATACACCCCCATCTTCAATCAATGGAACTGAGGTTGAGAGTGTGACATTAACCGACCTGTCCTGGAATTCCCACGTAGATATGACAGTGAAGAAGGCACAACAGCACCTCTTCTTCCTCAGGTGGTTCAGGAAATTTGACATGTCTATCAGCTCCCTCACCAACTTCTACAGATGCACCATTGAAAGCATACTGTGCGGGTTCATAATGGGCTGGTGCGGCAACTGCTCTGCCCAGGACTATAAGAAACTACAGAAGGTGGTGTACACAGCCCAGACCATCAGAGAGGCCAACCTTCCATCCACAGATTCCACTTACACGGCTCACTGCTGGGGAAAGGCGGCCGCCAAAGACCCATCACACCCTACAACCTCTTCCATCAGGCCGAAGATGCAGAAGCTTGAACACGCGTAGGAGCAGGTTCAGGAACAGCTTCTTCCTGGCCGTTATCAGACTGTTGAATGGACCCTCTAGCCTCAAATAGTACTCATCTTGCTAATGTTGATCTCACCTAGCGCACATCCTGTGCAACATAACCTGTTTACCTCTGTCTAATTTTTTTCACAAGCTCTGATCTGTATATCCTTGCTGACTGTGATCTGCCTGTACTGCTTGTAAACAAAGCTTTTTACTGTGTTTCGGTACATGTGACAATAAATCAATCAATCCACATTAGATAGTGCCCAAAGTGCCCTCATCAGTAAGTGCCCAAATGTTAATATGTTACTACAGCGGGTTACCAGGAAAGCTAGATAATGAAGTGTGAAGCTGGATGAACACAGCAGGCCAAGCAGCATCTCAGGAGCACAAAAACTGATGTTTCAGGCCTAGACCCTTCATCAGAGAGGGGTACCAGGAAATCTAATGGAATGTTAACCTTTATCACAAAAGGTTCTGAGTACAAGAGTAGGGGGTTTGAGATTCAGTTGTATAGGAGCCTAGCTGGACTGTACCTAGCATATAGTGTGCAGATTTAGACTCCTTCTCCCAGCAAAAATATTATTGCCATAGAAGGAATGCAACAAATGTCCACCAGACCGTTTCCAAGGATAGTGAGACCGTTCCACGAAGAAAAATTAGGAAAATGAGCCTGAAATCTCTAGAGTATTGAAGGGTGAATTCGACTTCTTTAGGAATTGGGCGACCCAGAGGTGATCTGTTAGAGGCTCTCAAGATTGTCAAAGAGTTTGATAGGAGAAGATGTTTTCCAGTTGCATCTGAGACCAGGAGTGGGATGATAAATATTGGATACCCACAAACAAAGGCCACTGGGAATTCAGGAAAAAGACTTTCACCCAGGAGGTGATCAGAATAGAGACGTTACTGAAAAACAAGATGAATCTTGTAGATAAATTTAAAGGAAGGCTGCTAAGAATCAGGTGATATTGTTATAAAGCAGAGGTTGACCCTCCTCTGAGAACTAAAACTGAAACAGCCATAGGGGAACACCTTGCCCTATAATCTGTAAAAGAGATGTGAAAAGTGGTGTAACATGCCTTTCAGCAACTTCTAGTGTTTAAACAAAATAAATCCCTGACACTCACTTTATAATCAACAAGTAACAATTTATTTGTATATCTCTAAAAGTGAACAAATTAACTAAACTATTAACAAACCAAATAAACCCCTTCTAACTACTAACTATTCCTGAATAAAGTAAAATACTAATGATATGCTGTTCCAATAAATACAAGTCCAACTTATAGAAAATAAGAAAAAGAATTTAGTCTCTCAAAATTACAGGCAAGTGACGTGTCTTCTGGAACATTCTGTGCCTTCTCCATTGATTCTTCCATCAGGAATATTAACTAATTGTGCTCTGGGTACCTTTGTTATTTAAATGGTGCTTTCTCTATGACATAGAGGAGTCTGCAAGAGCGAGCGATTCTCTCTTGAGAGCTGAGGTCTGTTAGCTCTGGTGAATGTTGGTTAGCTCTGCCATTTGTCCAACTGCCCCCTTCTGATGATGACATATCAATAATTCTTACAACAGGATTGGTCCTATGTTGTCAAAAACATCAGATTAAATTTAATTCATTTTTGGTGTCTAAGTGCCTGCTTAAAATTGATTGGCTAAATTCAAAAACGTGATGTCTTGGTAAAAGCTGCTGCTGGGCCTGCTAACTTTACAGCCTTTCAGTACAAATGTTTTAGCTTGGGCGCACTCTGTACACTTGCAAACATTCAGGCTGCTGCTCACAGTCATCTGTTTTCAATCTCTAAGCACAGAAAAAGCACGTCATCTTTTAATGGGACCACGCAGTGCTTCACCCCACCCCCACATTCGACAAACACCAAATTCTAACGTCCTGCCTCCAAATCCGTGAGTGCTCTATCCAACTCTGCAACAGTATATTGGGTGTGAGAAGATGGGGAAAGGGATGAAGGTCCGAGTCAAAGGAATAAATGTGGTACCACTGCAGGAAAATAAAAACTAATTTTCCTCGACAACAATTGTCTGCTTCACTGTTTTTCACTTGTGTTGAATCCTGCAGATAAGGAGACATGATTGGAAGCCAATGGATTTGGAACATGGTCTCCAACATGTGCAGCGTGTGATATTTAAGAATGCAATCCACCATGTCTTATACAATGGTGTCACCAAGAAGTTTATCTGCTTGAAGTCCAAAACTAGCATCTGTATCTACCACTGCGATGGGCGGAAGAAGCAGGAATACACCCTCAGGGGGGCAATAGAAGGAATAGTGTATGCTCGGCAGATTAACCGTTACGTGGCCTGGAACATCTGTCCACAGGTGAAGGTGCTAGGCCCAGACTTCCAGGTTATCTCCACCAACCGGTCAAAGCAAACCATCACCTGTTGCCAGTACAACGAGGATTTGAATGAGATTGTCACGGCTGGAGTCGGCAATGTTTGTACCTGGCATTTCTACTTTGGCTGCCGTGAGCTGATATGTGCCAGCACCATCACCATAGGGCTGAGTCAGGAAGATGTGTTCACAGAGCTGGCACTGGAGAGAGTCCGGGGTACCACAGTGACAATGTTGCGCAGTCAGCACTGCTACGCAGTCTGTGGGAAAGGAGTAGCTGTCTTCGACTTGCTCAAAGCTACTGTAATTTCATATGAGAAACGGCTGCATGACAGGTAACTCTGACCCCAGGTAACCCTGACCCCAGGTAACTCTGACCCCAGGTAACCCTGACCCCAGGTAATTCTTTCCCCAGGTAACCCTGACCCCAGGTAACTGTGGCCCCAGGTAACCCTGACCCCAGTTAACTCTGACACCAGGTATCCCTGACCCCAGGTAACTCTGGCCCCAGGTAACCCTGACCCTCGGTAACTTTGACACCAGGTAACCCTGACCCCAGGTAACCCTGACCCCAGGTAACCCTGACCCCAGGTAATTCTTTCCCCAGGTAAGCCTGACCCCAGGTAACTTTGACACCAGGTAACCCTGACCCCAGGTAACTCTGACCCCAGGTAAACCTGACACCAGGTAACCCTGACCCCAGGTAACCTTGACACCAGGTAACCCTGACCCCAGGTAACTCTGACCCCAGGTAAACCTGATCCAAGGTAACCCTGACCCCAGGTAACTTTGATACCAGGTAACCCTGACCCCAGGTAACCTTGACACCAGGTAACCCTAACCCCAGGTAACTCTGACCCCAGGTAAACCTGATCCAAGGTAACCCTGACCCCAGGTAGCTTTGACACCAGGTAACCCTGACCCCAGGTAACCTTGACACCAGGTAACCCTAACCCCAGGTAACTCTGACCCCAGGTAAACCTGATCCAAGGTAACCCTGACCCCAGGTAGCTTTGACACCAGGTAAACCTGACCCCAGGTAAATCTGACCCCAGGTAAACCTGATCCAAGGTAACCCTGACCCCAGGTAACTTTGATACCAGGTAACCCTGACCCCGGGTAACCTTGACACCAGGTAACCCTGACCCCAGGTAACACTGACCCCAGGTAAACCTGATCCAAGGTAACCCTGACCCCAGGTAGCTTTGACACCAGGTAACCCTGTCCCCAGGTAACTGTCCTCAATTAACCCTGACCCCAGGTATATGTGTGTGTGTGTGTCTGTGTGTGCGTGTGTGTGAGTGTGTGTGTGTGTGTGTGTGTGTGTGTGTGTGTGTGTGTGTGTGTCTCTGTGTGTGTGTGTCTGTGTGTCTGTGTGTGTTTGTCTGTGTGTGTACGTGTATGCGTGTGTCTGTGAGTGTGTGTGTGTGTCTGAGTATGTGTGTATATGTGTGTGTGTGTGTGTGTCTGTGTGTGCGTGTGTGTGAGTGTCTGAGTATGTGTGAGTGTGTGTGTGTGTGTGTGTGAGTGTGTGTGTATGTTTGTGTGAGTGTGTGTATATGTGTGTGTGTGTCTGTGTGTGTGTCTGTTTGTCTATGTGCATGTGTGTATGTGTGTGTCTGTGAGTGTGTGTGTATATGTGTGTGTGTGTCTGTGAGTGCGTGTGTGTGAGTGTGTGTGTGTGTCTGAGTGTGTGTCTGTGTGTGTGAGTGTCTGTATGTGTGTGTGTGTGTCTGTGTGTGTGTGTGTGTGTCTGTGTGTGAGTGTGTGTGTGTCTGTGTGTGTGTGTCTGTGTGTGTGTGTGTGTGTGTGTGTGTGTCTGTGTGTGTGTGCCTGTGTGTGTGTCTGTCTGTCTATGTGTATGTGTGTATGTGTGTGTCTGTGAGTGTGTGTGTGTCTGAGTGTGTGTGTATATGTGTGTGTGTGTCTGTGTGTGCGTGTGTGTGTGTGTGTGTGTGTGTGTGTCTGTGTGTGCGTGTGTGTGAGTGTGTGTGTGTGTGTGTGTGTATGTGTGTGTGAGTGTGTCTGTGTGTGTGTGTGTGTTTGTCTGTGTGTGTATGTGTCTGTGTGTGTGTGACTGTGTGTGTGTCTGTGTCTGTGTGTGTATGTGTCTGTGTGTGCCTGTGTGTGTGTCTGTGTGTGTATGTGTGTGTGTCTGTGTGTGTGTGTGTGTGTCTGTGTGTGCCTGTGTGTGTGTCTGTGTGTGTGTGTGTGTGTGTGTGTGTCTGTGTGTATGTGTCTGTGTGCATGCAGCAATATTCTTATACTGACAGCCTCCTCATAATGTTCTGATTAGAGTAATCACAGGCATCATCCTGTTTGAAACACCAAGGCGTGTGGTCACTTCCTCGCGGGATGGAAACATCAAAATATGGGATGAAAACTGGAATCTTCAGATTATGTTCGTTGGGCACAGGGGTGAGTCTATCTGTCTGACATTTCTGAGGCAAAAAACTAATTAGCGTCTCTGAGTTGGGCCTGTGGGAAATGCATCATCAAACAGTAGATGCCTTCTGACCATTGAGACCTAGTTACTCAGCCAGTGATTCTCTGTGAAAACAATGTTCCTGTTCTTCACCACACACACCTTGGGTAAGTTATGTTTCTTGGGGCTAAAGGGATGAAGAGGATTGGGGAAACAGTGGGAGCAGGGTCCTAAGTGAAAACCTTGATCATGTTCAATCCAATCCTACTTCCCAATTTGATTAAAAATCAAATGGATGATAATCACTGCTGTTGAGTGTATCAGGAAGTCCAAGGTGGTATATAAATGCGGATTATTGTGGCCCAATTGATGGGGATCATCACACAACATGAATAATCTGTTCCTCGCTGATGTCTTTGCAGGTCCCATTACTGCCCTTGCTCTCTACCCCCATGGTCCCTATCTCCTATCGGGCTCTGAGGATGAGACCATTCGGGCCTGGAGCCTGGAGCTGGCTGACCAGGTGGACGAGATCCAGATGGGTGTGACAGTCACTCGCCTGGGCACAGAGCTCGGAGAGGATAGCATCTTCTCCTGCGCCAACCAGAGGCTGGATTTCTGGACCATCACGCACCTGTACAGGCAGCACACGGCCATCGGACACAGCATCACAGCCATCCAGAACAGGAGTGGATGGTTTCCGGGCCGTTTCCCAGTACGGTCAGCCTGCTCCTGCGCTGACGGAACAGTTCGCCTCATCTGCCCAGATACCGGGGAGATCATCACCAGCCTGCTGCTGGGCAGGGGTCAGCGGGTAGCTGACTTTGACTACTGCCTCCCCCGAGAAGCCCTGCTGGTTCTGACCAAACGAGGGGACCTCCTGAAAGCCAACGCCCTGGCTAATCCCATGGAGACCCAATGGGAGGTGCTGGCGAGCGGACAGATGTCACAGCTCTGTTGCCTGTGTATCTACGCCCACACGGTAGATAAAGAGCTGACCTACTCCCGGTGGCTGGAAGCGGTGGCCAGAGGAAGCGAAGGGAAGATACAGATCTTGGGAGTGAAGGACAATGATCGGTGAGCATTTCAATCACACCTTCCACTAGCTGCACCAGTTTCCAGCGGTTTCAGATGGCGAGCTAAAGTCCCGTGACTGAAACATTTTTCCCGGATAGCCATTGAGGCCAGGCCCCTGGGGATTGATCCCCTGCTCTTACCCCAAGCAGGAGAGCTGCAGCCTCGACATTTGGCAAAATGGGACCTCAGCTAAACCTGTCCTCTCAGGGACAGGAGCTGCAAAGGTCTGCTGCTCAGGACTGGAGGCTCAGGCTGAAGCTTGATGTGCAAATGCTGGGGGTGTAGCAGCTGTCTGGAGGGAAGGCAGGACAATGGACCTCAGACCATAAAGAGATCAAACATGATCTTCTTCAATGACAGACCTGCTATAAAGGGCAGAATGGCCTCCTCATGGTTCTAGGTCAGATGTTCCTATGAAACATTAACCCAGGACCATGTAGTTTTACACTGTCGGAGGGTCAGTGCTGTGGGAGGGGTCACTGTCGGAGGGTCAGTGCTGAAGGAGCGAGCACTGTCGGAGAGTCAGTGCTGAGGGAGTGGGCACTGTCGGAGGGTCAGTACTAAGAGAGTGGGCACTGTCGGAGGGTCAGTGCTGAGGAAGTGGGCATGGTTGGTGGGTCAGTGCGGAGGGAGTGGGCACGGTAGGTGGGTCAGTGCTGAGGGAGTGGGCACTGTCAGAGGGTCAGTGCTGAGGGAGCGCCGCACTGTCAGAGGGTCAGTGCTGAGGGAGCAGGCACTGTCGGATGGTGAGTGCTGAGGGAGCGGGCACTGTCGGAGGGTCAGTGCTGAGGGAGGGGGCACTGTCGGAGGGACAGTGCTGAGGGAGCGGGCACTGTCGGAGTGTCAGTGCTGATGGAGCGGGCACTGTCGGAGTGTCAGTGCTGAGGGAGCGGGCACTGTCGGAGGGTCAGTGCTGAGGGAGTGGGCACTGTTGGAGGGTCAGTGCTGAGGGAGCGGGCGCTGTCGGAGGGTCAGTGCTGAGGGAGCGGGCGCTGTCGGAGGGTCAGTGCTGAGGGAGCGGGCGCTGTCGGAGGGTCAGTGCTGAGGGATTGGGCACTGTTGGAGGGTCAGTGCTGAGGGAGCGGGCGCTGTCGGAGGGTCAGTGCTGAGGGATTGGGCACTGTTGGAGGGTCAGTGCTGAGGGAGCGGGCGCTGTCGGAGGGTCAGTGCTGAGGGAGCGGGCGCTGTCGGAGGGTCAGTGCTGAGGGATTGGGCGCTGTCGGAGGGTCAGTGCTGAGGGAGCGGGCGCTGTCGGAGGGTCAGTGCTGAGGGATTGGGCGCTGTCGGAGGGTCAGTGCTGAGGGAGTGGGCACTGTCGGAGGGTCAGTGCTGAGGGAGTGGGCACTGTCGGAGTGTCAGTGCTGAGGGAGTGGGCACTGTCGGAGGGTCAGTGCTGAGGGAGTGGGCACTGTCGGAGGGTCAGTGCTGAGGGATTGGGCGCTGTCGGAGGGTCAGTGCTGAGGGAGTGGGCACTGTCGGAGGGTCAGTGCTGAGGGAGTGGGCACTGTCGGAGTGTCAGTGCTGAGGGAGTGGGCACTGTCGGAGGGTCAGTGCTGAGGGAGTGGGCACTGTCGGAGGGTCAGTGCTGAGAGAGTGGGCACTGTCGGAGTGTCAGTGCTGAGGGAGTGGGCACTGTCGGAGGGTCAGTGCTGAGAGAGTGGGCACTGTCGGAGTGTCAGTGCTGAGGGAGTGGGCACTGTCGGAGGGTCAGTGCTGAGGGAGTGGGCACTGTCGGAGTGTCAGTGCTGAGAGAGTGGGCACTGTCGGAGTGTCAGTGCTGAGGGAGTGGGCACTGTCGGAGGGTCAGTGCTGAGAGAGTGGGCACTGTCGGAGTGTCAGTGCTGAGGGAGTGGGCACTGTCGGAGGGTCAGTGCTGAGAGAGTGGGCACTGTCGGAGTGTCAGTGCTGAGGGAGTGGGCACTGTCGGAGGGTCAGTGCTGAGAGAGTGGGCACTGTCGGAGTGTCAGTGCTGAGGGAGTGGGCACTGTCGGAGGGTCAGTGCTGAGAGAGTGGGCACTGTCGGAGTGTCAGTGCTGAGGGAGTGGGCACTGTCGGAGGGTCAGTGCTGAGAGAGTGGGCACTGTCGGAGTGTCAGTGCTGAGGGAGTGGGCACTGTCGGAGTTATTACACAGCCGTTGGAGGCCATTCAAATTGTTTTTCTTGCAGTGGTTTGCAAATGGAGAATTTACCTCACATCACCCACTCCTGTTTCAACCCTGACAATCATTTCCTTTTCGATAACAGTTGCCCACAGACCATATACTCCACATCCTCAACGCTCAATGGAAAAGAGACGATCCTGAGGTCACGTAGGTTAAATGCCCTTTTGCTGCTCAGTTTAGAAAAATATTCAGCCCCTGAAACCTGCCCTGTCATTCGGGTCAGCCATGATGGTCACTTGCCCTCGCTCTGACCTTGGTTCAGGTGTCCTTCCTGGATTAGATACCACTGAGTGAGCCAATCACCAGGAGTTCCTTTGGAATGTGAAATGCAGTGCGTCAACCTTGGGATCATGTTGAGATTCCGTTGTTGGTGTGACTGGGGAGGTGTGTGACAGAACTGGTGATCAGAATTGTAGTCAGCCCATCGTTACTGATGGACAGATTGTTCGGACTGACGTGGACCACCCAACAGCGTGGCACCCCCTCAGTCTGGGGTTGTGGTCCTTAGGGAAGAGGAGACTGTGGGGGGATATCATTGAGATGGATAAAATTATGATGGGCATAGACAGGAAGAAACCTTCCCCCTTGGTGGAGGGATAAGTGGAGGGGTATAGGTTTGACCTAAAAATCGGAGAGAAATATTTAAATGTACACTACTGATACCAAGACAGGGAAGGCTATTGGCCAAGAGCTGGGAAATGGGATTTGACCAATGCAGACTTGATGGGCTGAATGGCCTTTTCCATTGCTGTAGACTTCTATGACACAATCCACTAACTGTGCCCATGTCCCCGCCTCTTGCTTTAAGCTTCCTGCCAATTGCTGGACATCAGAATGGGTTCCTGTCTGTGTTAGACTGGAGATCGGGGAGCACTCAGTACCAGGTGCATGCTCATGAGTCGGGGAAACTGTCGCGTCTGGCGGCAAACCCAGCAAATCAACAGCTCATATCATCAGGTAAGTTAGCTCATTCCTGTTGGGTTTATACAGTGCAGCACTCTGGGAGTTCCTTCATCCCATTGATCCTGGTCCAGCTCATGCCCCTTACCCCACAGGCCCTTGTCCTTCAAGTATTGACCCAGTTCCTGTTTGAAAACTCCAAACCCCAGGCCGCTGTGTTTTCCAAATCCACATCCATTTGTTGCAGAGGTAGTTTTTCTCAAGCTTGATTTTGGGATTTTTGCCAATCAGGTTATATTTAACACCCTTTTCCCCAGCTCAATGGAAACTCTTTCTTTTTATTTATTCTATCAACATGATTTTAAACCCACTCCAACCCCAGGCTCTGATCATCTTTCCTCACGGCCTTCTCTTTGGTCAGGAGAATGGAGCTAGCGTAACTGTTCTTGAGGGTAGTGGAAGTGAAAACAATCATTCATTTTGCAAGGATGTTGAATGGGCTCCTTCTGTGCCATAAATGACTCTTGAACCCCATCTTCTGTAGTCTATCCATACAGTGTAGCTTTAGCATTGGTTATAATAATTGGTAATCAGAAATGACCCAGTACCAGAAGTAAGGTGCTGGAAGTCTTGGGGAACGGCTTATGTTGTGCTTTTATTTAAGAAAGATAGAACATAGAACATAGAACAATACAGCGCAGAACAGGCTCTTTGGCCCTCGATGTTGCGCCGACCTGTGAACTAATCTAAGCCCCTCCCCCCTACACTATCCCATCATTATCCAAGGTGGTAAGGAAAAGCCAGGGAGCAAGAAACTGGTGATCCTGAAGCTATTGGTGGGTAAGTTGTTGGACAGGACTCTGAGAGACAGAATTGACATGTATTTGAAAAGACAAGGACTGCTTAGGGATAGTCAACATGGCTTTGTGCATGGGAAACTGTGTCTCACTAACTTGACTGAGTTTTTTGAAGAGATGACCAAGAGGACTGATAAAGGCAGATTGGTAGATTTGGGTCTAAATGGACTTTAGTTGGGCCTTCAACAAGGTTTAGCAGGGTAGACTGGTTAGTAAATTTGGATTGCATGGGTTTCAGGGAGAGTTAGCCAACTGGATAGAAAATTGGCTTGAAAGTAGGAGACAGAGGGTGGTGGTAGAGGGTTGTTGTTCAGACTGGAGGCCTGTGACCAGTGGTGTGCCACAAGGATTAATGCTTGGCCCACTGTTATTCATCATTTATATAAACAATTTAGATGAGAATAAATGAGGCATGGCTAGTAAATTGCAGATGATAACAAAATTGGTGGTATGGTGGACAGCAAAGGAGGTTATCTAAAAGTATGAAGAGATCTTGATCAGTTGGGCCAAGGAGTGGCAAATGGAGTTTAATTTAGATGAATGTGACATGTTGCATTTTGGTAAGGCAAACCAGGGCAGGACTTATACTTTCAAGATAGGGTCCTGGGAAGTGTTGTCAAATGGAAGGATCTAGGAATTCAGGTACATAGTTCCTTGAAAGTGGAGCTGCAGGTAGACAGGTCGGTGAAGAAGATGTTCAGGAGTTGGAAGGTCATGTTGCAGCTATACAGGATGTGAGGTAAGGCCCCATTTGGAGTACTGTGTACAGTTCTGGTCGCCCTGCTTTTGGAACGATGTTATTAAACTGGAGAGGGTGCAAAAAAGATTAACCAGAATGTTACCAAGACTGGAAGGCTTGAGTTATAAGGAGAGTCTGGATATGCTGGGATTCTTTCTCCTTGGAATGCCAGAGGCTGAGGAGTGACCTTATAGAGGTTTATAAGATCATGAGAGGCAGGGACAGTATGAATAGTCACGTTTCGCCAGGGCAGAGGAATCCAAAACTAGAGGGGCATAGGTTTAAGGTGAGAGGGGAAAGATTTAAAAGAGGCCTGAGGAGCAATTTTTTTCACACAGAGGAAGATGCATGTATGGAATGAGCTGCCAGAGGAAGTGGTAGATGCAGGTTCAGTTAAGAGACATTTGGACAGGACCATAAGTAGGAAAGATTTAGAAGGATATGCGCCAAACACAGGCAGGTTGGACTCATTTAGTTTGTGAAACTTTGTTGGCGAAGATGAGTTGGCCCAAGGGGCCTGTGTCCGTGCTGCATGACTCTGTGAATCTAATGATTCTTTCATTTGTTCATGAGTTGTGGTCTTTACTGCTCAGGTCAACATTTATTGTGTCTGTTTTTAATTCCAATCGTTTCCTGAATTCAAGTTTCATACTCTGCCAACATTCAAGCCCCCAGAACATTAATGTGGGAAGGCCCTGGATTGGGATAAGTTGAAGTCACCATAATCTTACTGGACCACAGTCCCACTCTTTCATTAAAGAGAGAGAGAGAGATGGCTGGGCAGTGGTTTAACCTGATGCCTCAGGCAAGGGGAGGGGGTGAGAAGGAGAGCCCTTCATGATAACGTCAGCTGGAACAGGAATTGAACCCATGCTGTTGGCATCACATTGCATCATAAGCCAGCTGTCCAGTCAACTGAGCTTACCAAGGATGGGACCACAACTACGGGTTCCTGGGTATCAAAGGACATAAAAGTTTGGGTTAAGGAAAAAATGAGAAGATGTACCAGATGCTGAAGACTCAATATAGCAAAGTCCTTAGAGGGGTATAAAAATTACAGGGGGATCTTAGAAAGGAAAGTTGTCAAGTGAAGTGAGGCCATGAGAATGTATTGGGATAAGGATACCAAAGGGGTTTTAAAATATGTAAAGAGGAAAAATAAAATGACTAGGGAATGTATAGGGTTCTTTGGGACGACAGAGGGGCTAAGCAGGGGGTGGACCCACAAAATGTGGGCTCTGTTCTCCAACAAATATGTTGTGTTAGTTTTTACAATGTAAAAACATGGTGCAGGTGCAGATTTCAGGCTGGAGGCCTGTGAAATATTAGAAGGAATTAACATGGGGAGGGAAAACAGGAGCTAGCAGTTTTAACAGACTTTGATGTGGATAAATACACAGTCAGTTTAATCTCCGTCGTGGAGTAGTTATTAGGAAGAATTCTGAGGATCGGGTTATCTCTGCATCTCGAAAAACATGGATTAATTAGGGATTTGTTAAGATGAGGTCGTGTAAGGTCAGATTGAATGTTTTGAGGAGGTAATCAAGAGTGATACATTAGATGTGGATTCTAACCAGCTTTTGATAAAGTCATTTATGGCAGACTAGTCAAAAGAGTAAGAGAGCTTTGGATCAAAGTCGAAGTGGATCCCTTTGGATCCGGCTGAGAGGCAGGAGCAGAGTGTGACAGTGGGGGGATGTTGCAGTCTCAGGAATCCTTTTCCCAGTGAGGTCCCATTTCCATTTTAAATTTACCCCCTCTAATTTTAAGGCTGTTCTCACGGGTCCTAGTCTCCCTGCCTCACGGAAACTACTTCCCAGCGTCCACCCCTTCTAAGCCATACATTATCTTGTAAGTTTCTATTAGGTCTCCCCTCAACCTTCTAAACTCTAATGAGTACAATCCCAGGATCCTTAGCCGTTCATCATATGTTATAGAACATAGAACGTAGAACATTACAGCACAGTACAGGCCCTTCGGCCCTTGATGTTGTGCCGACCTGTCATACCGATCTCAAGCCCATCTAACCTACACTATTCCATGTACGGCCATATGCTTATCCATTGACGACTTAAATGTACCTAAAGTTGGCAAATCTACTACCGTTGCAGGGAAAGCACTCCATTCCCTTACTACTCTCTGAGTAAAGAAACTACCTCTGACATCTGTCCTATATCTTTCACCCCTCAATTTAAAGCTATGCCCCCTCGTGCTCGCCGTCACCATCCTGAGAAAAAGGCTCTCCCTATCCACCCTATCTAACCCTCTGATTATTTTAAATGTTTCAATTAAGTCACCTTTCAACCTTCTTCTCTCTAACGAAAACAGCCTCAAGTCCCTCAGCCTTTCCTCGTAAGACCTTCCCTCCATACCAGGCAACATCCTAGTAATTCTCCTCTGCACCCTTTCCAAAGCTTCCACATCCTTCTTATAATGCGGTGACCAGAACTGTACACAATACTCCAAGTGCGGCCGCACCAGAGATTTGTACAGCTGCAGCATAACCTCTTGGTTCCGGAACTCGATCCCTCTATTAATAAAAGCTAAAACACTGTATGCCTTCTTAACAGCCCTGTCAACCTGGGTGGCAACTTTCAAGGATCTGTGTACATGGACACCGAAATCTCTCTGCTCATCTACACTGCTAAGAATCTTACCATTAGCCCAGCACTTTGCCTTCGGGTTACTCCCTCCAAAGTGCATCACCTCACACTTGTCTGCATTAAACTCCATTTGCCACCTCTCAGCCCAGCTCTGCAGCTTACCTATGTCTCTCTGCAACCTACAGCATCCTTCGTCACTATCCACAACTCCACCGACCTTAGTGTTGTCTGCAAATTTACTAACCCATCCTTCTACGCCCTCATCCAGGTCATTTATAAAAATGACAAACAGCAGTGGACCCAACACCGACCCTTGCGGTACACCACTAGTAACTGGTCTCCAGAATGAACATTTCCCATCAACTACCACCCTCTGTCTTCTTTCAGCAAGCCAATTTCTGATCCAAACTGCTATATCTCCCACAATTCCATTCCTCCACATTTTGTACAATAGCCTACTGTGGGGAACCTTATCAAATGTCTTACTGAAATCCATATACACCACATCAACCGGTTTACTCTCATCTACCTGTTTGGTCACCTCTCAAAGAACTCAATGAAGTTTGTGAGGCATGACCTTCCCTTCACAAAACTGTGCTGACTATCCCTAATCAATTTATTCTTTTCTAGATGATTATAAATCCTATCCCTTATAACCTTTTTCAACACTTTACCAACAACTGAGGTAAGGCTCACTGGTCTATAATTACCAGGGTTGTCTCTACTCCCCTTCTTGAACAGGGGAACCAGATTTGCTATCCTTCAGTCGTCTGGCACTATTCCTGTAGACAATGATGAGTTAAAGATCAATGCCAAAGGCTCGGCAATCTCCTCCCTGGCTTCCCAGAGGTTCCGAGGATAAATCCCATCCGGCCCAGGGGACTTATCTATCTTCACCCTCTGAAGGATTTCTAATACCTCTTCCTTGTGAACCTCAATCCCACCTAGTCTAGTAGCCTGTATCTCAGTATTCTCCTTGACAACATTGTCATTTTCTAGAGTAAATACTGTTGAAAAATATTCATTTAGCACTTCCCCTATCTCGTCTGACTCCACACACAACTTACCACTACTATCCTTGATTGGGCCTAATCTTACTTTCGTCATTCTTTTATTCCTTAAATACCTATAGAAAGCGTTATGGTTTACCCTGATCCTATCCACCAACAATTTCTCATGTCTCCTCCTGGCTCTTCTGAGCTCTCTCTTTAGGTCTTTCCTGGCTACCTCGTAGCCCTCAAGTGCCCTAACTGAGCCTTCATATCTCATCCTAACATAAGCCTTCTTCTTCCTCTTGACCAGAGATTCCACCTCCTTCGTAAACCACGGCTCCCGTGCTCTACAGCTTCCTCCCTGCCTGACAGGTATATACTTATCTAGGACACACAGGAGCTTTTCCTTGAATAAGCTCCACATTTCTAATGTGCCCATCCCCTGCAGTTTCCTTCCCCATCCTATGCTCCCTAAATCTTGCCTAATCTCATCGTAATTGCCTTTCTCCCAGCTATAACTCTTGCCCAGTGGTACGCACCTATCCCTTTCCATCACTAAAGTAAACGTAACAGAATTGTGATCGCTATCACCAAAGTGCTCACCTACTTCCAAATCTAACACCTGGCCGGGATCATTACCCAGTACCAAATCTAGTGTGGCTTCGCCCCTTGTTGGCCTGTCTACATACTGTGTCAGGAAGCCCTCCTGCACACACTGGACAAAAACTGACCCATCTATAGTACTCGAACTATAGTGTTCCCAGTCAATATTTGGAAAGTTGAAGTCCCCCATGACAACTACCCTGTGTGTCTCACTCCTATCGAGAAACATCTTTGCTATCCTTTCCTCTACATATCTGGGACTATTCGGAGGCCTATAGAAAACTCCCAACAGGGTGACCTCTCCTTTCCTGTTTCTAACCCCAGCCCATACTATCTCAGTTGACGAGTCCCCAAACATCCTTTCTGCAACTGTAATACTGTCCTTGACCAACAATGCCACACCTCCCGCCCCTTTTACCATCTTCTCTGTTCTTACTGAAACATCTAAATCCCGGAACCTGCAACAACCATTCCTGTCCCTGCTCTATCCGTGTCTCCAAAATGGTCACAACATCGAAGTCCCAGGTACTAACCCATGCTGCAAGTTCACCCACCTTATTCCGGACGCTCCTGGCATTGAAGTAGACACACTTCAAACTAGCTTCTTGCTTGCCGGTGCCATCTTGCGTCCCTGAAGCTTTATTTCGGATCACCCTACTCTCAACCCTTTATATACTCGAACTACAATTTTGGTTCCCATCCTACTGCTGAATTAGTTTACGCCCACCCGAATAGCCTTAGCGAATTTCCCACCTCCCCACCCCCCCCCACCGCCAGGATATTGGTACCTGTCTGGTTCAGGTGAAGACCATCCTGCTTGTAGAGGTCCCACCTACCCCAGAAAGAGCCCCAATTATCCAAGAATCCAAAACCCTCCCTCCTGCACCATTCCCGTAGCCACGTGTTCAACTCCTCTCTCTCCCTATTCCTCGCCTCACTAGCACGTGGCACGGGCAACAAACCAGAGACAACAACTCTGTTCGTCCTAGCTCTCAGCTTCCATCCTAGCTCCCTGAATTTCTGCCTTAAATCCCCATCTCTCTTCCTACCTATGTTGTTTGTGCTAATGTGGACCACGACTTGGGGCTGCTCCCCCTCCCCCTTAAGGATCCCAAAAACACGATCAGAGACATCATACACCCTGGTACCTGGGAGGCAACACACCAACCGTGTTAAACCTACCATTCCAGGGATCATCCGTGTGAATATCCGCTGGACACGCTCCAGGGCCAGTATGTCCTTCCTGAGGTGTGGGGCCCAAAATTGGACACAGTATTCTAAATGGGGCCTAACTAGAGCTTTATAAAGCCTCAGAAGCACATTGCTGCTTTTATATTCCAACCCTCTTGAAATAAACAACAACATTACATTTGCTTTCTTAATTACGGACTCTACCTGCAAGTTAACCTTTAGAGAATCCTGGACCAGCACTCCCAGATCCCTTTGTACTTCTGCTTTGCGAATTTTCTCACCGTTTAGAAAATAGTCCATGCCTGTATTCTTTTTTCCAAAGTGCAAAACCTCACATTTACTCACATTGAATTTCATCAGCCATTTCCTGGACCACTCTCCTAAACTGTCTAAATCTTTCTGCAGCTTCCCACCTCCTCAGTACTACCTGCCTGTCCACCTATCTTTGTATCATCAGCAAACTTCACCAGAATGCCCCCAGTCCCTTCATCCAGATAATTAATATATGAGGTGAACAGCTGCGGCCCCAACACTGAACCCTGCGGGACACCACTTGTCACCAGTTGCGATTCTGAAAAAGAGCCTTTTATCCCAACTCTCTGCCTTCTGGCAGACAGCCAATCCTCAATCCAAGCCAGTAGCTCACCTCGAACACCATGGGCCCTCACCTTGCTCAGCAGCCTCCTGTGAGACACTGTATCAAAGGCC
This sequence comes from Stegostoma tigrinum, assembly GCF_030684315.1. NCBI lineage: Eukaryota > Metazoa > Chordata > Chondrichthyes > Orectolobiformes > Stegostomatidae > Stegostoma > Stegostoma tigrinum. The sequence continues at coordinate 159,929,744 of NC_081355.1, forward strand.
TTTTGGAAGTCTAGATAGATAACATCTACTGGGTTTCCCTGGTCTAACCTACTTGTTACCTCTTCAAAGAATTCTAACAGGTTTGTCAGGCACGACCTCCCCTTACTGAATCCATGCTGACTTGTTCTAATCTGACCCTGCACTTCCAGGAATTTAGAAATCTCATCCTTGACAATGGATTCTAGAATTTTACCAACTACCGAGGTTAGGCTAATTGGCCTATAATTTTCCATCTTTTGCCTTGATCCTTTCTTAAACAAGGGGGTTACAACAGCAATTTTCCAATCATCTGGGACTTGCCCAGACTCCAGTGACTTTTGAAAGATCATGACCAAAACCTCCGCTATTTCCTCATCCACCTCCCTCAGAACTTGAGGATGTAGCCTATTGGGGCCAGGAGATTTATCAAGTTTTAGACCTTTTAGCTTTTCTAGCACTTTCTCTTTTCTAATGGCTACCATACTCATCTCTGCCCCCTGGCTCTCCCTAATTGTTGGCATACTACTCATGTCTTCCACTGTGAAGACTGACGCAAAGTACTTATTAAGATCTTCAGCTATTTCCTTATCTCCCATCACTAGCCTTCCAGCATCAATTTGGAGCGGCCCAATGTCTACTTTTGCCTCTCGTTTGTTTCTTATGTATTGAAAGAAGCTTTTACTATCATTTCTAATATCACTAGCTAGCCTGCCTTCATATTCGATCCTCTCCTTCCTTATTGCTCTCTTTGTTATCCTCTGTTTGTTTTTGTAGCCTTCCCAATCTTCTGATTTCTGAGTGCTCTTGGCCACTTTATAGGCTGTCTCTTTCTCTTTGATATATTTCCTGACTTGCTTTGTCAGCCATGGCTGTCTAATCCCACCCCGGATAATCCTTCTTTTCTTTGGGATGAACCTCTGTACTGTGTCCTCAATTACACCCAGAAACCCCTGCCATTGTTGCTCTACTGTCTTCCCCGGTAGGCTCCGCTTCCAGTCGATTTTAGTCAATTCCTCTCTCATGCCCCTGTAATTACCTTTATTTAACTGTAATACCATTACATCCAATTTTGCCTTCTCTCTTTCAAACTGCATTAGGACATAGCTGGAGGACTGGGTGCTCTTCTGGTCACCACATTATGGGAAGGATGTGATTGTACTGGAGGGGATTCACCAGAATGTTCTCTGGGTAGGAGGGTCTGAGCTACGAGGAAAGATGGGACAGACTGGGATTGTTTATCTTACAACAGTGAAAGTTAAAGGATCTGACAGAGATGGATAAGATTATGAAAGCCATAAATACAGTGGATAGGGAGGCCCATGTTCTATTAGTGGAGGGCTCAGTGACAAGGGGCATAGACTTATGGCAAGAAGTTGGAGACTAAGAGGAGAGTTGAGGAGAATGATTCTCCCCCAGAGGGTGCGGGACTCACTGCTGGAAAGGAAAGTCAAGTCAGACACCCCCATAATATTTAAGCAGTGTTTGGCTTCTCGCATTACCATAGTCCCCAGGCAATTGTTGACTGTAATGCAGGATTTGTGTATCAAATCTTTGTTGACTGGCATGGCCATGATGGGCTGAATGGCCTCCTTTTGTGCTGTCAATGTCTTGGAGTCAATGGGGCCAACTTTTAATTGCTCTCTGAGAAGGTTGAGCAAGCCACTCAGTTCAAGGGCGATTAAGGATGGGGTAAGACACACTGAGCTTGCCAGCAATATCCACATCCCATGGGAGAATGAAGTGGAAAAATTTTGACCTGTGTACTCCGAGCTTCTACTTGCAAAAAAAAAGCCTCAGGATCCTCTTTTAACTTGTGCTGCCAAAGATTTGACACAGACAGTCGCAGATCCCTGTGCTCTTACAGTTCCATAACATCATCCTGACAAAATTTACCAGTTTGCTCAATCCTTTTGTACAATGGGCTCAAATTACAGCTATCAGATAGGTGCATGAATAGGAAAGGTTTGGAGGGATATGGGCCAGCAGCAGGCAGGTGGGACTAGTTTAGTTTGGGATATGTTGGGCATGGACGGGTTGGACCGAAGGGTCTGTTTCCATGCTGTCTGACTCTGTGACTCCATCTCTTCTGTGGGGTCATCAACATTATCGTTGATTCTGCCTGTTACCACATCACACAAAATTCACCCCAGTTACTCATGGCTCACCTTCTGGAGGAATGTCCCTGGAGTGAAAAAAGCCAAGACCAGATCTGATAGACATTTACAAAATCAGGAGTGGACTGGACAGAATAGACAGGGGGAATATAGAAGGAGCAAGGATGAGAGGGGCATAGATTTGAAGTGAATGAAGCGAGGTTGATGTGAGAGAAAACCTTTTCACACAGTGGATAGTTAGGGTCAGGAATGTACTGCCTGGAAATGTGGTGGAGCAGGTTCAACAGAGGCATTGAAGAGGGGATTGGATGGTTATTTGGACAGAAATGGTGTGCAGAGGTCTGGGGGGAAAGGCAGGAGATTAGCACTGCAGCAGAGAACCGGTGGGGAACTATGGCTTCCTTCTGTGATATAATGATTCTGTGGAGAAGCTCAGCAGATCTGCCAAATCTCTAGAGCGAGAAACAGCATTGTTGTCTCAAGTCCAATATGAGCCTTTTTCGGACAGGTTTTTGAATGATAAGGGAGTTAATAGTGGTGGAGGAGCCAGAAGGAAATTGAGTTATAGGTCACGGTCGGGTCAGGAAAGATCATATTGACTGGAGGAGTAGGCTGAAGATCTGAAATACGCCTCCTCCCAATTCTTGTGTGCTGTGATGTTTGAGGATGAATAAACTATCATGGGGCACGTAGGAACAAGAGACACCAGGAGGTGGTACAGGAGGATATGGGAGGGAAATTCAAATGTCATACTGTTACAGATCTACACACCAACAACATGGTGGGTGGAGGTGAAATGTTTGATAACTTTCCGAAAGTAAGGTGTGTCCTCTAATTAACCACAGTATCTCCTGTTACAGGTGAGGACAATGCCATCAAGATATGGCGGGTTTTCCCATACGCTCAGGAGTCCCTCAGCCTCTTAATGAATCTATACGGTGCCCACCCGACCACTCACCTGTGCATCATGAAGACCATGTTCATGGTGGCGTTTCAGAATCCTGTTTGTGCTGTCCACACCCTTGTCCTCTATGATATCAGGAAGAAAGCTCGTAAAGACCACCACCCAGCAAATGACCACGAGGCTGAAATCACAGGTTAGACACTTACATTGGATCATTGGGATGTAGACTCCCATCAAACACCCCCAGGACAGGGACAGCACGGGGTTGGATACAGAGTGAAGCTCCCTCTACACTGTTCCCCCATCAAACACTCCCAGTGGCAGGGTTACCATGGGGTTAGATGCAGAGTTAAGCTCCCTGTGGGGTGTGGGTTATGTCCGGGTGCGATGATCTTCGGATGGTTGATGCAGACCTGGCTCAGCGGTTAGCACTGCTGCCTCACAGCGTCAGGGACCCGGGTTTGATTCCACCCTCGGGAGACTGTCCGTGTGGAGTTTGCACATTCTCCCTGTGTCTGCGTGGGTTTCCTCCAAGTGCTCCAGTTTCCTCCCACAGTCCAAAGATGTGCAGGCTAGGGTGGATTGGCCATGCTAAATTACCCATAGTGTTCAGGAATGTGTAGATTGGGTGCATTAGCCATGGGAAATGCAGGGTAGAGTAGAGGGGTGGGTCTGAGTGGGATGCTGTTCAGAGATTTGCTGTGGATTTATTGTCACACTATAGGTATTCTATGATAACAAAGTGTGGAGCTGGATGAACACAGCAGGCCAAGCAGCATCTCAGGAGCACAAAAGCTGTTGTTTCGGGCCTAGACACTTCCCTGAAACATCAGCTTTTGTGCTCCTGAGATGCTGCTTGGCCTGCTGTGTTCATCCAGCTCCACACTTTGTTATCTCGGATTCTCCAGCATCTGCAGTTCCCATTATCAGGGATTCTATGATTCCGATTCTTTAACCTTTTTGCATATGTCCTACCCCCAGGACTGTGTGCTTGTCCAGAGCTGAAGATATTTGCTTCCACTTGCAAAGCTGGGATTGTGAAAATTTGGGACCACAACAACCAGCTGATAAGGTGAGATGTGAGAGCCGTGGAGGTGTGTAATTGTACAATCAATGACTACAGTCCCACATTGAATGTTGAAGTGCAGAGTGAAATCGTCTTCACATCTGGTTAATAAACTCACCAATAACACTAGGGCTGATACAGAGCTGGAGGAGGCCACTCTGCCCATTATGTAGGGCCAGCTCTCTTAATCAGCCATGAACCCAGAGGCATTCCTCACCTTTTCCCCATAACCCTGTGCGTTCTCTTTTTTGGAAAATAATACAATTCCCTTTTGAAGCCTTGATTCAAGTCACCTCAACCACTCTCACAGACAATACATAAGCTTTTGCCACATGAAAACACTTCTTCTTCATCTCTTCTTTCTTTCTTTTGCCAATCGTGTGAAATCTGTGCCCTCATTCTTGATGCTTTCAACTTTGGGAAGGTTTCTCCAATTCTGTCCAAACTTCTCACAATCTTCATCACCGCCATAAAACCATTTCTCAGTTCTCTCTGGAACACAGACCAAACCTCTTCATGTGACTAGAGCTCCTCATCCCTGGAGCTAGTCACGTGAACCTGTTTTGCACCCTCTTGAACACCATCACAATATTGCTAGGCTTCATCAGAACAGTTCTGAAGAACAGTCACTGGACTCAAAATGCCAACTCTGATTTCTCTCCACAGATGCTGCCACACCTGCTGAGTTTCTCCAACAATTTGTTTCAGATTTCCAGCACCCGCAATTCTCTGCTTTATTTTGAAATTACCTGCTTGCTCATCTGCCTCTATTGAGTAAAATCTAAAAAAATAGTTCACCACTGGTTGCTCTCATTGGTCTTCCCTTTATTTCTCTCCCTCTCTCCCCCTCTGGTTCCCTTTCTAATCTTCGATCGACTGTGATCTGAGGCTATAGTCAGAGACATCCAGGGACAGATGGATCACTGGAGGTCATGATTAATAATATTAATTAATAATGTGATATAAAAAAACAAAAGTACTGCTTTTCAATTCTAAAAGGATAGGTATAATAAGCAGAGAAGTAATGTTTAGTTGTATTGATCCCAGTTTAGGTCATCTCTGGAGTAATGTGTGCAGTTCTGATCCTCATATGATTAAATGGATAGAGGGGCCCTGGACGGAGTGAAGAAAGCATTTATAGAAACAAAATCAGAATTGAGAGGCTGTAATAGTCAGGAAAGATTGGGATTCTTCAGAGTATAGTTGAAGGGTTGATGACAGAGATTGTTTGGTGTTTGATATAGCATTTCCATGAGAATTTATCAATTATAGAGTCATAAGGTCATACAGCATGGAAACAGGCCCTTTGGTCCAACCAGTGATAATGGGAACTGCAGATGCTGGAGAATCCGAGATAACAAAGTGTGAAGCTGGATGAACACAGCAGGCCCAGCAGCATCTCAGGAGCACAAAAGCTGACGTTTCGGGCCTAGACCCTTCATCAGACCCTTTGGTCCAACCAGTCCACTCTGATTATAATCCCAAGCTAAATGAGTCCCAGAGATAATAGGAACTGCCGATGCTGGAGAATCTGAGATAACAAGGTGTGGAGCTGGGTGAACACAGCAGGCCAAGCAGCATCAGTGGAGCAGGAAAGCCGACGTTTCGGGCCTAGACCGTTCTTCAGAAAACAAAAGAAAGGACCATCTATATAAGAAACACAAGGAATAGGGGCAGGAGTTTGCCACTCAGCCTGTGGAACCGGTCACTCCATCCAACAGGGCCCTGACTCACCTGAGGCTCCAACTCCATATTCCTGCCCGCTCCCTGTATCCTCGATTTCCCCCAAAGTCCGGCTCATTCTCAATCCTGATCTTTAATATACTCAACGGTGCAGACTCCACCACTCTCCAGGGGAGAGAAACCCCGTGGTAATCACCCCTTTGAGGAGCTTTCTCCTCATCTTAGTCCTAAATGGTCATCCCCTTATCCTGAACCTGAGCCTGAGTAGAGGGAGTTTCAATTTTCCTACGTGTCTCCCCTGCACTGTGTCAAACCCCTTCAGAATCTTGTAGGTAATGGGACAGTCACGAATAAATCTAGGCAGAACCCCTTCAGCCAGAGACAGATGAGAATGTAGAAACTACTGCTCCAGGCAGTGGTTCGCACCAATAGTACAGATGTCTTTAATGGGAAGCCAGATAAACACATGAGAAACCATGCAGGATGACACGGTGATACGGTGGAGTGATGAGGGACTGGGAGGAACAGAAGCACTAGCACAAACCAGCTGGGCCGAAGGGACTATTTCTGTGTGGTATATACTCTGTAATTCCATATAATGTATATTGTTTCTTGCTGTCCGAATTCTATGGATGTCTTTGTTCTATAATCTTTGACATGCACTTTGAACTAGTGCCAATCAGAGTGCACTGAGGTGCTGGAAGCCAAACACACATTTATTTTTATTCTTAATTCATTCACAGAATGAGTGTGTCACTGACCAGGCAGCATTTATTGCCCATCTCTAATTGCCCAGAGGGCAGTTAAGAGTCAACCACATTGGGTCTGGAGTCACATGTAGGCCAAACCAGGTAGGGATGGCAGTTTCCTTCCCCAAAGAACGTTAGTGAACCAGATGGGTTTTTCCGACAATCGATAATGGGTTCACAGCCAACATTTGATTCGTGATTCCAGATATTTTATTGAATTCAAATTCCACCACCTGCTGTGGCAGGATTCGAACCCAGGTCCCCACAATATTACTTGTGTGCATGGATTAATAGCCCAGTGACATTTCCAATCCACACTGCCTCCCTCTTTAAAGACTTGCCACTTTCATTAGCTTTCAACTTCCGGTAAATAGCCTGGTTTTTATTTTACCTGAATACCCTTTCAGGTTCACAACCCCCTAAGAGGTTCATGTATACCCTCCCTAACAACATGAGCAGATCTCTTTGCCATGATATCAATAAATGCTGGGCCTAGCCAGCGATGCCCACATCCTCTGAATGAATAAAAAGTAAGTGACAGTCTCTAAGTTGAAGTCCTTTTGTCCGAGGTGGAAAAACTCTACACCAACCCCATTGGCAAGTTTCAAAATCCTGATGCCCTCCCAATCTCTTAGAACCAATTGAATTGTACAGATCAGAAGAGGCCCTTCAGCAGAACCTGTCTACCTACACCAGTCCCACGTTTCCAGCACTAGGCCCATAGCCTTGAATGCTGTGATATTTCAGGTGTTCATCAGGAACTTTTTACGAGTTGTGAGGTTTCCCATGTCAACTACCCTCCCAGGCAGAACATTCCAGAACTGTACCGTGCTCAAAACCTTACCTTCAAATCCCCTCTAAATGTCCTGTCGTTCACCTGAAAATCGTGCCCCCTCATTATTGACCCTGAAATAAGGGGGACAGCTGCTTTCTATCTACCCTGTCTATTCCACTTCTGGCAGTCCCCCTCAACCTTCCTTGCTTCTATATTTGGGACACATAACTCTCATTTACATTACCTCACTTACATTGGTGAGAAAAGACATAGGACAGTAAGAGAGAAAGGGTTGAGGCTTTGCAGAGTGAATATAGGAAATTAGCTGGAAGGTTAAAAAGCAGAACCTCAAAGATATCAATCTCTGGATTACTCCCAGTGCCAAGTGATGGTGAGACATGGAATGAGAAGATAGGGCTGATGAATCAATGGCTGAGGAGATGGTGTAGTGGGCAAGGATTCAGATTTTTGGATCATCGGGATCTCTTCTGGGGTAGAAAGACCTGTTCAATACCCTTCGAAATCGGGTACAGTCCAAGCTCCTGATATATACCCTATCTGGTCCAGTACCAGCCCAATGTCTAAAGCCTCCCTCTCATGCCATTTCTTCACTCAATCATTGAATTGTAGAGGGCTACAGCATGGAAATGGGCCCTTCAGCCCAACTTGTCCATACCGGCCAATTTTCACAATTAAACTAATCCCATTTGCCTGTGTTTGGTCCATATCTCTCCATTCCCACCCCATCCACGTACCTGTGTAACGGTTTCTTACTGATGAAATTGCACTCGCTTCCACCACTACCTCTGGCAGCACGATCCAGATGCTCACCACCCTCTGTGTGAAAGGTTTGCTCCTCTGGATCCTTTTGTACCTCGCCTGTCTCACCTTAAACCTACGTGCTCAGGTTTTAGGTAATAAAGTGTGAAGCTGGATGAACACAGCAGGCCAAGCAGCAACTCAGGAGCACAAAAGCTGACGTTTTGGGCCTAGACCCTTCAAGCTCTGATGAAGGGTCTAGGCCCGAAACGTCAGCTTTTGCACTCCTGAGATGCTGCTTGGCCTGCTGTGTTCATCCAGCTCCACACTTTGTTATCTTGGATTCTCCAGCATCTGCAGTTTTCATTATCACTGCTCTAGTTTTAGACTCCCCTAAGGTGGGGAAAGGCTGTTGGCTCTCTCCCTTATCTATGCCTCTCATGATTTTATAGACCTCTATAAGGTCAGCCTTCAGTCTCTTACGGTCCATGTAAAGAAGTCCCAGCCCATCCAATGCCTCCATATAATTCAAACCTTGCAGTCCAGGTCATCTTCCGATTTCTATACTCACTATCACATGGTGCTGGGAAGATTATTACATTCTACGTCTTGCTTTACAGGCCATTCCAAGCTCCCTAAATGCTACCTTCAGGCCCCTCTTTAGATCTATGATGTTGGTGCCAAAGTAGGCACTAGCTCTTTACTGTTTCCACGCCCCCACCCCCTGAAAGCAAAAAGCCCTCAGTCACTCTGTGACATCCCTAACCCTGGCACCACCCAAAGAATGGATCTAATAAATATTTAAATGAGAAAAATTCACCCAAACTTGGGGAAAGAGCAAGGTATGGTCACAGCTCTTGCAAAGAGCCAGCATAGGGACAATGGGTTGAATGGCCACACTCTCTGTTGCTGTGGATTGATGAGTGAGTACCTGCTGTTGTAATTGCACTGGCCATGAGACGTGCCGTTCACATCTCAATGTTTATGCCACTCAATCTGTGCTTCTCAATAAACCATGATCGCCATCATCGTCAAATCCCTACAGTTTGGGAACAGGCCCTACAGCCCAGCAAGTCCACACTGACCCTCAGAGCTTCCCACCCAGACCCACCCCCCATAACCCACCTAATCTACACATCCCTGAACACTATGGGCGATTTAGCTTGGCCAATCCACCCTAACCTACACATCTTTGGACTGCGGGAGGAAACCGAAGCACCTGGAGGAAACCCACACAGACACGGGGAGAATGTGTAAACTCCACACAGACAGTCGCCCGAGGGTTGAATCGCACCCAGGTCCCTGGCGCTGTGAGGCAGCATTGCTACCCACTGTGCCACCGAGCCGCCTGGTGACCTGTTATCTCAGTTCAGGGCCAGTTTGAGAGATAGCAACAGAAAAAATTTCTATTTCTTTTCAGGTCACTCTACACCTTGTTATCAGGAATTTTCAGGATTTTAGCACCTGAACCATAGACATCAGACCATGGGGAGGCAATGGCCTGGTTGTATTATGGCTGGAATGTTTGTCCACAGACTCAGATAGTGTCCTGGGGACCCGGGAAATAAAGAGATTCTTTCTGGATCTGTACAGCATTCACTTGAAGATGGATGTGTGGAAGGTGCAGATTCATGTCCTATAGTTTGATTTAATGGCCACGATTGAGATATGGCTGCACCGTGACCGAGACTAGGAACTGGACGTTAAAAGATATTCCACATTTAGGGGGGATAGGCAGAAAGCGTGGGAGTTACCATGGAGGTGACAGCGAGCGATTGCATCAATGTGTTCATTAGGGAGAAACACCTAGCAGAAGATCAAAATATAGAACTAGTTTGGGTGGAGCTCAGAAACAGCAAGGCACCAAACATTCATGGGGATGTTTTATAGGCCACCAAACTGTAGTGGGAAGTACATATCAAATAGTTAAAGGTGCAGGTAGCCAGAGGATTGCCCTGTACATCCCAGAGCTCTTCAATCTCTCACCATTTAGATACAATGCTTCTTCTCTATTCTTCATGGAAACTAGGTGCAGGAAGAGGACAGTCAGCTGTTCCTCTCTGCTCCACCATTCAACATGCTCATGGCTGATCCTTCATCTCAACACCATATTGCTGCTTTCTCCCCCTGATGCTTTTAATATCCAAATGAATCTATCTCATTCTTGAATATATTCAGTGACTTGGTTCCTACTGCCCTCTGTGGTAGAGAATCCTTTGAGTGAAGAAAGTTTCCCTTATCTCAATGCTAAATGGTCTACCCTGTATCCTGACACTGTGTTCTCGACTCCCCAGCCAGGGGAAATATCCTTCCCACATCGAGTCTGTCTAGCTCCTTAAAAACTTTCCTGATAAGATGGACAAAATCATATTTTCCCACATTATGCTCAGATCTTTGTCCACTCACTTAACCTATCGATATGGTTTTCTCACCTCTTTGTGTCCTCTTCAACAACTTACTTTCCAAACTATTTTAGTGTCATCAGCAAATTTGACAATCATCCTTCCCAACCTTTTGTCTCAGTTACGTATATAATAGGTAATTAGGAAGAATGCAAGGCAGCAAGAAACATAAAAATATATTGTAAGAGCTTCTATAGGTAGGCCAAAAGGAAAAGATACACAAAGACAAGTATTAGTCCCTTACGGGCAGGCTCAGAAAAACGTGGGGAATGGAAAAATGGCAGAGAAACTGTAGAGTTCCTTATGTCTATCTTCACAACGAAAATACAAGACATTCTCCCCGAAATCATTGAGATCCAATGGTCTAGTGAGCATATGAGTCTGAAAGAAGTTAGTTAAAAAAATAATAGTTTTGGAGATATTAACTTGACCTACTGTTGACAGATAACAAAGTGTGGAGCTGGATGAACACAGCAGGCCAAGCGGCATCTCAGGAGCACAAAAGCTGACGTTTTGGGCCTAGACCCTTCATCAGAAAACCTTTTGTGATGAAGGGTCCAGGCCCGAAACATCAGCTTTTGTGCTCCTGAGATGCTGCTTGGCCTGCTGTGTTCATCCAGCTCCGCACTTTGTTGTCAATGAAACATACAGGATTGGGGCACACTGCTGGAAGGGATTGAGTATTGATTAACAGGTAGAAGGAGAAAGTAGGAAGGAGTGGGATCGTTCTCAGTGGGCAGGATGTGACTAGTCGGGGTAGGGGTGTGTCGGGGGGGAGCACAATGATCAGTGTTTTGGTCCCCGCTGTTCAGGTGGGTGAGGAGCGGAGAGTCCACTCCTATCCCACTGCCCCCTCACACCCAGCCGGTCCCCATCCCTGTGTGTACACTAAGCTGATTTACTCTCTGTAGAGGATTGCAAAGGGACTGGGATTAGGTAAGGGGTGGGGGACGGTAGAGGAGAGGTGGGGGAGAGTAGAAGAGGGGTGGGGGAGGTTGGGGGTCGAGGGGGTAGAGGGGCCGGAAACCATGTGTCCGTAAGTCATATTACAGAGGTGAGCAGACAGAGCTGAGAGTCTGAGCTGCTGGGGCAGTGACAGGTGCTAACACTTCCCTGTGGTAACACACTGGAAATCAAATCCAAAAGTCCTGGGGTCTTCGCTGAAAATAAGATTTTATAAAAGTACACAAAATTCCCCAATGAGCCTCATTTTTACTCCAAGGTTATTAGAGAGCAAGGAGAAGGTTTCTGCACTTATCATGAATGACATTTTATTACAGAAGGATAAACTCTACATACAGATAAACAATTATCAACCATCAGCATGTAACTCTAACCCCCTTATTAACTCCCCTTACACACAACACACACACAGACACACACACATGCACACACAGAAACATACAGACACGCACACGCATGCACACAGACACACATAAATGCATACACAGACTTACATACAAACGTACACATACATACAGACACACACATGACATAAACACACACAGGCACACACATACACATATAAACACATACACACAGACACAGACGGAGGGGACAACACGTGTAATAAAAGGAGGGAAAGCCGAGAAAACAGTTCAGTGATCTCTCTTCACAGAAAGCACTGAGATAGCTCTCATGTTGCTGCTTCTCAGCCTTTCTTTTGCAGATGCTTTCACTGGCTTGCAGGAGGTGCAAGGTATCTGCTTCACACATTTAAAGGTGTCTGACTTATTCATGAAAAGTCATGGGTTATAGAAACTAATGAGAGAAAAATAAACTGATTTTCTTTAGGGTTAAAGTCGTTTTTACTTCACAGAGTGGAGAAAGCCCCTGAGCTTGTTTGAAGAATTTTCACTATATATTGTTCACAGCCTCAAGCTGTTTGGCTACCCAAGAACCAATCACATTGTTGTTGGCAGGCAGAAAGCCTTCACCATTGATACCTAGATACTAGTCCACGCATAGGACAGCTACTAGTTACTAACCAAATCTTCGCCTGTACATAGATATGTAGTGTGGAGCTGGATGAACACAGCAGGCCAAGCAGCATCTCAGGAGCACAAAAGCTGACGTTTCGGGCCTAGACCCTTCATCAGAGAGGGGGATGGGAAGAGGGAACTGGAATAAATAGGGAGAGAGGGAGAGGCGGACTGAAGATGGAGAGAAAAGAAGATAGGTGGAGAGGAGAGTATAGGTGGGGAGGTAGGGAGGGGATAGGTCAGTCCAGGGAAGACGGATAGGTCAAGGAGGTGGGATGAGGTTAGTAGGTAGGAAATGGAGGTGCGGCTTGAGGTGGGAGGAAGGGATGGGTGAGAGGAAGAACAGGTTAGGGAGGCAGAGACAGGCTGGGCTGGTTTTGGGATGCAGTGGGTGGGGGGGAAGAGCTGGGCTGGTTGTGTGGTGCAGTGGGGGGAGGAGACGAGCTGGGCTGGTTTTGGGATGCAGTGGGGAAGGGGAGATTTTGAAACTGGTGAAGTCCACATTGATACCATTAGGCTGCAGGGTTCCCAAGCGGAATATGAGTTGCTGTTCCTGCAACCTTCGGGTGGCATCATTGTGGCACTGCAGGAGGCCCATGATGGACATGTCATCTAGAGAATGGGAGGGGGAGTGGAAATGGTTTGCGACTGGGAGGTGCAGTTGTTTATTGCGAACCGAGCGGAGGTGTTCTGCAAAGCGGTCCCCAAGCCTCTGCTTGGTTTCCCCAATGTAGAGGAAGCCACACCGGGTACAATGGATACAGTATACCACATTGGCAGATGTGCAGGTGAACCTCTGCTTAATGTGGAAAGTCATCTTGGGGCCTGGGATGGGGGTGAGGGAGGAGGTGTAGGGGCAAGTGTAGCACTTCCTGTGGTTGCAGGGGAAGGTGCCGGGTGTGGTGGGGTTGGAGGGGAGTGTACAGCGGACAAGGGAGTCGCAAAGAGTGGTCTCTCCGGAAGGCAGACAAGGATGGGGATGGAAAAATGTCTTGGGTGGTGGGATTGGATTGTAGATGGCGGATGTAGATTTCAACTCCCCCTCCCATTCCTCAGACGACATGTCCATCATGGGCCTCCTGCAGTGCCACAATGATGCCACCCGAAGGTTGTAGGAACAGCAACTCCTATTCCGCTTGGGGACCCTGCAGCCCAATGGTATCAATGTGGACTTCACAAGCTTCAAAATCTCCCCTCCCCCCACTGCATCCCAAAACCTCCCCCCACTCCCCTCCCAAAACCAGCCCAGTTCGTCCCCTCCACCCACTGCATCCCAAAACCAGCCCGGCCTGTCTCTGCTTCTCTAACCTGTTCTTCCACTCACCCATCCCTTCCTCCCACCTCAACCCGCACCTCCAATTCCTACCTACCACCTCATCCCGCCTCCTTGACCTGTCCATCTTCCCTGCACTGACCTATCCCCTCCCTACTTCCTCACCTATACTCTCCTCTCTGCCAATCTTGTTTTCTCTCCATCTTTGGTCCGCCTCCCCCTCTCTCCCTATTTATTCCAGTTCCCTCTCCCCATCCCCCTCTCTGATGAAGGGTCTAGGCCCGAAACGTCAGCTTTTGTGCTCCTGAGATGCTGCTTTGCCTGCTGTGTTCATCCAGCTCCACCCTGTGTTATCTTGGACTCTCCAGCATCAGCAGTTTCCATTATCACTTTGCCTGTACATAGCTGGGCTCTGGCTATCTGCACATTCTCCTATACTGCTTGAACCAGTAGCTGTGTAAACACAGCATACAAAGCAGGTCAGATCAGTGGAGGTGATGGCCTAGTGGTATTACCACTGGGGTGTTAATCCAGAGACCATGATAATGTTCTGCGGACCTGGGTTCAAATCCTACCATGTCTGCCGTGGGATCTGAATTCAATAAAATATCTGGAATTAAGAATCTAATGATGACCGTGAATCCATTGTCAATTTTCAGGAAAAGCCCATCTGGTTCACTAATGTCCTTTAGGGACAGAAACTGCTTAAATGATCTGGTCTGGCCCGACATATGACTCCAGGCCCATGGCAGTATGGTTGACTCTGAACTGCCCTCGGGGCAATAAATGCTGCCTAGCCAGTGACATCCTCATCCCATTAATGAATAAAGGAGAAAAAAAATGACTTGCTTTCCAAAGCATGCAATAATGCTTGTTTATTAAAACAGTCCTTTTCCAATTTCGCTCCACAAGCTAAAATACAAAGGGAAGGTCTTCAGACAGGGTTAAGATGTAGCAGGACAGGTCCATATTCCATCACATCATGCACCCAGGTATTTCACCAGGAAGCCTCCCTTCCTTCTGAAATTGAGCTTGTAGGTCAGTACCTTAGGTGAACCTGAAACCCTGGTTTATAATTAAACTGTGGGCTCCCCTTCATTTCTTTCACAGAGTTCTGCACCTGAAAGCAGTCGCGAACAGCATCTCATTCTGCAATGATGTTGGTAACATTTTCCTGGGCATCGAGCGAAACCTGTATGTCATGAACAGTTCAGAGTATCTGCCCCAGCAGTATCTGCTCCGGGTATGTGCATATGTATGTCCCTCTCTATTGACAGCAGCGTCGCACTGTATATGTGACTGTGTGTGTTCAGACAACTGACTGTGTTGTGTTCATCTGAATGTGTTTATGTCTGTGTGTATGTGTGCACGTGTGTGTGTGTGGATGTATGTCTGTAAATGTGCATATTTTCCCGCAAAATTAATGGTTATTGATTAACAAAACTGATGTTGTGCCTCAGAGATGCCCTCTACACTGTCACCCATCAAACATTGGCAGGACAGGGACAACACTGGGTTAGATACAGAGTAAAGCTCACTCAGCACTGTTCCCTATCAAACACTCCCAGGCCAGGGGCAGCACGGGGTTAGATACACAGTAAAGCTCCCTCTCAACTGTCCCCTATCAAACATTGGCAGGACAGGGACAGCATGGGGTTAGATACAGAGTAAAGCTCCCTCTACACTGTCCCCCATCAAACATTGGCAGGACAGGGACTGCACGGGGTTAGATACAGAGTAAAGCTCTCTCTTCACTGTTCCCTATCAAACACTCCCAGGACAGGGACAGCACAGGGTTAGATACAGAGTAAAGCTTACTCTGCACTGTTCCCTATCAAACACTCCCAGGGACAGGGACAGCACGGGGTTAAATACAAAGTAAAGCTCCCTCTACACTGTCCCCCATCAAACATTGGCAGGACAGGGACAGCACGGGGTTAGATACAGAGTAAAGCTCTCTCTACACTGTCCCCCATCAAACATTGGCAGGACAGGGACAACACGGGGTTAGATACAGAGTAAAGCTCTCTCTACACTGTCACCCATCAAACATTGGCAGGACAGGGACAACATGGGGTTAGATACAGAGTAAAGCTCCCTCTACACTGTCACCCATCAAACATTGGCAGGACAGGGACAACATGGGGTTAGATACAGAGTAAAGCTCTCTCTGCACTGTTTCCTATCAAACACTCCCAGGCCAGGGGCAACACGGGGTTAGAGCCCTGTACGCAGTAGAATGATGTGAATATGAGTGATGTTGCTAACAATTCTTTACTTTCTGGTTAGATAGCATGTAGGGATGTCAGTGATCCTGTGCCTGATGCTGCCATTCCCATCACCAGTGCTACTCTCAATTCTCTGTCTGCAGAAGATTCCCAGCGTTTGAGAGGACCCCATGCATTCAACAGGTAGGAAGGGAAAGACAATAGTCTGGGGGTCGGAGCTGTACCAGGTACTGTCAGGAGAGTTACTGAGTGTTGGGATCATGCTCATGCTACTGATCCAGAAACCAGCAATAATCATTCAAAGTCAGAGATAACAAGGTGTGGAGCTGGATGAACACAGCAGGCCAAGCAGCATCAGAGGGGCAGGAAAGCTGACGTTTCAGGCCTAGACCCTTCTTCAGAAATGGGGAAGGGAAGGGGGTTCTGAAATAAATAGGGAGACACGGGAAGGCAGATGAAAGATGGATAGAGGAGAAGACAGGTGGAGAGGAGACAGACAGGTTAAAGAGGCGGGGATGGAGCCTGTAGAGAAGAGTGGGGAGGTAGGAAGGGGATAGGTCAGTCTGGGGAGGACGGACAGGTCAAGGGGGCAGGATGAGGTTAGTAGGTAGGAAATGGAGGTGTGGCTTGAGGTAGGAGAGGGGATGGGTGAGAGGAAGAACAGGTTAGGGAGGTGGGGACGAGCTGAGCTGGTTTTGGGATGCGGTGGAGGGAGGGGAGATTTTGAAGCCTGTGAAATCCACATTGATACCATTGAGCTGCAGGCTTCCCAAGCGGAATATGAGATGCCGTTCCTGCAACCTTCGGGTGGCATCATTGTGCAGGAGGCCCATGATGGACATGTCGTCTGACGAATGGGAGAGAGAGTTGAAATTGTTTGTGACTCACAGGCTTCAAAATCTCCCCCCAACATACCGCATCCCAAAACCACCCCAGCTCGTCCCCGTGCCGCGCTCCGTCAGCACTGACCCTCCGACAGTGCCCGCTCCCTCAGCACTGACCCTCCGACAGTGCCCTCTCTCTCAGCACTGACCCTCCGACAGTGCCCGCTCTCTCAGCACTGACCCTCCGACAGTGCCCGCTCCCTCAGCACTGACCCTCCGACAGTGCCCGCTCTCTCAGCACTGACCCTCCGACAGTGCCCACTCTCTCAGCACTGACCCTCCGACAGTGCCCGCTCTCTCAGCACTGACCCTCCGACAGTGCCCACTCCCTCAGCACTGACCCTCCGACAGTGCCCGCTCTCTCAGCACTGACCCTCCGACAGTGGCCACTCTCTCAGCACTGACCCTCCGACAGTGCCCGCTCTCTCAGCACTGACCCTCCGACAGTGCCCACTCCCTCAGCACTGACCCTCCGACAGTGCCCACTCTCTCAGCACTGACCCTCCGACAGTGGCCACTCTCTCAGCACTGACCCTCCGACAGTGCCCACTCCCTCAGCACTGACCCTCCGACAGTGCCCGCTCTCTCAGCACTGACCCTCCGACAGTGCCCACTCTCTCAGCACTGACCCTCCGACAGTGCCCGCTCTCTCAGCACTGACCCTCCGACAGTGCCCACTCCCTCAGCACTGACCCTCCGACAGTGCCTGCTCTCTCAGCACTGGGATTATTTGTTTGTTGTGTAAGGCTATTTTCTCATCCAAGGTGAAGTTGTTGCTCACTGAGCCCTGGATATTCTAAGGGATTATTTCATTTACAGGTTGTCCCTCAAACTGGGCTAATTTTTTTTATCGGAATGAGATATTTGTGTGGAGAGGCTGATCAGTTTTGACCTTCAGTTTGTGGCCAGGACCTTCTCTTTTTTTGCGATTTACCTAAGAGGCTTTAATACTGTTCCTCTGTTGTGATCCAGCCCCGAACATTCTGTTGTTTTACCGGTCGAGTCTGATGTGGGATCCCTGGAAAAGCAGGATCGACTGAAAGAGGTAGGAGATTCCAGTAATCTGGCATGTGGCACTGTGGATGGGGATGTGGAAGTGGAACTGTTGTGCATTTTTGTGTTTGATTCGCTGTGCTTGAGCGTTACCAACGAAGTAAAGCTCCAGTTAATAATCCCTCTGGACAGTCAGATCCCTATCCCTATCCCAAAGCCCTGGAGAGATGACCTGAGCGCCTCCTTCTGGCCCAGTCTCTGTTCTGCAGGTGTTACTTCTCCATGAGTAAATCTGGAATCGAAGATGAGTCTCAGTGATGATAACCAGAAATTATTCTCCATGTGGTTCACCAATGTTCTTCAGGAATAGCAATCTGCTATCCAAACCTGGTCCGACGAGCACTGCAATGTTTGTCCTTTTAACTATATCTTATTTCTAACTTATGCTGTGAATCGCTGTACATAATGCCAATTTATTTCTTATTTATTCCTCTTTTTATATCCAAGAATCTGTTCCTAGGTACTTTGTACCTAAGATGGTGCCATGAGGGGTAATATTGTAAACTTTTCACTGTTCTCCTGTACTTGTGTACTTGAGTACCTATGACAATAAAATCTAATTCTAATCCTTAACATGTGACTCCAGGCCCACTGTAGTGTTTGAACATGAGACTGAGGTACATTGGGGCCCAGTAAGCACAGCCAGGACTCCAGGGTTACTGTGCTATGTGGGCCAGCTACACATCTATTGTGTACTACAGCCCAGAATGAGGACCTTTGGCCCATCGTTGCTGTGCTGGCTATTAAACATCCAGCTGCTCGGATCCTGCTCTGCAGTATTAGGCCTGCAGCCTAATAGTGTTTAAGTGATCACTCCTCACTGTCTTCCAAACTGCCCAGTGGCTTTCTCCATCATTTCACACTGACCAGCATGAGCCCGAGGGCTGTACCACTGTAAATCATCTGGCTATGGGTACAATGTTGTTGGAATGTGGGTGTAGCATTTATGTCCGTTAGACCATAAGAAACAGGTACAGGAGAAGGCCATTCAGCCCCTCGAGCCTGTACCACTGTTCATGGCTGGATCTGACATTTGTCACTTCCACTTTGCTGCCCTTTCCCCTTGATTTTCCTGATCAGTCAAGAGCCCATTTACCTCAGCCTGAAATATACACGTGAACTCTGTCCCCCTCCGTAACTGCCCTTTGTGAAGGTCGGGGTGAGCTGCCTTCTAGAAGCACCGCCGTCCTCTTGCTGTGGGTTGACCCACAATGCTGTCAGGGGAGGGATTTCCAGGATTTAGACCAAATGCCAGTGAAGGAACGGCAATATATTTCCAAGTCAGGGTGGTGAGCGGCTCGGAGGAGAACCTGGAGATGGTGGTGTTCCCGTGTGCCTGCTGCTCCTCTAACTGAGGCTTGTGCTGTCTGATCCTCCTCTGACTCTCTCTACCCCAGGCATACGCTTCATTGGCTATGAGAGATGAGGAAATCCTTCTGATTCAGCGTGGGGAGATGAGGGGCCGGAAAAAACCTCCACGTACGAAGGAAATCTTACAGCAAGGTTTCAGGAAATACATGCAGCTCTTGTATGCTGAGACTCCACACATAGAGGTCAGTATCAGGACTCTGTGTATGTCTGTATACCCGAGCCTCTCTCTCTACCAGAGGTTTATAAAATCATGAAGGGCATAGATAAAGTCAATTACAAAGGCTTTTTTTCCTTTGATGGGGCCATTCAAAACCAGGGGACATATTTTGAAGGTGAGAGGAGAAAGATTTAAGAAAGACATGACGGGTCATTTTATTTTACACACTGAGTGGTTTGTGTCTGGAATGAACTACCAGAGAAAGTGATGGATGCAAATATAGTTACAATGTTTAAAAAGCATTTGGATAGGCACATGAATAGGAAAGGTTTGGAGTGATATGGGCCAGTCGCAGGCAGCTGGGATTAGTTTAGTGTGGAGCTGGAGGAGCACAGCAGACCGGGTAGCATCAGCTCCCAACCTGAAACGTCAGCTTTCCTGTTCCTCTGATGCTGTGTTCATCCAGCTCCACACCTGTGACTCCAACATCAGCTTTTCTTACTATCTCTGAGTGGGACTAGTTTAGTTTGGGAACATGGACAACATGGACTAGTTGGACCGAAGGGTCTGTTTCTGTGCTGTGTGATTCCATGGCTCTAAGTCTTTGCCTATATCTCTCCTTGTGTGTGTCTCTCTGCCTGTGAGTCCCTCTCTATCACTCTGCGTCTGTATCTCTCTGTGCACATTGACTGTGACGTCTTTTGTTAGTTCCTGTCTCTAACCAAACTGATTCTACATTTTGTTCCTCTGAACCACAATAATTTCTCACGACAGCATTGATATCCTTAATTACCAACTCACCTTCCCTTCTCCTTTCCCACCAAAATGTCAAATACCACTGAAATAACCCAAGTTCCAGCGACGGTCACTTTGTGACGATGCCTGTGCAATAATCCATTCTCTCATTCACATCTGTTTGTGTGGTACTAATTTACTCATTGTGTGAAAGGTGCTGTGCACATTCCAGATAAACAGCCATTAACTCTGTTTATTTAAACTATTTTTCCTTGTTTTTGATCATGTATGTGGTCCATCTTTATATTTGCGTGTTCTGTCTTTTTCCTGTCACACTCTGGTACTCATTACCTGTATTGCTGGCTGGCTCTACTGCATTTGCTTCTCAGTTTCACTTTGTACAGTTTCCCCAGTTGAGGCTACGCCCCACCTACACAGACAGCACTTTTACGACCCTAATTCAATGAGTTGTCCTTCCCCAGCATAGTTCAGGTGAAGATTACTCCAATAGTACAGCTCTCACTTTCCCCACTACTCATGCCAATGCCCCAGAAATTGAAACTGTTTTAAAATCATAACATCATAGAGATGTACAGCACAGAAACAGAACCTTCGGTCCAACTCATCCACGTGACCAGATATCGTAGAGGAATCTAGTCCCCTGTGCCAGCATTTGGCTCATATCCCTCTGAACCTTCCTATCCATGTACCCATCCGGATGCCTTTTAAATGCTGTAACTGTACCAGCCTCCACCACTTCCTCTGGCAGCTCGTTCTGCACCACCCTCTGAGTGAAAGTGTTGCCCCTCAGGTCTCTTGTATTTCTTTTCCCCTCTCACCTTAAACCTACGTCCTCTAATTATGGGCTCCCACACCCTGGGGAAAAGACCTTGTCTATTCACCCTATCCATGCCCCTCATGATTTTACAAACCTCTCTAAGGTCACCCCTCAGCTCCGACACTCCAGGGAAAACAACCCCAGTGTATTCAGCCTCTCTGTGTAGCTCCAACCCTCCAACCCTGGGAACATCCTTGTAAATCTTTTCTGAACCCTTTCAAGTTTCACAACATCTTTCCATAAGAGTTCTCCCGTACCAGTCTCTGAGCCATGCAAACATAAGACAGTCTGGGAAGTGGGATTTATTGGAGAGTTAGAAGTAGACACGATGGGTAGAATGGTCTCCTTCCATACTGTACAGTTGTCCCATTTTAACATGATGCCCTGTTACAGAGGCAGAGGGCTGGATATTGAATAAAGAGTTTGGTGTGGTCAGTTGGCTGGATGGCTGGTTTGTGATGCAGAGAAATGCCAACACAGTGGGTTCAATCCCCATCCCTGACTGAGGTCAGTGTGAAGGAGCTACCTTCTCATCATCATAACATTATGGTGACATTCACAGTGATTGGGTTGGTGGTTGGGGGGTGTGGGTGTTGTGCTGGGGAGGGGGTGTATTGATTCAGGTTCAGTATTCCCGCCCTGTTGGAGGAGATAAATGGGGCTCCGTAAGACATGGAGCATGAAACCATTCAACCCACTGAGTCTGCTCCTCCATTCAATGAGATCATGGCTGATCTGTTGACCCTCAAGTGCACTTTTACTGCTTTTTCCCCATAACCCTTGTCACCCTCACTGATTAAGGACACAGAACACAGAACATAGACCAGTACACCATAGTACAGGCCCTTCGGCCCACGATGTTGTGCCCACCCAATATCCTACTCTAAGATCAACCTACCCTGCATACCTCACACTTTACTGTCAAACATGTGCCTATCCAAGAATTACGTAAATGTCCCTAATCAGTCTGACTCCATGACCAACACCAGCAGCGCATTCCACATGCCCACCACTCTCTGTGTAAAGAACCTACCTCTGACATCACCACTATACATTCCTCCAATCACCTTAACATTATGCACCCTCCCCCTCGTATTGTAATAGTCATTTCCACCCTGGGAAAATGGCTCTGACTATCCACTCTATCTGTGCCTCTCATCATCTTGTAACCCTCTATTCAAGACACCTCTCATCCTCCTTCACTCCAGTGAAAAAAGCCCTAGGTCCCTCAAACTTTCCTCATAAGACCTGCCGTCCAGTAAAAATCTGTCTGTCTCAGACTTGAATAAACTTAATAACCCGGTCTTGGCAGATTTCTGTGGTAAACAATTCCACGGATTCAATCCCATCTGACAGAAGAAATTCCTCCCTGTGTCTGTTGAAGTGGATGACCCCATTAATGCTGAGATGACGCCCCTCTGGTCCTGGAATCTCCCACAAACGGGAAGCACGCTCTCGATATACACCCTGTCAAGTTATGAAGTTTGCAAGTTTAATGTTTCTTGAAGCCAGAACCAATCAGCCTTTGTCCTGACTACTCCACATGTCGCTTTGTAAGATTCCTGAGATTCCAATTTATGATCCGAACGAGCGGCTGGTGGACCTGAAGAGTCTCCTCAATCGACCCCATCGATGCAGCAACATCGTCAGAGGATTCTTCCCACCAGTGGCACGGCCGGAGCCTTGGTCCGAGGTCACCGCCAAAGAGAAAAAAGTGAGTATTGTCAGGAAACTGTACAGGCCAACACATCCCATGGTGACTCTGCTCAGGGTCAGCACTGAAGGAGTGGGCACTGTCGGAGGGTCAGTGCTGAGGGAGTGGGCACTGTCGGAGGGTCAGTGCTGAGGGAGTGGGCATTGTCGGAGGGTCAGCGCTGAGGGAGTGGGCACTGTCGGAGGGTCAGTGCTGAGGGAGTGGGCACTGTTGGAGGGTCAGTGCTGAGGGAGTGGGCACTGTCAGAGGGTCAGTGCTGATGGAGTGGGCACTGTCGGAGAGTCAGTGCTGAGGGAGTGGGCACTGTCGGAGGGTCAGCGCTGAGGGAGCGCCGCATGGTGGGAGGGTCACTGCTGAGGGACTGGGCACTGTTGGAGGGTCAGTGCTGAGGGAGAGGGCACTGTCGGAGGGTCAGTGCTGAGGGAGCACCGCATGGTGGGAGGGTCAGGGCTGAGGGAGTGGGCACTATTGGAGGGTCAGTGCTGAGGGAGCGCCGCATGGTGGGAGGGTCACTGCTGAGGGAGTGGGCACTGTTGGAGGGTCAGTACTGATGGAGTGGTCACTGTCGGAGGATCAGTGCTGAGGGAGCGCTGCACTGTTGGAGGGTCAGTACTGAGGGAGCGGGCACTGTCGGAGGGTCAGTGCTGAGGGAGTGCCGCACTGTCGGACGGTCAGTGCTGACAGAGTGCCGCACTGTCGGAGGGCCAGTGCTGAGGGAGTGCCGCACTGTCGGAGGGTCAGTGCTGCGGGAGTGCTGCATTGTTGGAGGGTCAGTGCTGAGGGAGCGCTGCACTGTCGAGGGTCAGTGCTGAGGGAGTGGGCACTGTCGGCGGGTCAGTGCTGAGGGAGTGGGCACTGTCGGAGTGTCAGTGCTGAGGGAGTGCCGCCCTGTCGGAGGGTGAGTACTGAGGGAGTGGGCCCTGTCGGAGGGTCAGTGCTGAGGGAGCGGGCACTGTCGGAGGGTCAGTGCTGAGGGTGTGCCGCACTGTCGGAGGGTCAGTGCTGAGGGAGTGGGCACTGTCGGAGGGTCAGTGCTGAGGAAGTGCCGCACTGTCGGAGGGTCAGTGCTGAGGGAGCGGGCACTGTCGGAGGGTCAGTACTGAGGGAGTGCCGCCCTGTCGGAGGGTGAGTACTGAGGGAGTGGGCCCTGTCGGAGGGTCAGTGCTGAGGGAGCGGGCACTGTCGGAGGGTCAGTGCTGAGGGTGTGCCGCACTGTCGGAGGGTCAGTGCTGAGGGAGTGGGCACTGTCGGAGGGTCAGTGCTGAGGGAGCGCCGCACTGTCGGAGGGTCAGTGCTGAGGGAGTGGGCATTGTCGGAGGGTCAGTGCTGAGGGAGTGCCGCACTGTCGGAGGGTCAGTGCTGAGGGACTGGGCATTGTCGGAGGGTCAGTGCTGAGGGAGCGCCGCACTGTTGGAGGGTCAGTACTGAGGGAGTGGTCACTGTCGGACGGTCAGTGCTGAGGGAATGGGCACTGTCAGAGGGTCAGTGCTGAGGGAGCACCGCACTGTCAGAGAGTCAGTGCTGAGGGAGTGGCCACTGTTGGTGGGTCAGTGCTGAGGGAGCAGGCACTGTCGGAGGGTCAGTGCTGATGGAGTGGCACTGTCGGAGGGTCAGTGCTGAGGGAGTGCCGCACTGTGGGAGGGTCAGTGCTGAGGGAGTGGTCACTGTCGGAGGGTCAGTGCTGAGGGAGTGGGCATTGTCGGACGGTCAGTGCTGAGGGAGTGGGCACTGTCGGAGGGTCAGTACTGAGGGAGCGGGCACTGTCGGAGGGTCAGTGCTGAGGGAGCGGGCACAGTCGGAGGATCAGTGCTGAGGGAGCGAGCACTGTCGGAGTGTCAGTGCTGAGGGAGCGGGCACTGTCGGAGGGTCAGCACTGAGGGAGTGGGCACTGTCGGAGGGTCAGTGCTGAGGGAGTGCCACACTGACGGATGGTCAGTACTGAGGGAGTGGGCACTGTCGGAGGGTCAGTGCTGAGGGAGCGGGCACTGTCGGAGGGTCAGTGCTGAGGGAGCACTGCACTGTGAGAGGGTCAGTGCTGATGGAGTGCTGCACTTTCGGAGGGTCAGGGCTGAGGGAGTGGGCACTGTCGAGGGTCAGTGCTGAGGGAGCGGGCACTGTCGGAGGGTCAGTGCTGAGGGAGCACTGCACTCTCGGAGGGTCAGTGCTGAGGGAGTGGGCATTGTCGGAGGGTCACCGCTGAGGGAGCGGGCACAGTCGGAGGGTTAGTGCTGAGGGAGCGGGCACTGTCGGAGTGTCAGTGCTGAGGGAGCGGGCACTGTCGGAGGGTCAGTGCTGAGGGACTGCCGCACTGTCGGAGGGTCAGTGCTGAGGGAGCGGGCACTGTCGGAGGGTCAGTGCTGAGGGTGTGCCGCACTGTCGAAGGGTCAGTGCTGAGGGAGCGGGCACTGTCGGAGGGTCAGTGCTGAGGGAGCGCTGCACTGTCGGAGAGTCAGGGCTGAGGAAGTGGGCACTGTTGGAGGGTCAATGCCGAGGGAACGGGCACTGTCGGCGGGTCAGTGCTGAGGGAGCAGGCACTGTCGGAGGGTCAGTGCTGATGGAGTGGGCACTGCCGGAGGGTCAGTGCTGAGGGAGTGGGCACTGTTGGAGGGTCAGTGCTGAGGGAGCGGGTACGGTGGGAGGGTCAGTGCTGAGGGAGTGGGCACTGTTGGAGGGTCAGTACTGAGGGAGTGGTCACTGTCGGGGCATCAGTGCTGAGGGAGTGGGCATTGTCGGAGGGTCAGTGCTGAGGGAGCGGGCATTGTCGGAGGGTCAGTGCTGAAGGAGTGGGCACTGTCGGAGGGTGAGGGCTGAGGGAGTGCGGCACTGTCAGAGGGTCAGTGCTGAGGGAGTGGGCACTGTCGGAGGGTCAGTGCTGAGGGAGTGCCGCACTGTAGGAGGGTCAGTGCTGAGGGAGTGGCACTGTCGGAGGGTCAGTGCTGAGGGAGTGCCGCACTGTGGGAGGGTCAGTGCTGAGGGAGTGGTCACTGTCGGAGGGTCAGTGCTGACGGAGTGTTCACTGTCAGAGGGTCAGTGCTGAGGGAGCGGGCATTGTCGGAGGGTCAGTACTGAGGGAGTGGGCACTGTCGGAGGGTCAGTACTGAGGGCGTAGGCACTGTCGGTGGGTCAGTGCTGAGGGAGTGGGCACTGTCGGAGGGTCAGTGCTGAGGGAGCGCCGCATGGTGGGAGGGTCACTGCTGAGGGAGTGGGCACTGTCGGAGGGTCAGTGCTGAGGGAGTGCCGCACTGTCGGAGGGTCAGTGTTGAGGGAGCGCCGCACTGTCGGACGGTCAGTATTGAGGGAGCGGACACTGTCGGAGGGTCAGTGCTGAGGGAGCGGGCACAGTCGGAGGGTTAGTGCTGAGGGAGCGGGCACTGTCGGCGTGTCAGTGCTGTGGGAGCGGGCACTGTCGGAGGGTCAGCACTGAGGGAGTGGGCACTGTCGGAGGGTCAGTGCTGAGGGAGGGGGCACTGTCAGAGGGTCAGTGCTGAGGGAGCGGGCACTGTCGGAGGGTCAGTGCTGAGGGAGTGGGCACTGTCGGAGGGTCAGTGCTGAGGAAGTGCCGCACTGTCGGAGGGTCAGTGCTGAGGGAGCGGGCACTGTCGGAGGGTCAGTACTGAGGGAGTGCCGCCCTGTCGGAGGGTGAGTACTGAGGGAGTGGGCCCTGTCGGAGGGTCAGTGCTGAGGGAGCGGGCACTGTCGGAGGGTCAGTGCTGAGGGTGTGCCGCACTGTCGGAGGGTCAGTGCTGAGGGAGTGGGCACTGTCGGAGGGTCAGTGCTGAGGGAGCGCCGCACTGTCGGAGGGTCAGTGCTGAGGGAGTGGGCATTGTCGGAGGGTCAGTGCTGAGGGAGTGCCGCACTGTCGGAGGGTCAGTGCTGAGGGACTGGGCATTGTCGGAGGGTCAGTGCTGAGGGAGCGCCGCACTGTTGGAGGGTCAGTACTGAGGGAGTGGTCACTGTCGGACGGTCAGTGCTGAGGGAATGGGCACTGTCAGAGGGTCAGTGCTGAGGGAGCACCGCACTGTCAGAGAGTCAGTGCTGAGGGAGTGGCCACTGTTGGTGGGTCAGTGCTGAGGGAGCAGGCACTGTCGGAGGGTCAGTGCTGATGGAGTGGCACTGTCGGAGGGTCAGTGCTGAGGGAGTGCCGCACTGTGGGAGGGTCAGTGCTGAGGGAGTGGTCACTGTCGGAGGGTCAGTGCTGAGGGAGTGGGCATTGTCGGACGGTCAGTGCTGAGGGAGTGGGCACTGTCGGAGGGTCAGTACTGAGGGAGCGGGCACTGTCGGAGGGTCAGTGCTGAGGGAGCGGGCACAGTCGGAGGATCAGTGCTGAGGGAGCGAGCACTGTCGGAGTGTCAGTGCTGAGGGAGCGGGCACTGTCGGAGGGTCAGCACTGAGGGAGTGGGCACTGTCGGAGGGTCAGTGCTGAGGGAGTGCCACACTGACGGATGGTCAGTACTGAGGGAGTGGGCACTGTCGGAGGGTCAGTGCTGAGGGAGCGGGCACTGTCGGAGGGTCAGTGCTGAGGGAGCACTGCACTGTGAGAGGGTCAGTGCTGATGGAGTGCTGCACTTTCGGAGGGTCAGGGCTGAGGGAGTGGGCACTGTCGAGGGTCAGTGCTGAGGGAGCGGGCACTGTCGGAGGGTCAGTGCTGAGGGAGCACTGCACTCTCGGAGGGTCAGTGCTGAGGGAGTGGGCATTGTCGGAGGGTCACCGCTGAGGGAGCGGGCACAGTCGGAGGGTTAGTGCTGAGGGAGCGGGCACTGTCGGAGTGTCAGTGCTGAGGGAGCGGGCACTGTCGGAGGGTCAGTGCTGAGGGACTGCCGCACTGTCGGAGGGTCAGTGCTGAGGGAGCGGGCACTGTCGGAGGGTCAGTGCTGAGGGTGTGCCGCACTGTCGAAGGGTCAGTGCTGAGGGAGCGGGCACTGTCGGAGGGTCAGTGCTGAGGGAGCGCTGCACTGTCGGAGAGTCAGGGCTGAGGAAGTGGGCACTGTTGGAGGGTCAATGCCGAGGGAACGGGCACTGTCGGCGGGTCAGTGCTGAGGGAGCAGGCACTGTCGGAGGGTCAGTGCTGATGGAGTGGGCACTGCCGGAGGGTCAGTGCTGAGGGAGTGGGCACTGTTGGAGGGTCAGTGCTGAGGGAGCGGGTACGGTGGGAGGGTCAGTGCTGAGGGAGTGGGCACTGTTGGAGGGTCAGTACTGAGGGAGTGGTCACTGTCGGGGCATCAGTGCTGAGGGAGTGGGCATTGTCGGAGGGTCAGTGCTGAGGGAGCGGGCATTGTCGGAGGGTCAGTGCTGAAGGAGTGGGCACTGTCGGAGGGTGAGGGCTGAGGGAGTGCGGCACTGTCAGAGGGTCAGTGCTGAGGGAGTGGGCACTGTCGGAGGGTCAGTGCTGAGGGAGTGCCGCACTGTAGGAGGGTCAGTGCTGAGGGAGTGGCACTGTCGGAGGGTCAGTGCTGAGGGAGTGCCGCACTGTGGGAGGGTCAGTGCTGAGGGAGTGGTCACTGTCGGAGGGTCAGTGCTGACGGAGTGTTCACTGTCAGAGGGTCAGTGCTGAGGGAGCGGGCATTGTCGGAGGGTCAGTACTGAGGGAGTGGGCACTGTCGGAGGGTCAGTACTGAGGGCGTAGGCACTGTCGGTGGGTCAGTGCTGAGGGAGTGGGCACTGTCGGAGGGTCAGTGCTGAGGGAGCGCCGCATGGTGGGAGGGTCACTGCTGAGGGAGTGGGCACTGTCGGAGGGTCAGTGCTGAGGGAGTGCCGCACTGTCGGAGGGTCAGTGTTGAGGGAGCGCCGCACTGTCGGACGGTCAGTATTGAGGGAGCGGACACTGTCGGAGGGTCAGTGCTGAGGGAGCGGGCACAGTCGGAGGGTTAGTGCTGAGGGAGCGGGCACTGTCGGCGTGTCAGTGCTGTGGGAGCGGGCACTGTCGGAGGGTCAGCACTGAGGGAGTGGGCACTGTCGGAGGGTCAGTGCTGAGGGAGGGGGCACTGTCAGAGGGTCAGTGCTGAGGGAGCGGGCACTGTCGGAGGGTCAGTGCTGAGGGAGCGCCGCACTGACAGATGGTCAGTACTGAGGGAGTGCCGCACTGTCGGAGGGTCAGTGCTGAGGGAGCGGGCACTGTTGGAGGGTCAATGCTGAGGGAGTGGGCACTGTCGGCGGGTCAGTGCTGAGGGAGCAGGCACTGTCGGAGGGTCAGTGCTGATGGAGTGGGCACTGCCGGAGGGTCAGTGCTGAGGGAGCGCCGCATGGTGGGAGGGTCAGTGCTGAGGGAGCGGGCACTGTCGGAGGGTCAGTACTGAGGGAGTGCCGCACTGTCGGAGGGTCAGTGCTGAGGGAGTGCGTACTGTCAGCGAGTCAGTACTGAAGGAGTGCCGCACTGTCGGAGGGTGAGTACTTAGGGAGTGGGCACTGTCGGAGGGTCAGTGCTGAGGGAGCGGGCACTGTCGGAGGGTCAGTGCTGAGGGTGTGCCGCACTGTCGGAGGGTCAGTGCTGTGGGACTGCCGCACTGTCGGAGGGTCAGTGCTGAGGGAGCGGGCACTGTCGGAGGGCCAGTGCTGAGGGAGCGGGCACTGTCGGACGGTCAGTACTGAGGGAGTGGGCACTGTCGGAGGGTCAGTGCTGAGGGAGCGGGCACAGTCGGAGGGTCAGTGCTGAGGGAGCGGGCACTGTCGGAGGGTCAGTGCTGAGGGTGTGCCGCACTGTCGGAAGGTCAGTGCTGAGGGACTGCCGCACTGTCGGAGGGTCAGTGCTGAGGGAGCAGGCACTGTCGGAGGGTCAGTGCTGAGGGAGTGCCGCACTGTCGGAGGGCCAGTGCTGAGGGAGCGGGCACTGTCGGAGGGTCAGTGCTGAGGGAGTGCCGCACTGTCGGAGGGCCAGTGCTGAGGGAGTGCCGCACTGTCGGAGGGCCAGTGCTGAGGGAGCGGGCACTGTCGGACGGTCAGTACTGAGGGAGCGGGCACTGTCGGACGGTCAGTACTGAGGGAGCGGGCACTGTCGGACGGTCAGTACTGAGGGAGCGGGCACTGTCGGACGGTCAGTACTGAGGGAGTGGGCACTGTCGGACGGTCAGTACTGAGGGAGCGGGCACTGTCGGACGGTCAGTACTGAGGGAGCGGGCACTGTCGGACGGTCAGTACTGAGGGAGCGGGCACTGTCGGACGGTCAGTACTGAGGGAGCGGGCACTGTCGGACGGTCAGTACTGAGGGAGTGCGTACTGTGGGAGGCGAGAGTATATGCAGAGCAGGTGATTTTTTTTTTAAATTCCACAGCAAAGGGGTCTCTCCAGCTCCGGCCCTGCCCCCATCATCCCCATTGCTCTGGACGGGTATATTCCGAACTCGGTGATATTACGCCTGCTCTGGCCTCTTGATCTCTTTGAAATCGTGGATTCAGAGCCGGACTCGATGGTGGACTCTGAGGTTGACCTCACACTGGATGTAACTGCACCAACGGTGGAGCCCAGAGTCTTGCAGGATTTTGAGGTAGTGATACCATGACCCCCCCCCCCAAGTGCGGTGTGACAGTGACACCCCCAGTGCAGTGTTACAGTGACCACTCCCCAGGGTGGTGTTACAGTGACCCCCCCCCAGTGTGGTGTTACAGTGACCCCCCCCAGGGTGGTGTTACAGTGACCCCCCCCAGTGTGGTGTTACAGTGACCCCCCAGTGTGATGTTACATTGACCCCCCCCAGTGCAGTGTTACAGTGACCCCCCACAGTGTGGTGTTACAGTGACCCCCTCAGTGTAGTGTTACAGTTACCCCCCCCTTGTGTGGTGTTACAGTGACCCCCCCAGTGTGATGTTACAGTGACCCCCCCCCAGTGTGATGTTGCAGTGACCCCCCCAGTGTGATGTTACAGTGACCACTCCCCAGGGTGATGTTACAGTTACCCCCCCCTTGTGTGGTGTTACAGTGACCCCCCCCAGTGTGATGTTACTGTGACCCCCCCCTTGTGTGGTGTTACAGTGACCCCCCCAGTGTGATGTTACAGTGAGCCCCCCAGTGTGATGTTACAGTTACCCCCCCCTTGTGTGGTGTTACAGTGAGCCCCCCAGTGTGATGTTACAGTGACCCCCCCCTTGTGTGGTGTTACAGTGAGCCCCCCAGTGTGATGTTACAGTGACCCCCCCCTTGTGTGGTGTTACAGTGACCCCCCCAGTGTGATGTTACAGTGACCCCCCCCTTGTGTGGTGTTACAGTGACCCCCCCAGTGTGATGTTACAGTGACCCCCCCCTTGTGTGGTGTTACAGTGACCCCCCCAGTGTGATGTTACAGTGACCCCCCCAGTGTGATGTTACAGTGACCCCCCCCAGTGTGATGTTACAGTGACCCCCCCAGTGTGATGTTACTGTGACCCCCCCAGTGTGATGTTACAGTGACCCCCCCCTTGTGTGGTGTTACAGTGACCCCCCCAGTGTGATGTTACAGTGACCCCCCCAGTGTGATGTTACTGTGACCCCCCCAGTGTGATGTTACAGTGACCCCCCCCTTGTGTGATGTTACTGTGACCCCCCCAGTGTGATGTTACAGTGACCCCCCCCCAGTGTGATGTTACAGTGACCCCCCCAGTGTGGTGTTACAGTGACCCCCCCAGTGTGATGTTACAGTGACCCCTCCCCTTGTGTGGTGTTACAGTGACCCCTCCCCAGTGTGGTCTTACAGTGACCCCTCCCCAGTGTGATGTTGCAGTGACCCCCCCCCAGTGTGGTGTTACAGTGACCTCCACATTGTGATGTTGCAGTGACCCCCCCTTGTGTGGTGTTACAGTGACCCCCCCTTGTGTGATGTTGCAGTGACCCCCCCTTGTGTGGTGTTACAGTGACCCCCCCTTGTGTGATGTTACAGTGACCCCCCCCAGTGTGATGTTACAGTTACCCCCCCTTGTGTGGTGTTACAGTGACCCCCCCAGTGTGATGTTACAGTGACCCCCCCAGTGTGATGTTACAGTTACCCCCCCCTTGTGTGGTGTTACAGTGACCCCCCCCTTGTGTGATGTTACAGTGACCCCACAGTGTGATGTTACAGTTACCCCCCCCTTGTGTGATGTTACAGTGACCCCCCCCAGTGTGATGTTGCAGTGACCCCCCCAGTGTGATGTTACTGTGACCCCCCCTTGTGTGATGTTACAGTGACCCCCCCCAGTGTGATGTTGCAGTGACCCCCCCAGTGTGATGTTACTGTGACCCCCCCAGTGTGATGTTACAGTGACCCACCAGTGTAGTGTTACAGTTACCCCCACAGTGTGATGTTACAGTGACCCCCCCAGTGTGATGTTACAGTGACCTCCCCCGTGTGGTGTTACAGTGACCCACCCCCAGTGTGGTGTTACAGTGAACTCCACATTGTGATGTTACAGTGACCCCCCCCCACAGTGTGATGTTACAGTGACCCCCCCCCCAGTGTGGTGTTACAGTGACCCCCCAGTGTGATGTTACAGTGACCCCCCCCAGTGTGATGTTACAGTGACGCCCCCCCCGGGTGTGGTGTTACAGTGACCCCCCCAGTGTAGTGTTACAGTTACCCCCCGTGTGGTGTTAAGTGACCCCCCCGTGTGGTGTTACAGTGACCCCCCCCAGTGTGATGTTACAGTGACCCCCCCAGTGTAGTGTTACAGTTACCCCCCAGTGTAATGTTACAGTGACCCCCCCTAGTGTGATATTACAGTGACCCCCCCCAGTGTGATGTTACAGTGACCCCCCAGTGCAGTGTTACAGTGACCCCCCCCAGTGTGGTCTTACAGTGACACCCCACTGTAGTGTTACAGTGACCCCCCCAGTGTAGTGTTACAGTGACCCCCCAGTGTGGTGTTACAGTGACCCCCCCTCAGTGTGATGTTTCAGTGACCGCCCCAGTGTGGTGTTACAGTGACCCCCCCACAGTGTAGTGTTACAGTGACCTCCCCAGTGTAGTGTTACAGTGACCCCCCCAGTGTAGTGTTACAGTGGCCACCCCCACAGTGTGATGTTACAGTGACCCCCCCCAGTGTGATGTTACAGTGACCCCCCCAGTGTAGTGTTACAGTGACCTCCCCCAGTGTGATGTTACAGTGACCCCCCAGTGTGATGTTACAGTGACCCCCCCCCCAGTGTGGTGTTCCTGTGACCCCCCAGTGTGATGTTACAGTGACCCCCCCCCAGTGTGATGTTACAGTGACCCCCCCCAGTGTGGTGTTACAGTGACCCCCCAGTGTGGTGTTACAGTGACCCCCCCAGTGTGATGTTACAGTGACCCCCCAGTGTGATGTTACAGTGACCCCCCCCCCAGTGAGGTGTTACAGTGACCCCCCAGTGTGGTGTTACAGTGACCCCCCCAGTGTGATGTTACAGTGACCCCCCCAGTGTGGTGTTACAGTGACAACCCCGTGTGGTGTTACAGTGACCCCCCAGTCTGATGTTACAGTTACTCCCCCAGTGTGATGTTACAGTGACACCCCCCCCAGTGTGGTGTTACAGTGACCTCCCCAGTGTGATGATACAGTGACCCCCCCCCACAGTGTGATGTTACAGTGACCCCCCCCAGTGTGATGTTACAGTGACCCCCCCAGTGTGGTGTTACAGTGCCCCCGTGTGATGTTACAGTGACCCCCCAGTGTGATGTTACATTGACCCCCCCCAGTGTGATGTTACAGTGACCCCCCCAGTGCAGTGTTACAGTGACCACCCCCCAGGGTGGTGTTACAGTGACGCCCCCCCAGTGTAGTGTTACAGTTACCCCCCCGTGTGGTGTTAAGTGACCCCCCCCAGTGTGGTGTTACAGTGACCCCCCCAGTGTGATGTTACAGTGACCCCCCAGTGCGGTGTTACAGTGACCACCCCCCCAGTGTGGTCTTACAGTGACCCCCCAGTGTAGTGTTAAGTGACCCCCCCAGTGTGATGTTACAGTGACCCCCCCCCAGTGTGATGTTACAGTGACCCCCCAGTGCAGTGTTACAGTGACCACCCCCAGTGTGATGTTACAGTGACCCCCCCCAGTGCAGTGTTACAGTGACCCCCCAGTGTGGTCTTACAGTGACCCCCCAGTATGATGTTACAGTGACCCCCCCCAGTGTGATGTTACAGTGACCCCCCCAGTGTGGTGTTACAGTGACCTCCCAAGTGTGGTGTTACAGTGACCCCCCCCAGTGTAGTGTTACAGTGACCCCCCCGTGTGATGTTACAGTGACCCCCAGTGTAGTGTTACAGTGACCCTCCCGTGTGATGTTACAGTGACCCCCCCAGTGTAGTGTTACAGTGACCCCCCCGTGTGATGTTACAGTGACCCTCCCAGTGTGGTGTTACAGTGACCCCCCCAGTGTGATGTTACAGTGACCCCCTCCCCAGTGTAGTGTTACAGTGACACCCCCAGTGTGATGTTACAGTGACCCCCCCCAGTGTGATGTTACCGTGATCTCCCCCAGTGTAGTGTTACAGTGACACCCCCGTGTGGTGTTACAGTGACCCCCCAGTGTAGTGTTACAGTGACCCCCCAGTGTAGTGTTACAGTGACACCCCCGTGTGATGTTACAGTGACCCCCCAGTGTAGTGTTACAGTGACCCCCCAGTGTGGTGTTACAGTGACCCCCCCCCAGTGTGATGTTACAGTGACCCCCCCAGTGTGGTGTTACAGTGACCTCCCCAGTGTGATGTTACAGTGACCCCCCCAGTGTGATGTTACCGTGACCCCCCCCCCACAGTGTGGTGTTACAGTGACCCCCCCACCACAGTGTGGTGTTACAGTGACCTGCCCAGTGTAGTGTTACAGTGACCCCCCCAGTGTGGTGTTACAGTGACCCCCCCAGTGTGATGTTACAGTGACCCCACAGTGTGGTGTTACAGTGACTCCCCCCAGTGTGGTGTTACAGTGACCCCCCCCCCAGTGTGGTGTTACAGTGACCCCCCACCCAGTGTGGTGTTACAGTGATCCCCCCCAGTGTGGTGTTACAGTGATCTCCCCCAGTGTAGTGTTACAGTGACCCCCCTTGTGTGGTGTTACAGTGACCCCCCCCAGTGTGGTGTTACAGTGACCCCCCCATGTGATGTTACAGTGACCCCCCCCGTGTGATGTTACAGTGACCCCACAGTGTGGTGTTACAGTGACCCCACAGTGTGATGTTACAGTGACCCCCCAGTGTGATGTTACAGTGACCCCCCCAGTGTGATGTTACAGTGACCCCACAGTGTGGTGTTACAGTGACCCCACAGTGTGATGTTACAGTGACCCCCCCAGTGTGATGTTACAGTGATTCCCCCCACCCAGTGTGGTGTTACAGTGACCCCCCACCCAATGTGGTGTTACAGTGATCCCCCCCAGTGTCATGTTACAGTGATCTCCCCCAGTGTAGTTTTACAGTGACCCCCCCAGTGTGGTGTTACAGTGACCCCCCCAGTGTGATGTTACAGTGACCCCACAGTGTGGTGTTACAGTGACCCCCCCCCAGTGTGGTGTTACAGTGACCCCCCCCAAGTGTGGTGTTACAGTGACCCCCCACCCAGTGTGGTGTTACAGTGATCCCCCCCAGTGTGGTGTTACAGTGACCCCCCACCCAGTGTGGTGTTACAGTGACCCCCCCCAGTGTGATGTTACAGTGACCCCCCCAGTGTGATGTTATCGTGACCCACCCCCCACAGTGTGGTGTTACAGTGACCCCCCCACCACAGTGTGGTGTTACAGTGACCTGCCCAGTGTAGTGTTACAGTGACCCCCCCAGTGTGGTGTTACAGTGACCTGCCCAGTGTA
Organism: Stegostoma tigrinum; assembly: GCF_030684315.1. Classification (NCBI taxonomy): domain Eukaryota; kingdom Metazoa; phylum Chordata; class Chondrichthyes; order Orectolobiformes; family Stegostomatidae; genus Stegostoma; species Stegostoma tigrinum. Next base: position 159,965,122 of record NC_081355.1, read on the forward strand.
GTGTTACAGTGACCCCCCCAGTGTGGTGTTACAGTGACCCCCCCAGTGTGGTGTTACAGTGACCCCCCCAGTGTGATGTTACAGTGACCCCACAGTGTGGTGTTACAGTGACCCCCCCCCCCAGTGTGGTGTTACAGTGACCCCCCACCCAGTGTGGTCTTACAGTGACCCCCCAGTGTAGTGTTAAGTGACCCCCCCAGTGTGATGTTACAGTGACCCCCCCCAGTGTGATGTTACAGTGACCCCCCAGTGTGGTCTTACAGTGACCCCCCAGTATGATGTTACAGTGACCCCCCCAGTGTGATGTTACAGTGACCCCCTCAGTGTGGTGTTACAGTGACCCCCCAAGTGTGGTGTTACAGTGACCCCCCCAGTGTAGTGTTACAGTGACCCCCCTGTGTGATGTTACAGTGACCCCCCCAGTGTAGTGTTACAGTGACCCCCCCGTGTGATGTTACAGTGACCCCCCCAGTGTAGTGTTACAGTGACCCCCCCGTGTGATGTTACAGTGACCCTCCCAGTGTGGTGTTACAGTGACCCCCCCAGTGTGATGTTACAGTGACCCCCTCCCCAGTGTGGTGTTACAGTGACCCCCCCCAGTGTGATGTTACCGTGATCTCCCCCAGTGTAGTGTTACAGTGACACCCCCGTGTGGTGTTACAGTGACCCCCCAGTGTAGTGTTACAGTGACCCCCCAGTGTAGTGTTACAGTGACACCCCCGTGTGATGTTACAGTGACCCCCCAGTGTAGTGTTACAGTGACCCCCCAGTGTGGTGTTACAGTGACCCCCCCCCAGTGTGATGTTACAGTGACCCCCCCAGTGTGATGTTACAGTTACCCCCAGCCCAGTATAGCGTTAGTTACCCCCCCAGTGTGATGTTACAGTGACCCCCCCCAGTGTGGTGTTACAGTGACCTCCCCAGTGTGATGTTACAGTGACCCCCCCAGTGTGATGTTACCGTGACCCCCCCCCCCCCCACAGTGTGGTGTTACAGTGACCCCCCCACCACAGTGTGGTGTTACAGTGACCTGCCCAGTGTAGTGTTACAGTGACCCCCCCAGTGTGGTGTTACAGTGACCCCCCCAGTGTGATGTTACAGTGACCCCACAGTGTGGTGTTACAGTGACCCCCCCCAGTGTGGTGTTACAGTGACCCCCCCCAGTGTGGTGTTACAGTGACCCCCCACCCAGTGTGGTGTTACAGTGATCCCCCCCAGTGTGGTGTTACAGTGATCTCCCCCAGTGTAGTGTTACAGTGACCCCCCCTTGTGTGGTGTTACAGTGACCCCCCCCCAGTGTGGTGTTACAGTGACCCCCCCATGTGATGTTACAGTGACCCCCCCCGTGTGATGTTACAGTGACCCCACAGTGTGGTGTTACAGTGACCCCACAGTGTGATGTTACAGTGACCCCCCAGTGTGATGTTACAGTGACCCCCCCAGTGTGATGTTACAGTGATTCCCCCCACCCAGTGTGGTGTTACAGTGACCCCCCACCCAATGTGGTGTTACAGTGATCCCCCCCAGTGTCATGTTACAGTGATCTCCCCCAGTGTAGTTTTACAGTGACCCCCCCAGTGTGGTGTTACAGTGACCCCCCCAGTGTGATGTTACAGTGACCCCACAGTGTGGTGTTACAGTGACCCCCCCCAGTGTGGTGTTACAGTGACCCCCCCCCAAGTGTGGTGTTACAGTGACCCCCCACCCAGTGTGGTGTTACAGTGATCCCCCCCAGTGTGGTGTTACAGTGACCCCCCCACCCAGTGTGGTGTTACAGTGACCCCCCCCAGTGTGATGTTACAGTGACCCCCCCAGTGTGATGTTACCGTGACCCCCCCCCACAGTGTGGTGTTACAGTGACCCCCCCACCACAGTGTGGTGTTACAGTGACCTGCCCAGTGTAGTGTTACAGTGACCCCCCAGTGTGGTGTTACAGTGACCTGCCCAGTGTAGTGTTACAGTGACCCCCCCAGTGTGGTGTTACAGTGACCCCCCCAGTGTGATGTTACAGTGACCCCACAGTGTGGTGTTACAGTGACCCCCCCCCAGTGTGGTGTTACAGTGACCCCCCACCCAGTGTGGTGTTACAGTGATCCCTCCCAGTGTGGTGTTACAGTGATCTCCCCCAGTGTAGTGTTACAGTGACCCCCCTTGTGTGGTGTTACAGTGACCCCCCCCCCCAGTGTGGTGTTACAGTGACCCCCCCGTGTGATGTTACAGTGACCCCCCCCGTGTGATGTTACAGTGACCCCACAGTGTGATGTTACAGTGACCCCCCAGTGTGATGTTACAGTGACCCCCCCAGTGTGATGTTACAGTGATTCCCCCCACCCAGTGTGGTGTTACAGTGACCCCCCACCCAATGTGGTGTTACAGTGATCCCCCCCAGTGTCATGTTACAGTGATCTCCCCCAGTGTAGTTTTACAGTGACCCCCCGCCAGTGTGGTGTTACAGTGACCCCCCCCGTGTGATGTTACAGTGACCCCCCCGTGTAGTGTTACAGTGATCTCCCCCCGTATACTGTTACAGTGACCCCCCCCGACAGAGTGATGCTACAGTGTCTCCCCAGTGCGGTGTTACAGTGACCCCCCCCATGGGGTATTGTTACAGTGACCCCCCCCATGGGGTATTGTTACAGTGACACCCCCACCGTAAAGTAATTGGGACAGATTTGTATGGATCAGCCATGGCGATAGAGTTGGGAAGTGGTGGCATGGAAGAGGGGTGGATGTGTGGTGGAATGAGGCTGGTGAGTTGAGTCTTGAAGGTAGCTGCTATCATCAGGAACGGCCTCCTGTCTCTGTGACCCTCGCTCAGCGACAGACACTCACAGAGTGAGAATCTCAGCCAATCAACACCTCAAACCCCTCTGTCTACCTCACCCCCACACGCCTCAAACATCTTATCCCAACTCCTCCCTCCCTCCCCACAGCATCGCAGAATTATTACCGTACAGAAGGAGGCCATTCAGTCCTCTCTCTGCCCCACTCTCTGAGTGAGCATAGAACCAGGCTGACCACTCTGGAGATAATCCTGAGTTAAGGTCAGATTGAGGATCTGTGAGAGAGGTAGTTGGGTCATTGCTAACCATTACCACACAAGGAGATGTTCAGATTGCTAACCTCTAACGTTCCTCCATCAGGTCTCAGACACATTGACTCGTCATTCCAGCATCTTCCTGGAGAAGGTGGAGCTACTGGAGGAGGAGAATCGCAAAGCAAAACAGCATTTGGGGCAATCAGCTCTCATCACGGCCCCTTCGGTAAAACCGTCAACCCCACTCTCTCTCTGTCTCTCTCTGTCACACACACTCTCTCTCTCTGTCTGTCTCTCTCTTTCTCATACTCTCTCTCTCATGCTCCCCCTCTCTCTGTCTCTCTCTGTCTCTCTCTTGCATACTCTCACTCTCTCTCTCATGCTCTCACTCTCTCTCTCTTATTCTCTTGCTCTCTCTCACTCTCTCACACTCACTCTCTCTCACTCTTTCTTACCCTCTTCCACTCTTGCTCTCTCTTGTCACACTCTCTCTCTCTCACTTTCACTCTCGCTCTCGATCTCTCTCACACTCACTCTCTCTCACTCTCATTCTCTCTGTCACTCTCTCTTTCCCTTACTCTCACTCTCTCTCTTTCACTCTCTCTGGTTCTCTCACTCATGTTCTCTCTTACCCTCTTTCAATCTTGCTCCCTCTGCCCTGTCTCTCATTCTCAGTCTTTCTCCCTCACTCTCGCTCTCGCTCTTGCGCTCACTCTCCCTCACTCACACTCTCAGTCCCACTCTCTCCCACTCTCTCTCACTCTTGCTCTCTCTCTCTCTCTCTCCGTATTTCTCTCTCTTTCTCTCTCTCACTCTCTCTCACTCTTGCTCTCTCTCTCTCTCTCTGTTTTTAATGTTTGTACCCTCAGTTTAGTCAAACAAATAGGCCAGGGTGTGCAGAGCACAGGTGACACTGATCCACTTTATTGTCTGTAGACATCTCTGTCTCATCAGTATCCAGTATTGTTGGTCTGACCGTACTACTCTCTGTGTGGGTGTGAGTGGTTTGGTTAATATCTGTTTCAATAGGGTACTGGCTTTGAGTGTCTCAATGTCCCTGCACACTTCTCGGTGTCTCTCTGGTTAATTGGCTGAATCTCTGTGTCACTGTTTGTGACAAAACCACTTTCTCTTCATCCCTCCATTTCAGTAAGATAGATGTAATTGCTAATCCGATCAAACACCTGCAGAGTTAGCTAAATGTTCGAAAGTAGTTGTACAGCTTAACTAAAGGGAACGGTGAAAAGTCAGGGGTAGATGTTATAGTTTGGACAAGGAGCTTTGAAGGGAGTGGGAGAATGAGCGCTCAGTGATGCTACCAGTCCCACACAGGCCCATTCAGCACAGAATGCAGCTGAATTTCAGGCTCTGTCAGCAGGGTTAAACACAATTGACCAAAGAAGGAAGGTCCTGGCAATGTCACTCAGATATTGAAGATCAGAAACACACTCAATCAGCGGGGATAGTGGGAACTGCTGATGCTGGCGAATCTGAGATAACAACGTGTGGAGCTGGATGAACACAGCAGGCCAAGCAGCGTCTGAAGAAGGGTCTAGGCCCAAAACATCAGCCCTCCTGCTCCTCTGGTGCGGCTTGTCCTGCTGTGTTCATCCAGCTCCACACTGTGTTACCTCAATCAGCAGGGGCCAGGCAGATTGTTTATACCAACTGTCAACAAGCCAAAAGGAAACAGCAACAAGCTCAAAACACAGTCTGAATGTTGTGTGACTCTATCTAACCCCGTGCTGTCCCTGTCCCTGGGAGTGTTTGATGGGGGACAGTGTAGAGGGAGCTTTACTCTACATCTAACCCCGTGCCGTCCCTGTCCCTGGGAGTTTTTGATGGGGGACAATGTAGAGGGAGCTTTACTCTATATCTAAACCCGTGCCGTCCCTGTCCCTGGGAGTTTTTGATGGGGGACAATGTAGAGGGAGCTTTACTCTGTGTCAAACCCCGTGCTGTCCCTGTCCCTGAGAGTGTTTGATGGAGGACAGTGTAGAGGGAGCTTTACTCTATATCTAACCCCGTGCCGGTCCTGTCCCTGGGAGTTTTTGATGGGGGACAATGTAGAGGGAGCTTTACTCTGTATCTAACCCCGTGCTGTCCCTGTCCTGGGAGTGTTTGATGGTGACGTTGAACGTTCCCGCACACAGGGACAGAAGGTTCGGAAATTATCGAGCACAGCTGTCCTGAGAAATGAATTACTCGCCAGACGAAGATCTTCTCAATTGTCAAAGGGAACGGCGTCATCCCCACTCCCCGCTTTCGTCACATTGTTCAAGGGGACCTCCTGGTTCGACAGCGTCTTCCCGGAACCGGACTCGACAGTAAGAATTTTACAGAGACATTTCTTCTGACAACGTGTCCCTCTGAGTCCCCATCCTGTGATCCGCTGATCATTGTTGGGGTGGGAGACCACAGGTACCTGGGGAGGTATCACTGACTTCCCATCCAGGCGAGAGTGAGCTCTGTGCCCAGGTGAGAGTGAGCACATACCCAGGTGAGAGTGAGCACATACCCAGGTGAGAGTGAGCTCATACCCAGGTGAGAGTGAGCTCATATCCAGGTGAGAGTGAGCACATACCCAGGTGAGAGTGAGCTCTGTGCCCAGGCAAGAGTGAGCTCTGTGCCCAGGTGAGAGTGAGCACATATCCAGGTGAGATTGAGCACATACCCAGGCGAGAATGAGCACATACCCAGGTGAGAGTGAGCTCATAACAGGTGAGAGTGAGCACATATCCAGGTGAGAGTGAGCACATACCTAGGTAAGAGTGAGCTCTGTGCCCAGATGAGAGTGAGCACATACCCAGGCGAGAGTGAGCACATACCCAGGCGAGAGTGAGCACATATCCAGGTGAGAGTGAGCACATATCCAGGTGAGAGTGAACTGATATCCAGGTGTGAGTGCACTCATATCCAGGTGTGAGTGAGCTCTGTGCCCAGGTGAGAATGAGCACATACCAGGCGAGAGTGAGCACATACCCAACTGAGAGTGAGCTCATACCCAGGTGAGAGTGAGCTCCGTGCCCAGGTGAGAGTGAGTTCTGTGCCCAGTGAGACTGAGCTCCATGTCCACGTGAGAGTGATCTCATACCCAGGTGAGAGTGAGCTCTGTGCCCTCGTGACAGTGAGCTCATACCCCATCACTACCTCACCATGCACGCTCTCACCGATCCCACTCTCACTGTCCCATTCTCACCGTCCCCACTCTCAC